>NC_092463.1:32948691-33266348 GCF_047495875.1 Pithys albifrons albifrons
GCACATTTTGTTCCTGTGTATCCACAGATGGAGGCATGCTCTTTTTCCTGTAGTACTGAGCAGCTATTGGAGTAGAGAAGCAGTTCAATATGACAAAGTAAACTGGCTAATTTGCTGTCATTTATCTGTGTTGTTCTCATCTCATTTCAGTGGATTTTTGGTTGTGTTTTTTGGGTTTTTTTCCAGACAAATAGTGGATGGAAATATGGCGTTTCGCTGGATGAAAATATGAAGACTCACCCATTAATAAGACCTTTCAAAACTTTGGCTGAAAAGGTAATAGAGGAAATTTCAGCTGCATTAACATAAAGTAGATTGATTTCTGTGCTTTTTTAAAATGAATTTCAAATACATGCTATAAAAGGAAGAGGGATAAACAAGTCTTTAGGATTAAGAATAGGTACATCTATATGCTGAAGGGATTGTTTAGTTAATCTTAGATAGTGTCTTGTATAATTTGTTTCCATTAGGCACAATGTTCATTATTGCTTCATAGGCCTGGTCCAATTTGTATTCAAAAGTATCAGTAGCTCCCTTTTTCCAGACTTCCAGGGCTGAGGAGTGACTGGCAGCAACTCCCGAGTTTTAGATGAAAGTGTAATTTATCATATCTGAAGGCAATTTTGTCTTCAAGAAGGATGGTAGAAAAATGTAAAGAATGCATAGGAGATGATTCAGTTGAAAACGCAGAAGAACACTTAAGCTATTTTGAATGCATTTGTATTTGATTTTCTTTACTAGGCACGAATGTCTTCTAGTTGTAAGAACAGTGAACTGAATTTGAATTCTGTTACTTATTTTTGCAATGATTCACTGGGAGACAAAAATAATTCAATTAAATTTGTCCTTCTTTACCACACTTCTGCTGTTCAGAAAATGAAGATGACAAAAATCAAGAGGGATTCAAAAGGTTTAGTGTCCTAAGGTTTGTAAATTGCTTTAGAATCTTTGCAGAGGAGCCAAATAATTGCTGTTTGAGTTGTTATTCAAGCAGATCAAAGAGAACTTTCTGAGTTGTCTCTAATTAGAACTTTTGAATCTAAAAATCTGGTCTATCCATAAAAAACTTCCATGTTATGTAATGGTCAGAAAAATTCTAATTTATGGCATGAACTGAAATACTTTTATTAAATTGATTTGAAAAGCCTTAATATGACATACTCCAAATTTTCTTTGCCACAACTTTTCAGAATTTCTCTAACACTTATACTTTTCAAAGGAGTGTTGGAATACAGACTGTTCCCTTGGTTTTTTTAGTGATAGCTGTGTTTATATGAAGAGGTGTATAGTTCAGTAATGTTCTGTATCTGTGAATGGATATAAATACAGGAAGACTAAAAAAAGACCTTGAGTGCTGATATATTCAAATGTACATACTTGCTTAACTAATTTCATAGCACTCATAGTACCATCAGTTTTTTTATTATTTTGTGCTGGAGAAATCAACGAATAAGTTTCCAGATCCAATCAAAATTATTGCTCCAGAGCTCCTTGCAGTACTGTTAGTTTCTAACACATATCCCAGCAATAAATGCCACAAAGAACTGAATTAAAAAAAAATAAATTTGGAAATATTTCAAAGCTTCCTTCTCATGTAGAAAGAACTATATTTTGTGTTCTCATATAATATACAAATTTTATTTACTTTTGTGGTATGTGACTATTTATACAGAAGGGCAGAATATTTTTATTGAGTTTTTGCTACTTACTAAGTACAGAGGGATTTTGCATTCTTTTCTTCAAAGGAAAAAGAAATTTATCGTTGGCCTGCTAGAGAATCATTGAAAACCATGTTGGCCCTGGGATGGAGCCTGGAAAGGACCAAGGAGGGAGGAGAAGCAATGATACATCAGCGTGAAAATGAAAAGCTCCGCAGCATATCTCAGTCCAGTCAGGTAAAGGTAGAATTGCTTTAAATTTAGAAAGCAAAAGGCTTGTTCATTACTTTACCAAGAAATTTTACACAACTATGTCACTTCATTTTTTTTTTTTAATGAGAAGAAACTTTTAATGTTAGAGTTCTGGGCCTGGAAGTCATGTCACTACAATAAACACTGTGAAAAACACTGAAGAGGGGATTCCAAAAAGGTAACAGCTTTTCAGACAATAAGGCTATCAAGAGACCATTGGTTTTCATTTTCCCAGAAGAACTGAAGAGAGTTTAAATACAGTAATTCAAAGAATAATGGTAGAATATTTAAAGTATTTTATTTTTTAATAAATAAATCTAGGAGGTATTTTTTTGTCAAACAGGAGAGCCTAAAATGGGCTTTTTTGATTATTCTAATTACGATTGACAGATGAGATTGCACATTTGATACTTTTGTGTGTGTTGAGACTGCCAATCAATATGTCTGTGTCTTGAAGAGAGAAAGCTGTTTGAAACTATGACAAGTGTTGGGGAATTGTTATTGTACCCCTTGAGGTGAATTAAACACATATTTATACTTTAATATAGTGAGAGTTAATAAGCAATGCATTGGGCACAGTCCTGCTGCCATAATCAGTTCTGCAAGGTGTGTGCAAAGATGTGTCACAAGCTAACTCCTTATGTGCTCTTGCACCAGCACTGATCCCGTGAGTAGCAGTATCTGGTACCTTAAGCCTGTGCTGGGATCATTCCCCAGGACCAGTTCTTGCTTATAAAAATTGGCCCCTGAGCACTCTGTTACAAGACAATACTTTGTTTCTTAGCTCCTCAGCAAACTTTCCCTTACAGAGAATCCTTCTGTCTCTGCCATCTCTGCTTCCAGCCACTTGAACTTGTTCTGCAGTTGGGCCTTGTTGCCCAAGAAGATGCATGATGAAGCCCCATGACTGACTAGAGGATTTCAGCACATGTTTGATTTCAGTACACATTTGAAATCACTGATTTATATATAACCATTCACCTTTAATATGTACCTACTAGATTTCTCACTTTAAACAGTTGAAGAAGACCGTGTAAATATATCACACTCCTCCTTTTTCTTAGTCTGTAGATTCCTCAAGACAATAACCTATTTTATCTTTTTGTTATATTCTCTTGTAGTTAGTATAGGGTTCATCTAGGCTGTTCCCACATTGTTCTGTCATGTTTTGAAAGCACATCTTGTGTCTCATGATTGTTCCCCTCTCTTAGGCTAAAATCATAGTTCTTAGCAACTTGCCATCTCTTGCGAAATAGAGACATCTAAGTATCTGCAGCAACTTTCCTACTGTCACATCAGCACACATATTCTGTTAATCATTCTGTGTGTCTTCAGTACATTGCAAAACAATAGCTGCACACAGTTTCTACAAGAAAGTTTAAAATTGTGAATGATGTTTCTCTAATCAGGTCAACAAAAGAGATGTTGGAGCTGAATATTGAATTCTTTTTCTGAAAATAATTATCTTTTTCTTTCCCTGCAGGGAAATGGTTATATCCCAGCACCACTTGATCTTTCTAATGTAGCACTTTCTAGGGAGCTTCAGGTTTGTATTTGTTTGTTGCATATATTGTGCTGAACAGGAAGAATAGATTTTGTTTTATTAGTAGTAATGAACTGAATTTTGTTAGGCTTTATGATTGGATTTGTGACTGTGGTTGTGATATGCTGTTGTAGAAGGTTGCATGCCATACAATTTACACACTGAAAGACAAAAATTCTGCTGTTTATGCCATTAGTGCTTTCTGAGTTCCCAGAAAAAGTTATCATGAAGTGGGGGAAAGGGCTGATAATAGCATGTGATGTATGTGTATCCTGTGCCTATGCTGACTTCAAAGAACACCTAAACATATAATTGACACTTAACTGTAACGTTTCTTTACAAATGTCGGCTTTACTCAAGAAAGTAAAATTATGTGGAATTACAGAATTTTTAGTTGTCATCTACTAATTTTTCATCTTGTTTTTTCTTTTTTTTATTCCTGGGGGTAACATAGGGAATGGTTGAGGTAATGGCAGAAAACTACCATAATATATGGGCCAAAAAGAAGAAAATGGAGTTGGAAAGCAAAGGTAAGCCCAAATTCTGTGAGCTACACAAAAACAAACAAACAAACAAAAAAAAACCAAACAAAAAACCAAACCAAAAAAAAAAAAACCAAAAAAACAAAAAACCCCAATCAACCACAAAACAAAAAACAAAAAAGAAACAAAATATCAACAAAAAAACAAAACAAAAAGGCAAGGAAAATAAAGTAGAAGAAACAATCTGAAAGAAGACAGTTTAAGCCAATCAAAACTGAATAGTTCTTATTGTACATTAATTATAATAAATCTTACAGTAGAAAAACTGACAGTTCTTTCAACTTTCTAAAGGTGGAGGCAGTCATCCTTTATTGGTACCTTATGACACACTGACAGCCAAGGAAAAATCACGGGACCGTGAGAAGGCCCAAGAGCTGTTTAAGTTCCTTCAAGTGAATGGTATAATCATATCTCGGTAAGTTGCAGATTTTTTTGGTATGCTTGCTTACTTTCAATGTAAAAACTAGCATGGTGTTTTTAGCTCACTGCAGCGTGGTAATTATTAACACAATTAACATTTGACATATCTTCTATAACTCAGAGTTCTCGTTATCTTTAAATTCAGAAAGATCCTTCTGAATTAGTATAGATAAGTATTACTTGTAATAAATATGTGACCATAGTAAGCACAAAATGCAAAAATAATGTAATTAAATAAGCAGGTAATTAAAAACCTCTAAATCAGCAATGCTAGTAAGGGTCATGGGAAAATATATCTGAGGCCTGATACTGAAAGGACATCTATGTGAAACTGCTTTTTAATCCAGTTTTTTTAAAAAATACTGGTTTGAGTTCTGTGAAGTAGTAAGACAAGGTGGCTATTTTGTGGGCTTTTGATCTTTAGCTTCTGCTCAAGCAAAAATATTGACTTCATTAGTTGTACTCTAATTTGAATTTCCACGTCTCAAAGTAAACGGGTCTTTGGGGAATTACTCAGTCAATGAAATTAAAATTACTTCTTAAACTGTGTTTTTTTGCTGTGTATGATGGAAATGTGAATTACTATGGTTTAACTATCACCTTTTATTTTATGTGGAGCAACTAAGCACACAGGAAATCACTGTTTTGCTGGCATCAAGGATTTTTGTAAACTAAACTGTATTCATGAACAAACTTTTCTGTACACGTATGGAGTCATGTCTTACTTATTCTCATTTATTTCTGCTTTTCAAGTCTGCATCTCTTTTGAAAGTATACTCAGAAATATATACAAATCAATTCTTAGGATCTGCAACAGGTAACTTTGTTGTCTCGAACAATTAATAACAGTTCTTAAGACATTGCAAACCAGTTCTAAATATACATTTCTGCACTACTACAGAGAAAAATTCTCTCCTGCCATGTGTGTAGGCTACCAGCCTGAATCTAGAATGTAGGTATGCCACCAGATACTTTTATATCCTCCATATCTGCTTTAGAGCCATTGAATAAGAAAAGCTGCTTTAGTTCCTGAAAATGAGTGATCTTTTGAAACACCAAAGAGATTGGTCAAATTTTGCAGCTGCATCTGCTTGCATCAGGAAGGCAATATTTTCAGTGCTAACTCACAGGACAAGCCAACTGGAAAAAGCATGGACAAAGTCTCTGTTGGTGTGACAGGGTTAGCAGCAATTGTCTTTATAAGGATGAGTTAAGATTCTAATCTTCTTAGTGTTTCCTTCAGATGAATATGTGCACATATCTATATATATATGTAACATCTTTTGAAGCACTCATTGCAATTATCACATTTCCAGAATGTCATTCTTAAAAACATTGAACTAAACATTAAAACATAGAAATAGTTTATAATTGGAAACATATAGGCGGAGCAGTATGTGTACTTTACATACACCATCTGCCTCTGTTTTGGGGATTTTTTTCTGTTCTTTCTTTGTTGAGAACACTTTTGAAGCACTTTGGGTGTTTGTGATATACGGATAAATCTCTCAGGCTTTACTCAAGTGCATTTTAGAAACAGTATGGTATTTTATAAAGGATCTTTAAATCTCTACAAGTTCCTTTGCTGCTGCTTTTGTTATTTCACAGACCTACCAATGTCTTTCAATATTTAGGAAAGTACATATAATCTCTTAGGAGCTGTGACTTCTTATGAACTCAAAACCAGAATATTACAGTGATGTCACTGAAAACACAGGTAAATCCTTACTCTCCTTTGCAAGAGTGAGGCATGCCTATCAAGCATACATAGCTGTTAATAAATACCAATTAATTTGATTACAAAGGAGATATATAAATTAATAGGAGTTCATAAAAATGTTTAAACTAGAACTTTTTTAATCAAGTTGGGTTTTTTTCGAAATGAAACTGTAAGTTGGGAGAATAGAGTCCTTCTAAGTTTGCCTAGATTGGAGTTGGAACCAATTCCTTAGTCTCTGGCTCTGTATCCCCAGACTATAATCATTCCTTTCCTCTTAACCATGTTCTAAAATGGTCAAGAACAACCATTTTATTGTAAAATATTGTTGTTGTTAAAATTTCTGCTTCATCAACCTTCTTCCATAGAATTACTTTTTTCCTGGAATTAATCTCAGAGCTGTTTTTCAACTGTTAGTCTAATCATCATTTATTCTCCCTAATTTGGTCCCACACCAGCGCCAAGAAATCTTAGGACGAATGATCATTTTTCCATACCACAGCAGTGAGTACAGCAACTTCCTGCTTTCTTGTTCCTTTCTTGCTTTTTCCTTCATGCCATAAACTGCCAGTTCCTCTCTTCTTCCCTACTTCTGGCAAACTGTTCAGCACACTGCCACTCTGTAGTCATAGAATCGTATAATCATAGAATTGATTGGGTTGGAAAAGACCTCCGAGATCATCAAGTCCAACCCTTGGTGCAACTCCAGTCCATTTACTAGATCATGGCACTCAGTGCCACGTCCAATCTCAGTTTAGAAACCTCCAGGGATGGTGAATCCACCACCTCTCTGTGCAGCCCATTCCAATGCCTGATTACTCTCTCTGTAAAGAATTTTTTTCTGATCTCCAACTTAAATTTCCCCTGGCAGAGCTTGAGCCTGTGCCCCCTTGTCCTATTGCTGAGTGCCTGGGAGAAGAAACCAACCCCCACCTGGCTATAACTTCCCTTCAGGTAGTTCTAGACAGTGCTGAGGTCACCTCTGAGCCTCCTCTTCTCCAGGCTAAACAACCCCAGCTCCCTCAGCCTCTCCCCATAGGGCTTGTGCTCCAGTCCCTTCATCAGCCTTGTTGCTCTTCTCTGAACCTGCTCCAGCACCTCAATGTCCTTCCTGAACTGAGGGACCCAGAACAGAACACAATACTCAAGGTGTGGCCTCACCAATGCAGAGTACAGTTGATGCATCCCCCTTTGCCCTGTTGTTTTCTCTAACTGATAAAGGCCCAGTCTTCCTATCTGCTACTACTGAGGAGTCTTTACAGAAGCACATGAAGTTACCAGAGATTTGCCTTAGTGTTACTGAGTTGTTTCCTCAGTTGGCAAAGCAGTTAAGATGTCCTGGATCTTACACACCATTTATCAACAGAAAATCTGAAGTACAGTTTATAGTCCTTTTAATGTTGGAATAAAGAGACTATGGAGAAGTTGAAGACTAAACAAATGTACAAGAAAACCTCAAGGAAACAGAGAGGAAAGAATTAACAGCTTTCAAAAGCAAGTATGTTGCAAAACAGAATAAATTAAAAAGTCTGTATAGTTATGTGACTTCAAAAGGGAAAAGAAAAAAAATATCCCTGTTCTTGTCCTGGATGCCAAGACAGTATGCATCACTAGCAGTTTTGTGGAATAAACTCTTAACAATTGATTGGAGAGTTTGGCTACCCTTTGGAGGAACTTTGATGGCCTGGAAAAATGGGCTGACAGAACTCTTGTGAGAATGAGCAAAGGTAAATGCATTGTCCTACACCTGGAATGGAATAACCCCAGGAATAGGAGATATGAGCGTGAGAGCATCTGTGCAGAAAAGCTCTCTGAACTGTGCAAGCTGAATGTGAATCAGGAATGTGTCCTTGTGATGACAAAGGCTGACTGCATACTAGACTTCATTAGTAAGTGTGGTCTGCAGGTTGGTGGAGGTGAGACTGTATCAGAAGTATGTTGTCCAGTTTTTGGCTCACCAAAGAAAGACATAGAGAAAAGAGTTGCTCAAGTGGTTGACCACCAAGATGGTTTGGGGATTGGCATGTATGTCATGCCAGGACAGACTGAAGAGAGACAAGGTTTTTTTTTTGTTTTTTTTTTTCAGTTTTACAATAGAAGGCTACAATGGGATTTACCACTGTCTTCAACTATTTAATGCAAGGGTATAGAGACACTGAGGTCAAACACTGTCTCCTCAAAAGTAACAAGTTGCTAGAAGGAAAATTCCACTTAGATATATGAAAATATTTTACCATTGTTTTTTCACAGTGAGGGTGGCCAAACATTATAGTAGGCTCTTCAGTGTCATGGAATTTTGGTTCTTGAAGCTACTCAGTACGTTGCTGGACAAGGTTCTGAGTAACCCGGTATTTTGCTTTGAGGTGGAACTTGGACTTTGAGGTTCCTTCCAACCTAAATTTTTCTGTGATCTTAAAGAATTTTAGAATTTCAGTCAGATAGGTTTAATTTGTAGACAAACTAAAATCTAGTATTTTATATCTAGACAGAGGCAATCATGAAAGCTTTGATTCTTTAATTCCTTGCATGCACCAGTCAGGATTTAGGTCATGAATTTATCTTAAAGAATAAATAATACATACCTCTATAGAAATTATTGTATACTGTTGAAATTTTTCAAATATTTTACTAGTATAGTAGTTAATTATTTACCTTGAAGTTTTCATTCAGTATCTGAAGTCATTTTGACTTAAGTCTTTCATAAAATTCAAGGACAAAACGAAGTCTAACAGTGAATAATCAAATGAAGGGCAGTACTTAGCCTGAGTTGTAAGGATCCAGCTGCTAATTTTCTAAATGTTTGGCACTTTAATGTGCCAGCAGTAGAAATTGAATGAGCAGTGCATTGCTTTGTTAGATTCAGATGTACCATGGCTTTGTTGTGCAGTGAGATAGCACTCTGAAGTTCTTATCCTAAAATATATGTATTATGGGTTCTTTAATCATAATCATTACACCTTTTAGTAAAATCACTTCGTGTTTCTCTATTTCTTGCTAAGTAGTTGATAACTAAGAGTTGGTATGGAAGATCGTTTTCTCCTTCTTATGAAAATTTACCATAATAAAAAGATAAATAAGGCATGGAATGCTTCATAATGTTGTCATCATTTGTATTACTGTCATCATCAATGCTATTTCTCTTAATGTGTTCTAAAACAGGGGCCTGAATGACATGGAGCTGGATGCTTCATCCATGGAAAAGAGATTTGCCTTTAAGTTTCTGAAGAAAATTTTAAAATATGTTGATTCTGCTCAAGAGTTTATTGCACATTTGGGTACGTTGCAGGTTTTATTCTGAAAATGATTAGAATTCTTGGTATTTAAATATTTGGAGTGATATGTTTACGTTTGTAGCAAATATTATTGCATTTAAGAAACTTAAATCCTGTCTTTTAATTTTCAGATTAAACTCTTGTACATTTGTAACTAGCTAAGACATCTCTGCTGTTTTATTTTTATTTCAGTGAAATTAATATGCAAGGTTATTTGAAAGAGCTATTGTATTATTTATTATTAGGTAGCTTCTTATTTGTGTTTGCTTTGATTGTATCTTTGCAGAAGCCATTGTAACCAGTGGGAAAACTGAAAAATCTCCACATGACCAAGAAATAAAATTCTTTGCTAAAGTGAGTGATTTAGTGTTTCAAGTAATGTTCGTATACATTCCATTATACAGAATACGGAAAATTGTAGTATTAGACTGCTTTTCATATAATAGAAATATATCTTTTCCTTTTTTCATGTTGAGTAATCAAATAGCTATCAATCATTTTGAAATATCTTGAAAAATATTTCAGTGTATTTACTGGATTCATATATTTCAAAATACTTCAATATATTTGCTTCTGTATGAGAAGGAACATAGAAATTAAGAAGTAATTTATTTTTTACATGAAATTAAATACTTTCACTGAATATATAAATTATTTCTGAATTTTTTTGCCACAAGGCATCACTGAAGGGTGTAGTATCATCTAATTAGCAGGAAGAAATATTCCTATGTGATATTAGATCCAAATTGGATATCTTTGTGGAACTTTTTATTATTTATGTAACTTATAAGAAAATTGTAGGACTTAAGGATTTAGTTTTCATGGGTTTGTGTCTGAAATGAGAGATTAAATTCTTTGAATGAACTTTGACCTATCAGAACATTGCTGCTATATTTACCATTGAGCTTTGTATAAAATACATTTTGTGTCTATATTTTTTAGGTTCTCTTACCATTAGTCGATCAGTACTTTACCAATCACTGCCTCTACTTCCTGTCTTCTCCATCAAAATCCCTCAGTAGCAGTGGATATGCATCAAATAAGGAAAAGGAAATGGTAGCAAGGTAAGTAGAAAATTAAGAAATACACAGGAGGGTTTTTTTTATACATAACTAAAGGTCTTTTCTTAGATTACAGAGAAAGTTCAAAAGCTCAGTTTGCTTAGCTGGAAAGTGAATATTTTATTCTGTATCAGAATGGCAGTGAATGAATATAATTCCTCATTTTAGTATTCTTTCAGAAACACATATCTATATATACACACATTCAATTAAAGAATTCATTATATGTGATAATTATATGTTTTACAATACGTAATTGTGACGATAACATAAAAATAATAATAAATTATTCTGTGAGCAGTGGAACTACTTAGTTTCTGATGCGTTTGTGTTTCAATGTTGGTTGCAGTTTCTGGTTGAAGCTTTTTCCACTGCAGGTCGTTTAAATGATCTCACATTATTTAAATTTATGTATAAGAAATGTTAAAAAGGACATGATGCAGCTTTTTAGAGGGATTTACAGATTCTCTGCAAAATTAGTTCTGCCTCTACATGAATATTGCTGGAATTTAATAATATTTAGATGTCCTCACTGTTTCAGGTTTGGTTGCTGTCAGCGATTTGATGCAAAATTATTCTAGAGAACTCAATTTAAAAGAGATATTTGCATTTTAATTTATAATGTTTTGCCCATATAAAAATATGAATCTAATTTTTCTGCAATTGACATTTAAAAATTAATATTTATTTGGGTTTAAACTATAATAATATTTTCATTGCCAGGTTTTTCTTCCACTTAAGGTGGGCTGCCAGTTCTCTTCCTTGGGAAATTTTGTATTGTAATATTTCAAACTTCTTTGCTCTCAAGCTTTCCTACTTTAACTGTCAGTTTCTCAGATTTCTTTTGCTTTCCTTAACTACATTGACCAGAGTGAACTCCTTTTCTCAATGGAAAGTAGACATCAAATTTGAAAGTAAAAGTTACTGATATGTTGCTGCATAAGATCAGGCCCAGAACTCAACTCTCTAGATTCCAGTCTTCAGGTTATCTTTCAACATATTTTTGCACTTCTCTAAATTATTATTACCCTTTTGATTCCACCTGCTGTGTGGGTGGTAGCTCTTATATAGCAGTTGCTCTCAAGTGTGAGTGTTAAGTTCCTAACATTCTGCATTACTGAGCCTTCAGATACATTATATACAAATGTGCCAGTTAGTCCTTGGGAGTCTGGGAAAGTCAGCTCAGGCTCAGGAGGATGGCAGAGTCATTTAATTCCATTTCAGTTCCCTGCTTCCTCTGAGTGTTCCTGTTGCTCCCCTGCAGTCAGTCAGGTCAGCATAGTGACACTAGAAGGATGTGCACTAGGGCTGTACAAAGTGGCTTTACAAAGGCACCTGAAGAAGGGAGATGTCTAGCATCCATATCTGCTAGTTCAATTTCAGAAATATAATACTTTGTGCGTTCTTCATTGAGAAAAGTGACTATCTGCTATTTTCATCTTATAGAAAGCGTAGTATTTCCTTACTATTGTGAAGATAACAGTAACAATCTGTGGTTAGTAAGAGACCATACCAGTTCCTAAGGTATATGCTTCATTTTGTTATGTCCTAATTCCATTTGTAAAATATAGCACAAATCTTATACAAGTCTGCCTAGGTGTCTTTGTTAAAGTAGCCCCTTTATCTTTAGAGAGTTGCTGATTTATTCTCTTTATCCTAATATTTTGACAGATAGGTTAGACAAGCAAGTTTCTGATATATTTGACAGAAGCTCTTCTAGACAGTATATATTTCAGGATTCGTCTTATCACCATCAGAGACAGTAAACACTGATTTATTTCTTTATTTACAAAGAACAGCTTCACAATTTATTTTAAGCAGTGAGTTTTAAGACTCATTTCCATTCAATGCCAAGTAAAACACTAAAATATTTCTCATTTTTTTCTTGTTCTTACAAAAAAATTTCTTATTCAGAAATATTAGCCATAAGGAATTACTCAGCTATATGGTATGCAAATGTTGGAAACCACTGTAATTAAAAGAAAGTTTCATATTTCAAGTCATCTCTGAAGTAGTGAAGCTTAGAAAATGAGAGACCTCAGAAGTTTCAGAATGTTACTCTGCTTAATGCAGTTGGACTGTTATCATCATGTGTCACTCAAAGTATGCTTTCCAGGATATTCCTATGTTGTGATTTCTTTTTCATATTCCTGATACTCATTACCTCATATTCAAAATAAATCTTTAACCTTGGTCTTGTCCTGTCTTGCTCTTTTTGTTCTTTTCTACTTTAGCCTGTTCTGCAAACTAGCTGCTCTAGTTAGACATAGGATCTCACTTTTCGGTAAGTTGTTAAGAAGGATCTTTATAAGGTTAAAAATATAAAGAATGTGTAATCATTGTTTCTGTCTTACCTGAAGCTTTTCACAAATATAGGCAAAATTCTATAAAATGGTGCATAAAGTTCTAGTGCAATTAGTGAGTGCACTGAACTTGGCTATGAAGCTAACACTTAGTAAAATATGTAAAGTGTTGAAGCAGCAAGAAACAGCAGGTTCTAGTATTTTCAGACTCCTTTAAAAATCTCAATACCTTGCACTTAGTTTAGTTTTCAAAAGTAATCTTGGACTAATTTTTTTTTTAATTCTGTCATCCATCTGTTGAAACCAATAGATTAAATTCTCAATAAGAAAAGGGGATGCAGGGAAAAATAACATTAGATAATAATATATCCTTCAAAGGCATTAATAAGAAAATTGTAAAAGTAACAGAAGTAGTACAAGATACAAAGTTCAGAATGTTGCAGGGTTAAGTGATGAAAATGAGCCTTAATTAGACATTCGTTATTCTTTTTAGTTCTTGTATGGAATTTGTTTTAAGAAATTGAAAGTGAGTTTAGAACCAGATTTAACTCTCCCTCAGGCGACCTAAGATAGGAGACTTATTACTGTCTTGTTTAAACTGTGCATCTCCAGTAATGACAATTTTGATCATTAGTGTATGCTGTGTTGTCTATACTATTGTGTTCTCATGGTATCTCTTTCTAACCAGGCAGTGATTCTGCTACAATGGTGAACTGCTTGCACATCTTAGCCCAGTCTCTTGACACGCGGTGAGTTTGCAACTTTGTACCAAATATAGACTACTAAGGTGTTGTAGTGCTTTTCAGAAACAGTTGGATGTTTCTGTATTTTTTTTGTTCCCTATTTCTAATAAAGTTTGTTAGCAGCATCAGTAATTCAGATATTTTCCTTCATACTAGCAGATTTTGTCTGAAGTGTTTCGTGTGTATTTTTCTGTTCAATGTCTGTCATTAAAACATTGAAAACTATTATCACCCTTTTGAAGGACATTTGAAGACTTTATTGAGAGATATTAATGACACAACCTTTGGAACTGCAAGTATTGATACCTGCAAATATTGAGACAGTCTAGTGCATAGTGGAAAATTTGTCATTAGAAGTATGCAGAGTGTATTGATATATGGGCATAGTTACATTTGCTACTTTTACTGTTTATCATTGAAATGATAATGTAGATTAAAACAGAGGCCAGAATAGTTTTCTAATTTGAGCTGGTTTCTGGTCTGGTTTTGTTATAGCAGCCTGAAAATGAACAACACTGGAAGCTTCATAAAGGACTTGGATAAGAGTGCAAAAAAAATTAAAGAATAGGACTGTGATGCTGGTTTTGTAGTTGTATTTTCTAGATTTAGGATGCTTTAAAGTATTCTGACTTGCAAACTTATTTACTGTGGCTCCCATAAAAATCTAGGGATTAAGAGTTGGGGGTTTTGAGTACATTTTGTGGAGGAGCTTTCTCACCATATTTACTAAGAAGACACTATCTCTTTTGAAAGCAGATCACATAAACTGGAAAGGTAACACTATGGAGTCAAGGTCTTTGTTATTATTTTGTATTAAATACTCAAAGCTAATTGTTACTCATATCACTATGCAAATGTAAGTGCCCCTTTTCTGTTCATAATGTAAAGGCCATTGATACCTGTGTCTTCAAAGACTGATGGAATGTAACTAACATACATATAGCTCTATACAACTACTGAAGTTCAATGCAATATTTTATTCCTCATCATTTTACAGAACTGTTATGAAGTCAGGATCTGAGCTTGTTAAAGCAGGATTGCGTGCCTTTTTTGAAAATGCTGCTGAAGACTTGGAAAAAACTTCAGAAAATCTTAAACTTGGGAAATTTACTCATTCACGAACACAAATCAAGGGTGTTTCACAAAATATCAATTATACTACTGTAGCATTGTTACCAGTCTTAACATCAATTTTTGAACATATTTCTCAACATCAATTTGGAATCGATTTACTTTGTAAGTGTTTTATTTTATTTTTGAAGTTTATTGTGTTATAATGGTACTAACACTTTTAATAACGCTCACTGAATTTAAAGAATGAAATTCTGTTTTCAGGAACATGCACATTTCTAGCAATAAATCTGAAATTATCTACATAATACCTTATTTCTAGTACATGTTTAAAAATAATACTAAATAAGTTTCAAGTTAATTATGTACAATATTTCTCCAACCACTGAGAGAGAAATTAAAATATCCCCTTAAATGTTGTCTAATCAATTGTGTGGATGAGACTAGTTTTCCATAGAAAATTCTTATTTCATTAGATCAAAGGAGACAACTCGCTATTAATTCCCTGTGGTTTTTTCCTTTCTTGTGAAAACCACTGTAGGTCTTTGAATATAGATTTCCCCCTATTTTTAGCATTGTTTAATTTAAAAATACTAAAATGACTCCTTGAGATTCAGCAATATGGTAAATGGTCTTATTATGTTCTAATGTCTCTAATTATGTTCCAAATTTTTTTATACATTTGGGTCATAATTAAAAGATGGGTAGTCATGAAAATACTTCTTTAAAAATATGGTGAACCTTTAGATCATGTACCTAAAGGTTAGACACACAGAGTGATGTGGTTTAGCTTAAAATTGTACTCCAAGTTAAATAACCTGCAATTGTCTTATTAGCAAGTAGGTGACAAACCAGGTATTAGAGAAATTGAAGATAAATAATACCATGTGCAGTATTGACAGCCAGAATGTTCAGGGATAAGTTTTAGACACTGTTTAAGAGATCACATAAAGTAGATCTTTGATATTTAAAAAGTAATCTTTGGCTGAATAAATACTGATAATATACTTCTTATTTTCCTCTAGTGGGTGATGTACAAGTTTCATGTTACAGAATTCTTTGTAGCCTCTATTCTCTTGGAACTGGAAAGAACATCTATGTTGAAAGGTATTACAAATAACACTCAGCATGTAAAATTTTCTCTTTCTTAGGAGTCTGTTGCTTAGGTAACAAAATAGCTTGGATGAAAGGTGAATTTGAAACAGTGAGAGATGTTTAAAATACACTTTATTGTGAAAGTAGTTGCCTATACTTTAGCATTCAGTTCCACAAAAAAAAAAAAATCAAAACTAAATGAAAGCAAATAACTCCTTCTGCTATGGCAGTGTATCTGCAGGGAGCTTATTTTGCCGATGGGAAAAGCTAAATTTTTCTATTGGTTGCCATTATTGTTCCCAAAATTTGTCTACTGCATGGCTGCATGTTGCTGTGGTAGGTAGGCTGAGTACTCAGTAAGCTGCATCTATTTCACACCTAAGTCTATACAGAGTTCTCTAAAGTTGTCCTGAGCATAAAATCCTAAATATATGTTTTCTGACAACATTTAACTTGAAGAAGGAAATCACTAGTTATTTGCATTTAAAAAAGAGTAGGGTTTACACTTCCTTCAAGTATGTAGTAGCTGTGCTATCTTCCAAGACCTGGATTTTGGACCCTCTTCCATTAAAAATGGATCAAATTCATATCTGCCAGTTCAGAAAAGAGAACCCTGTGGTAAGACAGGCACTACGGTAAGAATAACCCATCCTTATGCTTGTGAAAGTTGTAGGTTAGACAATTTTTATGACCATTCTTGGGATGAAAAGTTTAAGATCCACAGAGAGAGACAGACACTAAACTGGAGGTAATGCAAGTCTGTCATCTGGTTAGGGGAGGTTTTGCCTAGTATGAGGAATGCTGGTCTCCAATTCCTTCCTTCCAAGATTTATTCAGAATTCTTGCATGCCAAATGCAAGAGCAGTCTGGTAGATGGATCTTTCCTCTCACTCCACCATGCATGCACATATGTGCACAAGCTCATTCTTGTGTACATCCTCATTCAGGCATTTATACATTCTTCACTAAATCACAAAGCTGTACTCTTTTCTCTTTATGGGCTTGAAAATATTAAATACTCCTTTACACAGGTCTGACAGGAAAAATAGGAAGTGCTTGACTCCTTATCTAACCAGCAGTCAGGGTTTTCTCACAGGAAATAAAACATGGTTTTGTTTGAGCTGCCTTTCAATAAGAGCTCATAGCATAGGCGGCCACTTCATTGGCAAAAGCTATAAGCACTGAACAGTAACCTTAAAAATGGATGCAAGCAGCATCACCTTTGCTTACTGTAGTTGTCTTAGACTGGAAGAGTGATCAGATTAGATATATCCAAGGAATTGAATGAGTCTCCTAAGGCTGTTTGAGAGATTTTCAACTGTGGATTTCATTTAGTTTGTTTTTAACGAGTCTCAAGCTCTTAAATTACAGTTGTAGACAGACAGCAGAGTCTAGGTAGGAGGTAGGATTTCAAACATACTGCTCAGTGTTTCAGCAAAACTTACAAGTGAGTGATTGAGCTGACTTGAACAATTATTCAAGTGAATGCTCAGATTCAGGATCAATGTGCAGCTTTTTCTCCTAGTAAATTTTGGAAGGGACATTAAGAAGTTTCAAGTTTCATTGTAGAATGTGTCACTCCTCATAGATAACTATCAGTTTTCATGGTTGAAATAGTTCACCTAATTCTGCAAGACTCCTGGCTATTGGGGCTCAGGACTAATACTTAGTTGGCTTGCTGATGCTGCTCTATGGGAACAAACTTTCATTGTCAAGAGTTCTATCCTTTGTACAAAGACTGTTTAGCTTCTTTAGGATGTTTGACATGTTTCTCTGTGGACTTTTTAAAATGTCTCTATGGTTCATAAATGTTGAGAACTAGATGCAAAATGCAGTAACTCTTGATTGCTTTGAGCCCTAATGCTCTCCCCCATTCACCTCCTGTGGTGAGTTGGAGAGGAGAAATGGAAGCACAAAAGGTAAAGATCACAGGTTGAGATAAGAACAATTTACTGAAAAGAGCAAAGAGATAAGGCAATGAACAGTAAGAGCAACAATACAAACGAGAGAGTGTACAAGAAAGAGGTGAACGATTCACGTGTGATTGCTCAGCACCACATTGCATGATGGTGAAGAGACCCCCTCCTCTGTCCCCTGGCAATGATGTGAGTTGCTACAGAATAACCTCCAGACCCTGGTCATGCCCCCTTCCGGCTACTGCAAAAATTAATTCTGTCCTGGCTGGAACCAGGACTGATGGAGGTGGAGGTTTTTTTCTATGTTTCTTATAGAACTGTGATTTCCAGTATTCTTTTTCATGTGAGAAATGAAATTTTTCAAAGTTGTCAAATAGTTCCTACTGTATGAAAAAGATAAAATGAATCATCAATAAACATTAATGATTTTTTATTGTTATTATTATTGTGCATGCTAGACATTGATAGTTTAGTGAAAGACTTTTCCTCTCAGTTGGCTTTCAATGTCTCTCTTATACAGGCAGCGTCCTGCCCTTGGTGAGTGTTTAGCATCCCTTGCTGCAGCCATTCCAGTAGCATTCCTTGAACCTTCTCTCAACCATTACAACCCGCTGTCTGTTTTCAACACAAAAAGTGCCAGAGAAAGAGCAAGTAAGTGCTGTTCTTCACCAAAGAAATAATAATAAAAAAACCCTGTTTACTCTTCTCCAACTAAGAGGCTGAGTGATTTCCAGCCTTGCCTGTTCTGTGACTGTATTGAAATGAGCATGAGTCCTTCTACATTGAGTTTCTTCACTTGATTCCTTCATAAGTTTTTTTCCATATAAAAGCAGTTATGGAAAAGCTTCCACTAGCCCTTCTTCCCTGTTAGCTCTGCTTTATAGAAACAACACTGGTGGAAGAAGAGTTTTGCTTGAGTGACTGGCATTTGTTGATGGGTTGTTAATTGCTGAATAAGCATCCTTCAGTTTCTAATAGAAGCAACTGACAACTGGAATTCTTTCCCAGCATTTTTGTTGGGAGATAAATGTGCAGAGTTCATGAACTTGGCGCAGTTTAATTTTGGCCCTTCCCATAATTTTAGGTTGTTTGTTTCCTTTTCCCTGAGGTGGATTTAATTTTTGGCAAATCAGCATAAAATTTGTGAATGATTATGGAAACTGGCCAGAGTTTATCCAGTCTTACTATAAGCTTTCTGTTCAGCACTTCTACATAGCTGGACTGCTCAGCAGATAATTGCAGGACACCTTATGGTAAAGCCATAGATTCATGGCGGATATTGTTTACAGCATTGCTATGTGCACATCATCAGAAAGACATAATTTATGAAAGGATATACCCATGCATACCCTAAAGTCTTATTGCAGATACATCTGCCCAAGATGGAGAAGGAAAAAACTTGAGTGACAATGTTATTTGTATTTAGGGTTTAAAAATAGATGTTCTCTTTTATTTTGCTAATTAGTATTTTGTTTTTCTACCCTTACTTGCAGTTTTAGGTATGCCTGATACAGTAGAAGAGATGTGTCCAGAGATCCCTCAGCTGGATGGACTAATAAAGGAAATTAATGATTTAGCAGAGTCTGGAGCAAGGTATACTGAAATGCCTCATGTCATTGAGGTTATCTTACCCATGCTATGCAACTATTTATCCTACTGGTGGGAAAGAGGGTCTGAGAGTGTTCCTCAAAGTGCTGGGCCTTGCTGTACAATGATAACGTCTGAGCATCTGAGCATCGTTCTTGGGAATATTCTGAAAATCATTAACAACAATCTGGGAATAGATGAAGCATCTTGGATGAAAAGAATTGCAGGTACTGTAAACATTTTTTGAAGAGTAATTGTACTAATTATATTTAATTGCTATACTTTACCTTTCCCAGTGATATAATAGCGATAAATTGTAAAACCATCACGATAGAAAGATAAATAAAAGATAAGTAACAACAAAATAAATATTTTTATTTTTTATTGTTCATATTATGCATGCTGCTGTGTAGCATCACTGTAAGGAGAGAGCTTTTTATGCACCATTTTGAAAATTTTACCTTCTCTAATCACTGTATAAGAGCCTTAGTATTTAATTTGGAGTTGTGATTTCTGCTGATTTTCAAGACACCTAAGAACTGATTTTTACAGTAGAAGATGTTAAGTCCTGTGAATTCTCTTAATGAAACACCAGGACAAAATGCAGAGAAAGTGTAATGGTGAAATAATCTCAGGAGTAACCTAAGTTCAAAATTAGTTTGTTTGCCTGAATAAATGTGTGATCTACTAAATGACCTGAAAGTTTTATCAAAATGACCTATAAGATTTAGTATCTAGCTAGTGAAAGAAATTTACTGTATCCAAATTTTATCACTCATAGTAAACAGTGTAAAAATACAATATGCAATAATGTGATTTAAGAAAATTTATGTAAAAGTAATAATTTACTGCTAAATTTGAATGCTCAGTACCCATTGATATGGGGGTTTTGGTATTATTTTAAATACTGGAAGGTCTTTAATAATATGAAGAATTCCATTAACATTTAGTAAGAAGTTTCCTGCTTATTTGTAGAGACCACTTCTTGCAGTTTTGTAGTGGCTGTTCTTCTATATAAGGAGATATGGTGAAGACCATGCAAGAATTTTTGATACAGGTAGTCTGCATTTTTGTGCTGTACTTGTGCAAAACCGACCTATGACCTTAAATTACTCATTCATTCTTTCCACTTTAACTTGCCCAAGGCACAAGAGGTAAAGGAATTCTTCCAGAACACTGTTTTCTATGGTTTTCTGACACTGGGTACCAAATCACCCCCCACAACCCAAACAAAAAGAAAGTATTTTTGTGAGGACTTTTTGTCTCAACCTCTACTTTGCTTAGATCCTTAGTTAGAGACATGTGACTTGCAAAGACCATGACATTTTAATTTACATAAGACTGAAATATTTATCCAAATCCACATATTGTTTTTACAAAGCCACAATCATAGTTTTATTAATAATTTTATGATGCAGAGATATGAAGCCCTATAACCTTTTTCTAGAACTTCAGAGTTCATATTAATATGGTGTAAAACACCAATTGTGCATTTATCAAAATGTTATCTTTATTTTCACATATAGTTTATGCTCAACCCATCATCAGCAAAGCCAGACCTGATCTGCTCAGATCTCACTTTATTCCAACACTGGATAAATTGAAGAAGAAAGCTATAAAGACAGTGATGGAAGAGGAGCAACTGAAAGCAGATAGCAAAACTGACACCCAAGAAGCTGAGCTACTCATTCTCGATGAATTTGCTGTACTTTGTAGAGACCTTTACGCCTTCTATCCAATGTTGATACGTTATGTAGACAACAACAGGTAAAAAAACCCTAATAATTAAACTTATATGTACAAGTTAATGTATCAGAGTCTATGACTAGAAAATCAGGAAGAACACAATTCATTTAACATTATGCTGAGAATCAGATTCTGAGTAAGTTAGGAGTCTTAACTTAAAGAATGCTGTACCTGGAATTCACATCTTTAGCCCACATCCATTTGGTTTATTTGATTGATCTGTAACTGCACTAATAGCACTGAGAACCCTTAACTGTTAATGAAGGGGCAAAAAACTATTTAGCCTCCATTGAACAATTCTCTCAGTAGATAATACCACACAGATGTTAATGTTTTGTGTGATTTTTTTTGTGTTTATTGGTTTCTTTTTAAGATGCAAAAGTATTTACAATGTAAAAGTATTTGGACAACATTGTACCAGAAGCTTTTTCCTCAGCCATTTACTGAAAGATTATTCTGTGCTTTCCTTGTGCTTTCCCTTTTCTTTCTTCCAGACATTGATCCCTCAACAGAGCATCTGAAGTATTTATAGTATCTCAGCATCTACAGTATCTTATCCTATTCTCAACCACATAGTTCTATACACAGTCATTGTCTACTTTTTCTTCTTTTGGCATTAGTACTGATGCCTTGAGAGACCCCAAAAACAGGACTCTGAGCCAAGTTAGTGTGGGATAAGATAAAAAGGTAGATTCTTTAATGTCTAGGCTTAGGGCTTTCAGGAATACATGATGCTGCACCTTTTGAACATTGATTTCCATGGTTTTTAAAATATTGTCCACCCAATCCCCAGTTCACACATCTCGGTCCAGCCCCGTCCTGCCCCTGGTCACACCTCTTCAGGATTTGAGTCAGGGGTACAGTGGGACCTCTTCTTCATCATCTTTCTCAGCACATGTAGGGCTCTTGGAGGTTTTTCAGTGTTCTTTCTTGGAGGTCCCTCTGCCCCTGTTTAGGTCTCTTTCTGCAGGTCTTCTGCCTTGAAGAGAAGTCTAAACAGCTAAAAGAATTTGAGCTACTGATATGGGATAGGGGTTAGCATGTAAAAACATTGAACTTAATACTAACACATTAAAGTCTGCATTTTTACTTCAATTATAATTACTTCTAAAATCTATAAAAATGAAAAAAATCAACCCCCCCTATGGCATCAGTACATATTGGGTTGGTTTAGAAGCATTTTCATTGTATGCATAATCCTTTGGGCTGTGAACAAATTTAAGTTTCCTTTTTCTAGATGAAGTCAAGGTTTTGCGATGTCAGACCTTGTTGGAAAGGAAACAGTTCAAATCCTTTAAAAACAGAGATTTATCTGGGCTTTGGAGAAATCTAACTAGAAAGATAAAGTTAATGAGCATAAGTTGGAACATAGTAATTATTTCCGTGTCTGCTGTCAGATGCCCACTTTACCTATGGTCATACCAATACAATTTAATTTAGAGACATTTAAGAGGGCTGCATCTGTTAGTTCATTTGCACAAGTTTTCCAAGTATTCTTATGCAGATAGGCCCAGACTGAAGTTGTATTATTTTCTGGATTACAAAAATAAACCAGTTGAAGAATCTTACAATTCTACCCACTCATTCATTTCCCTGTAGTCTTCCTCCTCTCCTAATGACAGTGTTCTCTTTTGGATCAACACAAAGTTTTGATAACACAGTTTTATTAGGAAGAACAAAAATAGAATAGCTAGGTCTGTTTTTAGTCTGGTTCACAGAACAGGCACAAAGACACGCGTTGGCACTATGGGCAGCGGGAGCAGGCAAAAATAAGTAGCAAAGAATTAGGAGTTTTGCTGGAATTGAGTTAGACTGCCATGAGAAACTGCCTCTCTAAGCACAGTCATGACAATTTAAAGAGATTTTCATTAAAATTCAGGATTAACTATACAAATGTTACCTGATATATCTCTAAGAGATTATTATATTTAAGTCTTATTTTGAATTTCCCCTTTTTTTTCATAATTAGAGCAAATTGGCTAAAGAAACCAGATGTGGATTCTGATGAACTCTTTCGAATGGTTGCTGAAGTTTTCATCCTGTGGTGTAAATCACATGTAAGATAAGATCTACACTTTTTCTTTCATTTAATTTTATCTTTAACAGGCAAATGAGCTAAACTTCTGGTGATTTCTTTTTGTCTTTAGAATTTCAAAAGAGAAGAACAAAATTTTGTTATTCAGAATGAAATCAACAATTTGGCATTTTTAACAGGAGACACCAAGAGCAAGATGTCTAAAGTAAGTTAATAAAAATGTTTGGATCAAGTAAATCTTCACCATGTGCTTACTGTGTTGTAAGAAGGCTCTAAAATCTACTCAGATTGCAACTGCAAGAAAAATAGTTTTGCTTCTTGATGGGAGATGTGACAACTGCTATGCAAAATATAGCCTATGTACCTTAGAGTTACTTAAGTATTTGCTAATACTCAAATGCACAAGATTAAAATAAAAGTCTTTATTTGAAAAATTGCACATATAAGAGAATATGGTTTGTATTATAAAATATGGATGGTTGATCTTTCAGAAAAAAAAAGAAAAGGTAGATTATTTTATAAAAGCAAGCGGAAAAAAACACTGGTTGCCTCATGACTTTTGTGTGAATGTCAATCCATTTTGTTCTATTAATTTTGATGAAGGGCTACTGTCTTTGCATATACCTCTTTATTTATACCTGTAGTGTGCCACATGTACACCATTTTTCTTGTTTCTTGTTAATTAACAAAATAATTTCTTTTTTGCTACTTTTCAATATGACAAGATGCTGATACAATGACTTGAAAGTACATTTGCTACTTGTATAACAGACAAAATTCACGTTGTCAAGGGAAAAAAATGCTGCTTTGACATTAGCTGAGGGAATTGCCTTACTCAGCTAAAGCTAGATGAAGCCTAATTCCAAATTAGTGTAGGTAAGTGTAGCAAAGGAACCTTTCTTTTATTCATATTTATAACATACTTGGAGTAATCCTATTTTGAAAGTGTACCAGGGAAGTAACATTTAAAGGTCTGTATTTCACTGTATTTTGATTGCCTGTAACTAAGCTGCTGTAAGTCCAAATTTAGGCAATAGAGAGGCAGATAAAATGTGCCTTTATATTTCTTAATTCTGTTTAAAAATCTTGGCTTTGACATTTTTTTTTCTATGAATTATTTTTAAGTTTTGACACCTGGCTAAGCCAAACCCTGATACTGGAAATTTTACAAGTAAAAATAGCAGATTATCTGTTTGTCATTAGCATGTGACTGGCACTGAAAAACAAGTCTATAGAGAGAATTCCATATTCAGAGACAAGAAATTTTTTGATGTGTTTTCTTGCTTTCAAGATGCAGCGTATCAAAATTGTTTGGTGGAATTTAACTGTGTGTATCATTCTCATGAGCAAGATAAGTAGTAGACACAGCAAGGCTTTTTGAGGAGAAGTTGCACAATAACCGAGTGTAAAAGCTCTGTATTTTTATCATATGGCAATGACTGCACACACATTTAATATGCGTACTTCAACATTTATTTGTTAGAGTATGCCAAAGAATTAGGCCAATTAGATGTCCTTCAAGAAAACATGTTAGATCAGATTCAGGTGATTCATATATATTTAATATAAATTGTGTATCACTGCGGTATCAGTACAGGATAATATGATGTAAACTGTTAGTGTCATAATTTTGTCAGTCTAAAATGGCAGGAATGCAAACCAAATCTCTGCAAAATAAGGAATAGGTAGGCCTCATACTGCTTTGATTTTGATAAAATCACAGGAATGTAACAACAAGAATATAGATTATCCAAATTTTCATTTTGAAATCATATTTTCAAATGCCTGTTGTGTATATTTAAGTATACAGATATACTTTGTATGAATACTTGTATGAATATATTTTTACACAGCAGATGTAGATGCATATGTAAATGTGGTTTTCTTCCTATGGGTATACAGTACAGATTGATTCTGGGGGTTTTATATGCATATAATTTTTTGTAATCATACAATGTCAACTTACGGCATTCAAGGACACTGTGCATGGTTATTACTAATAAAGGAAGAAATGAGTACTGTATTGTTCATGACTGAATATTTTATTTATATGGTGCCATAAGTGCAGGCATGATTGCAGCACAGCTGATAATTTAGATAGACATTTGTTTCATAATGACTTAAATGCCGTGATGAAATATATGATGTTTCTTTTAGAAGTGTTGTGTTCGTTTTCTATATGGTTTCTAAGCAGGAAATTGCTAATGTTTCATAATATAAAATGTTAGTGCTCTAAACCCAGCTCATTTGTTAAAGGATAGATTTACATCTGATTTTGTTAAGTTTTTTAAGACTGCATTGGTTTAAATAAGAAATTCTCTAGGTAACTGAATTTCAGGGTTTCTTAAAAGGTTTGATATCTATATCCTCAGACAATGATCAGTAGAGGACATTATTTTAGGGTACATTATTTATATTGTTTATTGCTTTAATATTAACATTCAGCTCAAAAAGCAGTATGCTAACAGAATAATTAGCACTTTCCTGTCTCTCACTAGTTCCTCTTTATTCACATTATTTCCAGTGTAAACAATCATATCCAGTATTTATCAGGCATGAGAATGTATAGAGAACTGTGAATATGGACATTAGCTATGGACAGCTGGCCCAAGACAGAACAGCTTGGGGTCTCATAAAGAGTAATGCCCCATGCTTATCTGAGATTGCTTTAGGTGACACAGACAGTATTTTTCCTAAGATACAGAAGACTGTGATTCTATCAGAGTGTAAGGTGCAATATATCATATACAGAAGATTCTATATCTTTACATGCCTTATGAAAAAAGAAAAGCAGAGGATGTAGGAGTAGCATCACATTATTTATTGGTAGCTAATAGCAGTGGTAACAAATGATTCATAATTACAATCAACAAATTGATTACCCATTGTATTTTGATTATACAATGTTAATTTGCTAATAGCTTTTCAAATAAATGTATTAACAGCTGAGAAAGTGTTTTAATTTTTCTTTTCTAAAAATATGGCAGCAGATTGCTCGGAGGGGAATGGTAAGTTAGAGAACTTTCAGTCTGAGAGAGACTGATAACTTAGATTACATTGAAATAACAGATTTGTGATAAAAGTTTTGAAATGGAGTAGGTAAACACATTCAACTCCATTAATCTGTTATTTTTTTACCCCTTCATATGTTTCCTGATAAAATAACATTTTGGTTAAGAGGCAATGATATCCCATTGAGTTTTTCAGTATAAATGACTAAACTTATACATTCACATGTAGATAATAACAGTGGAATATATATGTGGGCATTTTTTGTGTAAGTTTTGGAATATAAATGAATATGTGTCTGGTTATATACCCTCAGTTGCCAAACACTTGCATATTCTACTGAAGTTTTATTTGATTGGTCATTATTAATTTTGAATAACCTTTGGATAAACCTATTATACTATTATTTTAGAAGTTCAAGGCAGTCATAAAATCCAAGTTTGTATTATGAAACAACACTGTGGTTTGTGCCCATTTGTGATATGTAATATATATTCTTTGCAGATTTACAATAGTTTGAGGATTTAATATTAGTATTTTCTGCAAGAGTTTTAGATGTCTTCTTTGAGACTATTTCAGCTGCATAGAAAGTATTTACTTTGGATATACTGAGGTAAAGCATGAGTGGATTACTTTTATGGTCATCTCCAATAAATTAAATATACTTGACATCTTTTTACTTACCTTCAGTGTATATCTGTCAAGCCATGTCCATGGATCATCTACATATTCATGCAATTAAAATTTTAAACTAAAATTTGCTATATGTCTGAGTAAGGTATTCAAGATTCCAAGACTCTTAAGATTCTAACACCTAATTTGATGATTAGTCTTTCATTTTGCTTGATTTGTAGCTGGGTTTTTATACTATGTGATATAAATACAGTAGGCTGAAAAAAAATTAATAATAGCTTGACTTCAACATTTTGAGGCTTATTCAAGTATCACAAGAAAACAAAGTTAACTATTAGGGCTATGACAGAAGTGGGGGCGTGTGTGTCCTTATAGATTTTTTCTGGTTGTTTAAACACAACAGCTTTCTATAGTGTTTTCCTATACCTGGTCAAGGATTCTTTTGAGTAATAGTTTATTTTATTTTACCATAACTAAGTGGTTTTGTTGTTATTTTCATAAGATTGCCTGACACAATGATAATATAGTGTTGACTATGGAATGCATCTTTATTTAACTGTATTTATGATAATAATATAATAAAGAATGGGAGAAATCTCTGTACATATTGAAGTTACAGCTGAGTTGATAATACTGTTCTCAAAATGGGTACTATTAAAAAATACAAGATAAAGTTTCTCTCAGCCAGTCTTCAAAATGATAATGAGTTATGTGATGGGAAAATACACCTATAAATGAAGCCCTACACCTTCCCACCGATGCTTTGATTTCTAAACTTGATTTTTCTCAAATACATTTTGACGGGGAAAGGAGAGACAACTATTTTGGTGCAAATATAAATATTTTTCATTATTGGACTATCCAGACACCTTCCTTTATTTAACAAAACTGGGAAAAGATGCAATAATTAATCTATGATATCCTTCTTACTAGTTGTACTTCCTTATATGCTCAAGCAACAGTTGGTAGTGTGTGGTAGAACAGTGACAGAAATTCAGAAGTTCAGTCATTTAATCCGAATTAAGCTGATTTCACTATAGTCTCACTTGGTTATGTGTTTACAGTCTATTGTTTTAGCTACAAACTTATATTGTTACTGTCCTGATAAAGCTGACTAAGTTTATTACTAACTTGTAAAATTATCATCTTTTCATCTCTTTTACTTATGTTTTTTTTTCCCCTTTATTTTTCTTTCACACAGGCCATGCAAGTAAAGGTACAGGTCAAAATGCATGATGTGTCTTTGTTTTAGATTTAGAGATGATCAGGCTCCAAGCACTTCTTTCCATTGATCATAGCAGTGGCGTCACAAAGTGAAGGTCTAGTTTCCACTACTATAAATTTTGTCCAATTTAAAGTGGCAGCTTTGACCAGAGCAGCTGAAATTCCCTTTGGCACTCCTGCATGTTTTTTAATATGAAAATAATAATGTTACCTTTTGTAACTATTTTAGACGTACATTCTGCCTCTGCTGTCTTTCTGCATTCTATTTTTTTGCTAATATATTGAAGTAGGCATTGTAAAAGCAATGTCTAAGTAGAGTCATCAGAAAGATGTATTTGGCTTATGATATTCAAGAAGAATATACAGTAGAAATGTGCTATAACCTGTACCCTGTCTGTAGAAGAACAGAAGTTTCATTAAAATCAGTAAGTAAGATATAGAGTTCAAATCTTACCTTCTTCCAAAAGTAAAATGATCTCTGCTCAAGTTTTGAGGTGTGGCAAAGCTTTTGAAGAATCCTTGTTTCTTTTCTGTTTAATGTATTTGAGGCTTTCTCCTCCTCCAGTGAACTGTAGGTCACCTTCCTTTGCATCATTCATATTATTTTTAATACGGTTTTCTAATATAGATGAGTAATTTTTGATCTACGATTGATTGATGAAGCAGAATGAACAGCAAAATGGAGCAGAAACTCTTTTTCCCTTCACCCTGTGAGCTGAGCAGCACACATGATGCTGCGAAGAGCTTTTAATCAATTAAACTGAAGACATAAGTTAAAAAATGAGAAATTCCATTAAACTAATAACCTAATTTCACACTTTGCTATTGTAAAACTTCTCCAGCTATATAGAAGACAAATTAATCAATGCTCTCACGATAATCTTAGAGACCTGAAGGTTTAAAGACAGATGGCAGTACTAAAAATATTAATTCCATCGTCTTACCAGTTTTAGCTGAAGGGGTTTTTTAGTGTAAATAAAGTTTAGTGTAAATTTCCTCTTTTTCTGTATTTTTTTAGCTATCATTAATCTACTGAAAAATCTGTAATTCTTTTTCTGTATATATTTTTTTAAGAAATATCCATGTGTGTGTTTAAATCCTCAGGCAAGTAGGACCATTATGTACAGTTAGGCAACCAAATTAGGTCTTTATTCCTGTTGAAGTCCTTTTATAACAGTTAATTATTTAGGCAAAATACATTTAATTTAATGCTCTTTACATATATAATGAAGGTATTTTGTTTACTCATATAGATGCCTATTAGAACTGAAAGAGATATAATTTTGGTGTCATTTAAGTTTTTATCTGTGACTCTATTTATACATATATCAGCTGTAGATGTGAATTCACAAACAGCAGAATTTTTGGCAAAGGCAGAATGAATCCTCTTTTCATGTTTCAAAAATGTTCAAGTTTTAAGGATTCCATAAGATGCAGAAACCAGTATCTCTCCTTCTTTTCCCCTTTTTTTTTTATACATGTACTACCTATTTTGTTATTCCTTATTTAAGAGAAATGGTGACGCCACTGGAATACAGCGATACATTGTGGGATTTGTTTGTCTGCTGTCAATGTAAAGTATAAATAATGTCATTGTTACAGTCATTGCATCACTGCTATTTCTAAGGCACTTCGAAAAGCAAAGCTTTGAGGCAAAGTGCTCTCTTGCAATTGCTGGTTCCCTAAGAAAGGAAGCCCCATCCATTGCGTGCTCCCTAGACCTGCCAAATGCTTAACACCAGCTGTGCCCATAGAGTTTCACCATCCAGAAGACAGAATTTGCCAAATTTATCCCTGAGTGGAATATATATGGCTGCCTTTTCTTCTTCCAGTGATTACTGTAATAACAGTGAAGCAGTAATTGGGAAATAATGAATTGCAATGGATTCTGCTGTATCCTTATGTGGAACTACACAATAAATACGTTATAAGAATAGTTATCACTAAAATTAATTGACAGAAGGAAAAGGATATGGAGGGTTAAATGCAAACATTTGCTATTTTGTAGTGTTGTATAAACCTGCAGGCCTAGTCCTGAAATCTTATTTTAGGCAAAACTCCCCTGGAGGGTAGCAGGAGTTTAATCTAGGTACAGAATTCAGAACTGGGCTATTTTATGTTGTTGTTGTTTATTATGTGTTCATGAAATATATGGGTCTGTTTGAAAGATTTCAGTTCTCTGTCTCATAAATGAAAAGTTGAGTGTGAAATACTGTTGTACAGTGTCTGTTGTAAGAAGATAGGACAGATGTTATTCTGTTGTGCTGTTTACTTATGTCTCTTTTGTTTTCCTATTAGTGATGATCTCCAAAGATGCAAAAGTTTTAACTTTCCATCCCAAATCTACTAATATTAGCCAAAGCCAAAGGCCAGTGCTTTTCCCAGAGGCACTAATTCACTGGCATTTTATTGCATTGAATCAAACCCTTTTAAATACTACTATTTTTCAGATGAGAAAAATCAGGCAATATTCATTCATTCAGACCCTGGATAACTATCTTTACATAAATTTCTTAAAACAATATAAACAATCTGAATTTGTCTCTTTAAAGTCAGAGAACTAATAGTGTCCCCTGAGACTGACGCAGCTTTTAATTTTGGAGTTGTTTCTGATTTGAGAGGTAAGATGCAGAAAATATAGTTTGAGCCACATGTATGAGTGCACACAAAAGTCTGTTACTCCTATTAACACATTATTGTTATTTGCATTGGTGCATTTCTTTACATTTCCCGATCAAGACTATATGCCCTTCCTCTAATGCAGCATTTTTAATTAATTGTACTACATCGGGAACATAATTTTCCTGGACCATTAGGGGAAGAAAGTGTTGGAGAAATGTGTGATCAGAGAATCACAGTAATTTACTTCTTATTTTTTTTCTTCTTCTTCTTCTTTTTAATGGTAGTCTGGAGGACAAGATCAGGAGAGGAAGAAATCAAAACGCAGAGGGGATTTGTACTCCATACAAACATCCTTAATCGTGGCAGCACTTAAAAAGATGCTTCCTATTGGTTTGAATATGTGTACTCCTGGAGATCAAGAGCTCATCTCTTTGGCTAAGACTAGATACAGCCATGTAAGTGTGTACTTTGTAATAGTTTTTAATGCAAAATAACCAGAACTTCCTAAACAGAATTTTGAAGCATAGATATCTAAGCAATCAATATTATTAAATATATCTATGTACTGTAAGCATTTATAGCTGCTAATTATTGTGCTTTCATAAAAAAGTATATATACAGCTGCCATAGTTTCCCTTATTTCCCATTTCTATACAATATGGAGTTTTACATATGCATATTCATTTAGACCAAATACTGAAATAGCATTAGTTAGCTTTAATTAAGTTCAAACTTTAATCCTTGTTTTGTGGTTAAAGAAAGCCTTTGATCATTCTGATAACTTACGTACCTTGAATACTGAAGAGGTTATGTTTCAATATTAAAATAAAAGCTGTTATATGTCATAAAATTTTTTATTAAATGAACAATAACCTGAATTGAAAATACTCTTACCTTTCTACAGAGGGACACAGATGAGGAAGTCAAAGAACATTTACGTAACAACTTACATTTGCAGGAAAAGGTAATATAAAAAACTGTCTTAAAGATGCTGATGTGTACTTTTAAAAGACAGAAGGCACAATTGTTTTGATAATTGTGATACATTAGAACATGTAATCTGAAGAGCTATTAGAAAAATTGCCATTTTAACATTATTCTTCATGAGTTTTTCATTGCAATAAATGGCTCATTTGTAGCTTTGGTTGGTATATTCAAGGTTCAGGAAGTTCTGTAGAATAGGACAAGTGTAAAAACTGGGGTATTGATAGTCTTAAAGTTATATTTGCTTTCAAGCATCTTGATCCTAGAAGAAAATTGAACTGTAGTAGTTCAGCTTTTTTTCTTGAATTTAGCTTTCACTAACGATCAAATAGTATTTCTAAAAATATATACATTTTAAAGTGACTATAATTGAAGAAGAAAATAAGAAAAGCTTGTGTCATCTTAGCACTTCTGGTTTTTACAAGCCCATTTATATTCCTACAATTTATATGCCGAATACACTGTCAAAAGTAATAGCAATAATAAGTCCTCATCATTCTGTAAATAATAAATAATTTACATAGTTGCCTACAGTCTTTGAGCACAACAGCAGTAACTCATTTATCTGTCATGGAGTAGGACTATCTGGTTGCTAAAAATTTGTGCTTACAGAAATTTAAAATGGACACAATAAGTAATTTAATGTGCTTTTCTATTGCCGTCTTCTAAGGAAAAAGAACCCCCAAACCTTTGGCTGTAACTCTTCACCTACTGAATTCCATCTGTCTTTTCTGGACTCCAAAAAACCATATTTACACTCTTGATACTGTCGTCCTGCAAGGAGTTAAACTCAATCCCAGTACTAAATGAGCTTCCTTATTTTTAATGCAGTTAATCAGAGATACAAGAATCCCAGAGTGCTTTATTTAGTTTCATGAAATAAAAATTCAGGACCTTGCTGAAGAGTTGAGTTCCATAGCCCAGCAGTCTCGAATCCAATGCCATTTGTTGGTGCAGCTGGCAGATGTTAACTTGGTCTGAACGGGGACAGAGTGGGAGTATCTATAACATTCTTTATTATACCATGACAATAATAGCGATGTTGGTCAAATTAGTGCCCTCATTCAGCAGCTTACCTATGAAATATGTTGGGTTTTAGTCTGATGATCCAGCTGTGAAATGGCAGTTAAATCTGTACAAAGACATATTGAAGAGTGATGGACCTACTGACCCTGAGAGAAATGTGGAACGCGTGCAGAGGATATCAGCTGCTCTGTATCATCTGGAACAGGTAAAAACCTAAATGTCCAGACTGTGTTTGTTTTAAAATAACTTGAGATTTTCCCTTGCAGAGATTACTTCAGCTTCAGTGAATCTTATCATTAAAGTGTCCAAATAAAACCTCGGGCTTTGCACATGCTTGGGTGCAGGTACGCATGCATATCCAGATCTGTATATATGCAAAGTGCCTCCATTTAGCTGCAGGGAAAACTAAGGATGTATTTGCCTCTGCAAAACTTTGTGAACTGTTGCAAGAAGTACAGTACACAAATCATCTCCATGCAGTAGCTGAAAACCCTGTAATTTTGTGGAGATGTTTGCTTGTGCACTTAGTTTTAGTATACCAGCTTTAGCTTGTCTCCTATTTCTGCACCTGAGGATGCTGTAGCAATTGTTGAATTGGTTGCCTGTTCATTCAAATGATACTAATTAAATGCATGAAGACCTTTGTACTCTTCCTACATAAAGTTAATCCATTTCATTCACAAGTGATATAGCACAGAAGTTCATTCACATGAACAATTGAATATGAATTGTTAGAAACAGAGAAAATAACAATTTTGGTTATTTAATAAGTAAAACCTCAAACCTCCCTTTTTTCAGATGATGTAGAGGATTTGTAACATTTTCCACTTTGCTAACTAGCTAACCACTGGCTTTTTGGATGAAAGTTAGAATGTTTCCATTTTATGTACTGGAAGATATTTTCCCATAGGTTGAACAACCACTGAGATCAAAAAAAGCTGTTTGGCACAAACTCCTGTCAAAACAACGCAAAAGGGCTGTTGTTGCGTGTTTCAGAATGGCACCATTATACAACCTGCCAAGGTAAATGGCTTAAAGATTGATTTTTTTCGTAGCTTTTTTTTACATTGTTTACTGAGTTCAAATACTACTTGTGTGTTTACCTACATGTTTGTTGATTGTTAGGTCTATGTAATTTTAAGAGATATGAGTTAGTTAGTTATCAGCTAATTCCTCACAGTAGCAAAATACTCATCTAATGACAAATAACCAGAGGGGGAAAGATCATAGGAATTACACTGTTTTAAAACCAAAATGCTTTGTTTTTGTCAGCTGTTATAGTGTATAGTCCAACAAGTCATCTGTGAGAATTATTAAGATGTTACCATTTCTGCCCATTTTTTGCTTCTGATTGTATACTCTTTATTCTCCCATGTTTGTATTCTTCTTTCTTTCTTTTTTTTTTTTTTTTATTTTGTATGCCTCTTTCTCTCCTGTTGCATGAACACTTCATGCTCTGTAGCTTGTCTGGAGCAATCTTAAGCTAGTACATCAGAATGGTGTATGAATTAAAATCAATATTGGGGCAGAGAAGTTCAGAATATTTTGGGCTTGTGTGTTGCTCTGCTTCTTATTCCAATTGAAATGTATATACCACAAAATCCAAGACAAAATATGTTCTGTGCCTGCATCCACCTACTGCTTGAAGCAGAATATTAAAATCATGTGGCACAGGGGTAATTTCCTTTATTCTGTTTCTTCTCAAAAAACCTGCTTTTTATTCAGGTACAGGTTAAGCACAACTTTAATTAGGTTTACTTCTTCCTTTCTGCACTTTTTCACCTTTCATGTCTAATATTTTTATTCAAAGGTTTGTGGCAAAGTATTTAACTGAAGAGTTGCACGGCATTTTAAAATGCCTTTATTAAAGTCAATTTACATGTTTGATGTTAAGGTCAACAGCTAAAGGTCCTTAGCAAGAGGTCTGTAGCTGTGCCACCATCATACTGGAGGAATATTAGGTTTGCAGGACACAAAGAAAAAGCCAGAAATCCCATAAAAACATTCCTCATTCCTTTACAAAAAGTAGTAATTCTGGACTTAGAGTTGTCACACTGCCACCAGGCAGTCTTTAAAAAACCAGAGAATTGAAAGGTTTAAGTACAGCATAACAAACAAGCAAGTATCAAACCTTTCATCTTCAAGAACTATGCTTGGAAAAATAAGAGGAAGTGGTATGAAGAGCTGCCATTTCAGTACAACCTTTTTGTGAGCATGTTTCTTTACATTATAGATTTATAAATTCTTAAAATGTTTAGAATATATATATATGACCACCAAAATGATAAAATGCAGCATCCCTATTTTTGCCTTAAAATCCCTGCTCTTTTATTTATGATTTTTGAGGTTGATGGAACACTTGCCAAGGGGAAATGTGGGTTATGAATCTTTATTTGTAAATTTCCATAAAATATGGAGTAATAATCAAAATGGAACCGGTAACATTATCTGTAATTTTCATTAAAAACTTTTCTGTGTTAAAAACTTTTCTCAACCTTTTTCTTTTCAAACTTTGTGGTAGATCTTGTGTTGCAGTTTACTCCTAATTTGAATATGAATCTGATGCAAATCTGACCAGCTTTTTCATTTTTGTTAATTAATTGTACTGTCTGCACTTCAAAACAGGCAACAGTAAAAAAATACTTTTAGAATCCTAAGGTCATAGAATGATTTGGATTGGAATGGACCTTTAAAGATCATCTAGTCCAACTCTGCTGCAATGAGCAAGGACTTCTAGTTCTGTTCCTCAACTGATAGGGGCAGAACAAAGTTTTAAAATATATTAGTTTACAGACACTGATTTTTTTTTTCTAGCTAAATCACAGGATTCTGTCAGGAAAATAAAACTGTCACACTATTATGCACCTACAGCGATCTCCATTATCTAAATTGATAGTGTTGTTAAGACATGTCTGAACCCTAGAGAGGTTATTTCAAGTGGGACGTGATTAGTTCTAGGAGCTATTTAAATCTCTTTGAACCAGACTTTAAAATGCAGCTCTCTGTTTTGTCTGTTTCCTTATTTAGTTGCAGTTGTGTATTGGGAGTGTTAGTTCTAATTTTGATACTAGAATCAATTAATTTAAAGGGCAGTAAGCAAACATTATGGTGATACCCTTTCATTTACCTAGAAAAGATTAATATCTTCAGTAAATAATGAGCTTGCTCTTTTGAAAATTTTCTGGATATTTACTTGGCTTTCAATTAATTTAATTTTAATCTCATAATTTAATTTAATTTTCTGCGAAATACATTCTTATATGTATCAGGTTTTAGGAGTTTGAATAAGTTATTTCAGAAATGGAATTGTCAACTGACATGCAGGTGTTTGTTAAATCACAAAAATATTAATTTAAATTCTATCATAAGTATTCCAATAACTCCCTTTTATGAAAAGTGCCTTAGCTACAAAAGCCATAGTTGTATTTTAAACTATTTCTATTTTTCAAATAATTAAATTAGGAAATACTAATTCTTCATGTTCCATGTTTAATGAATGTACATGGCTTTGGAAAAGTGTCTTACGTGATAAATGTTTTCTCTGAGATGTGTCTATGTTTGATATTTTAAGGAAATTAATTTGAAAAAAATTGTCTAATTGTCTGTCATCTGTATATGCACATAGATACAGCGAAGTTGTACATGGCAATTTTTCATACACAGTTTACAAATACATTCTTTCTGACTACTTTATTGAATTTAACTTGTGCCTTTCTTCAATGAAAACCTATATGCTTTTCTTCAGACACAAAATTAGCAATTTCTTCCTGAGCACCTTTCAACGTGTTTGGCTGGAAAAAGTACATGAAAAAACTCAGTATGACAGGCTTATACTCAAGTTAACGGTAATGTAACTTGTGGGGAGCCTCTTGCTTATGTGCACACTTCTTCCTTCCCAGCCATGATTTGATATTATCATGAAAACATGAATTTGTACAATTTTCACAGGGGATTCTGATTGGTCAGTTTTTGAAATTGGACACTAAAATGGCACCAGTGTCAGCAAGGGAGACTAAAAGGTTGGCTCAGTAGCTATTCCATTATAAAATAATGATTCATGTGCACAGTGTACTTAAACATTATTAAATAGTGTATATACAGCCCATTTTTACAGCTTTTTTATGGTTGCACAGAATAAAAAAAAAATAAAAAGGCTGTATGGAATAGCCTTTCTAACCTCTTGTAGTGCAGCCCCCAAAAGTTTTCCTTAAATGTATTGTAAAGATGGAATGGTTTGGGTATTATTTTGTGTAGCCTTATTGCCATGAGCTGTATTTTCTTTGGGAAGTTAAATTAATGAATACTGTATAGTAGTCATTAATATGGCTAAGAGTTTTCTAAAATTGGTCATTTTTTAGAGCAGGTTTGTGTATTTCTAGTGCAGCTTCTTTGAGGATATACTGATAGTGCCCCAATTTGGAACTGAAGACTAGAAGCTGAGGTTAGGCTTCCCTGTGTGGAAGAAGGCAATGGTTGCCTGCAGATAACGTGCTGGAAGGCTCTTGATAATTATTTTGGTATTGGTTGCCAACTTCTGCTGTCTTCATGTTCTGAATCTAGTAAATCAGATTTACACCTTGTAGGTGTAAATTCCACTCACTCATTCTCAGTCTGTTCCAGTGTGTGTTTTTCTCATGCTTGCATTAAGGTTCCAGTCCTGCGGTTTCACGTATAACGTACTTTAGCATTCTCAAAATAAGAATAGGTTCCAAAATAAGAAGTAATGTATACATATGTGTATAAAAAATAGTAAGAATGTTTGTAAGTACCTGCAGCTTTGTCACTGAATGTTAGTTATGGTTTGCATTCTGTTTCACTGACCAATCAGAGGATCAGAATTGTACAAATATGTATCCTTACTAATCATTAACCATCTGAGCTGTTATACTCTGTTCCGTTACCCCTCTTGATCTCCCTTTCACAACCCCCCCAGGCACCGTTCTATTAACCTCTTCCTCAATGGCTATCAGAACTATTGGATAGAAACAGAGGAATATGCATTTGAGGAGAAACTAGTTCAGGATTTGGCTGTAAGTACTGACATACCAGGGCTTATTTTCCAGTGCCCACTTTAGTGTGTATTTTATGTATCTATTATAAACTATATTTCATTTTTGTGTACTGTATGCATCTGCATAAACTTATACTAATCCTTATGCTTCAGGGCATAAGGTCAGTTTCTGCTGTGATCAAAAAGATATTTGCCCTATGATGCGCACTGAAGTGCATTAAGGTGATTTATGCCTTCAGACAAACTATGTGATACTCACTTGTGAAGACAAATAGATTAGATGAACTGTGAGACTATTTTTGTCATTATGGTAATTCCTATGTTCCTATGTTGTATTTACTGGTTTTCTTTTGAAGCTTGACACTATTGATCCTTTTGCCTTTTTATTTTTTTTATGCATAATATTTAATTTAAACACTTTCAGCTTTGGTACAAATTAATTTTGCTGTTTTCTTATTGATGCATCATAAGGAGAAGAAAATATATGCAGCCATATTCAGCAAAAATTTAGTTTACCTGTGTACTTGATAAAAATAATTGGTAAACTTCAGGATTTTGTTCATAAATATTTATTCAGAAAGCCTACTGCTTTTTGTCTTCCCTCTGTGTAGCTAGCTTGTCTAAAATACCTCTCCAAGGGGCCTATTTCCACAGCATCTAAACACCATCAAAGTTAATATACAGCTTCATGGATCATGTGCAGATGTATTGGGAGGTGCTCCAGTGTTAGCAAAACCAGTCATGTTGTGCTTTATAAAGACCCCTTATGCCTAATATCAGAATGGTTTGGGTCGGAAGGGACCTAGTTTCAACCCCTGTGGCCGCAGGTATAGACATTCTTCACATACTCTGGGCAGTTACATGGTCAGCCTTTGACTTTGCTGCTTCTCGATAAAGAAAAGAATGAAGCCATTAATCAAAGCAGTGACTACAATTCTTTCATATTTACTAGAGAAGTAAATTGAACTTCTGTAAATACAACTATTACTATAATGACAATAATTCTGCAATAATTACAAATGCTACATAGGAGCGATAACTCAAGTAAGGTTAAGGTAATACACTGATCTTTGGCCAGTGCTGACTATGCTACATTTCTAATTGCCAAAAAGTGTTTGAATTTTGAAAAAATGAGCAGTCCTTACATTAATTGAATCAAGGTTACCTAGAAACTATGTATGAAAATATTGTGGCAAATACTAGTCTGAATAGGATGTATCTGATGATATTTTTAAAAATAATTCCAGTAATTCTCCTGCTAAACAATTAAGCTGTGTCTTTCAGTTCTGGTCCACTGGAAACAAAGTTTCTGCTGAATAAGGCTTCCCTAAGAGTTTCACTGTCTCATTCTCAATACCTCGCAAATGAGAAACTTCTAGAATAACTTTAAATATGAATAAAAATTAGATACTCTAACTCCTTCTGAGTCATACAGGCAAATAATGTTGCTGTAAACTGATGGAATAAGATTACTACTGGCAGTCAATATATATTGGACAGTATAATTATCCTTTCCTAAGCTTAATTACTCAATTTTTTTCTTACTTATGGAGCTTAACTTGTAAATTCTAAATCTTGAGACAGACATCTCCAAAAAAAGATGAAGAGGAAGAAGAAGAGACTGAGAAAAATCATCCCGATCCACTTCATCAGATTATCCTCTACTTCAGTCGCAGTGCTCTCACAGAGAGAAGGTAAAGGAGATGTGCTGGAAAGCACATTGAGTAAAAGCACACAGTAATTGAATTTCTAGTTACATTACAGAAGTGATTTAAAACAACTGTAGCTCATTATTGTGCATGGTGAATACTTTTTTCCCTTTCAGTTTCATTCATTTTCATGCATTTAAAGTCAGTGTAACCTTTACACTCGGGTAAGTATGGACTAATTTTGGTGTCTTAAAATCTTGGTCAATACCCAGTACAGAAATAACCAAGCATGACTTCTCCTAGAAACATAAAGTCTATGGGAACTGCTGGTTCAATCTGAATACCCTCCCCTGATCTCTTCTGGTAATAGATGTGTGTTCCTTTTGCTGGCATTCATCATATTTTACTCAGCATGGCAGAAAAGGTTTGTTGATGATAATCTGGCAATCTCATTGAAAGTTTGTTTTGACTTTAGATTGTTGATTAAAATATGTATTTTGTGTGAATACTCCAGTGCTTCACGTACTTTTTTCTGTATGACTGCCATAATCTTGCCATCTGACAGTTGACATTCTTCTAAATTATATCTTCATATTATTTTTCTGCACCTAAAATAGCCAATGATTCTTACTTATCCAATATGAATAAGTTGAATGTTCAAATATTCCTCTAAATTGCTCATTTAAAAATTTAGGGGCCTGGACTTAGGTAAGAAAATAAATTTATAATACAATTTTCAAGTGTAATAGCTTTTCAAGTAGATGTGTATCTACTTTAATGAAAAAGGAATTTAACTATTAGTAGGCATATGACATCTTTACGTTCCTATATCATAAAATAATTTAAAACATTTTTTATTCTTCATAGTAAACTAGAAGATGATCCTTTATATATTGCCTATTCTGCGATGATGGCAAAAGTGAGTATACCATTTCAAACTGCATCCCTCATTGCACTCAGGTACTCCCCATTAATTTTAGATAATTCATAAAAATTTTCTTTCTGTTTCTTACATGGACTGCGTAAAACTAGTAATTTCTGTTTTTTTAATGGAGCTAATGCTGTTCAGAGTTATATATATATATATATATATATATATATATATATATATATATATATAAAATGAGAAATTTCCTACATTAAAACAATGATATAAAATTCCAGTAGAGGCAGTCCTGTTGATATCACTTGGCACTTTTTGTACATGATTAACTCATGACCAGTCTCAACATGTTAGTTATCTTTATTCTTTGGGTAATTATTTTGGAGTTAATATTTGAAGTCTGTCAAAAAGAAGTTTTTGCAACATGGAGATTACAGCTGACTCATATGATGACAGTTTGACTGTGAATGCAAATATTATAAAGATATGGCACAGGCAGACATAGTCTGCAGTTACAGGGTGTGTATGCAGTTGGATGAATACCTGAAGTATTCATTCATTAGGGAATATCAGCTTCTTAGTGTGGATGAGCACAAAGATTTACAATTACAAGATTTTTAAATCTTAATACCTTCAATTATTGCTTGAAAAAAATTATTTGGCCACTTTTGTAGAAATACTATAGTAAAAATAGACATTATGTTTCATAATAAGCAAGATCTTGTGATTTCTGTTTTTAACATAAAAAGAGCTGTCAAGAAGAAGAAGAGGAAGAAGAAGAAAAAGAAAAGACATTTGAGGTGAGAGGTTAAATAACATTTCTTGCTCATCTAATGTGCAAGTATTTCAAATATATCCACTAGAATATATGCAAGAATAACATAACGCAGTCTGTGTTGAGCTGGTTTACTATGTTATTCATTATAGAAGAGAGATGGTTTGTTCTGAAGTTTTGGAGTCACACAACCCATGGATTATGAAGGCTAAGAGTCCAACAACTTCAGATTTCTCATCTTCCTATTTTTCCTGGGTCAGATCCAGTCTGTATTCTGTTCTCATTTTTGTTTCCAAACACAGGAGAAAGAAATGGAAAAGCAGAGGACTCTATATCAGCAAGCTCGCTTACATGATCGTGGAGCTGCTGAGATGGTCCTTCAGATGATCAGTGCAAGCAAAGGTAATTTTCTGTGATGTATTTCAAGTATACATGATGTACATGTCATAGGTTTTAATAATGTTATGCACATATTTATAGTGTGTTACGTCATTATACCTGTAATAAATCATATACAACTTCTATATGATATATAATGAGGCAAAATAAATGTCAGTTACAGCTGTACTAGGTAAATTTCCAGACTTTTTTTCTGGTTGAATAGTTCATAATTGCAAGCTTTACTGTCTGTATCCTTGTTTTGACAGGTCACACAGGGCCCATGGTTGTCGAAACACTAAAACTTGGTATTGCTATTCTAAATGGTGGAAACACCATAGTTCAACAGGTAATGCTTTTCTAACTACTGAGAGTCTTGCTGGCATAAAAGAGGCAAGTTATTTAGAGAATTTTAGTGTCCTGGTTTTTATTTTAATGCCCTTAAGTCAAACAGTGAAGAAATATCAGTGTATTTTTGGTGTCATAACAATTATATTATTGCTCACCAGTGATTTGCATTTCAAGGAATTAATTCAGAAAGTTGTTCGGTCATGTAATTTTAATATTACTAATTATAATGGTATTTATTATTAATTTAGTTGATTAATAATTAACTGATAATTATTATTTTTCATTTAATGTCAATATTATATATCCCACTGTCCCCAAATATAGAAAATGCTGGACTACCTGAAGGAGAAAAGGGATGCTGGATTTTTTCAAAGTCTCTCTGGCTTGATGCAGTCCTGCAGGTAAAAGCATTAATTGTGTTTTTACAGATTCAGTTTTATTTATGCTGGTGGCTTATTGCTCAGAGCAGGTGGATGTGTTAGATTTGAATTATGGGAGTCACAGGTCACAGAACTCTTGAAGGAAAGTTTTGTGAATCACAGGAAGAGTCTTTCAATCTTTTAGTGTACTTTTCCAAAGGAGAAAATAAAGCAAAAGACTGTGCTTGCCTTTGAAGGTTTGGTTTGAAGAGGCAGAAAAGTAGAATGTGTGGCTCCTTTACTGATCCTAGATCCCTCAAGTGTTTTGTCTAGTTAGTTATAAGGATGGAGAAAAGCCATCCATGAGGGAGAGACAGGCCAGTGGAGCTTTACTAAGCTTTTTGTTTCTGCACATCTCTGGTGAGTTGCATAATCTGTCTCTTCATCTGAATCCTCTGCATACGCATCAGATTGGTTAGAGATGGCACGTGGCCAGTGAGACTGCAGTAGTCCATTCCCTTGATAAACCAGAAGTTCTAATTGGTTAAGGTAAAGACTCCCATGCAGAAGGAGAAAAACTGTTAGTGTTTCTGATTACTTCCACAGCAGAAAACCTCCTTTTGTCAGCCTTTTAAAACACCAGAAGGGTTCTGCAGGAGTAGACTGGGAATTAGCAGTGGATCAGCTGTATGAAGACAGGATAAAATGTGGAAGAAATGGTGATCTGCAGTGCAGAAATTATTGTTAAATAGTTGCAGCCTAATTAAATAACATCTGTCTTGTAATTTTTTCATTTATGTAGAATACTTTAGTAGGGCCTTGCTCAAAAAGAGGCCCTGCTGTCAGGTTACTACCAATTGTGTATATCTATCACTCAAGACTTCATTAAAAGAGGTTTTGATAAAATGACTTGAACAGTGATAAGAAAATGAAAATGATGCTTTAAAAAATGGTTAAGGTTTTAATAATGTGACTACACAGAATATGTGGCTGCATTGCTATTTAATTGAATTAAAAATTAGATAATCATAAAATTATATTCAGACTGTTTGAATGAAAGTATTCTGTCTGGGTAGAAAGTATTCTGCTATTCCACATGGTGAGTTATGCTAAGTTAGCAAAACAAAATTCAGGTATCAGTGTCTTTTGACCATGGAAAATATAGAATCTCTCATTACATTTCTGTTTTCTTATTATGGAATCAGAAGTTGCACACTTTCTTCTCAATAACATGATAATGCATAACAATATAATAGAAATAATAGTGACAACTTAGTGGAAAACAGTGTGAGTGAGAAATAACTGCAGTAATGTCCTTGGATACAGGTTTAAGTCAATATAAAGAGTAATTTTCAGGTTTCTTTTCCAATCCTTATTCATACATGAAACCATGCGTGACATTACAGGGAGCAAAGCTGGCTCAGTAGTGAGACCTGACCTGAGACTCACTTGTCAGGAATGGACACTGGACGCTTAGTTTCACCCAAATCTCTTTTATTTAATGAGTGTTAAATAAAATATGAGGCAATGCATGTCACAGTGGGTCAAGATTAGTTGTTGAAAGCCTCCAGAGATTTTGTAGAAGGAAACAATTTTCCATCATGTACTAAGTGCTTTTTCCTCTTTGTGCTGGTTTGTTGTTTTGTTGTTTGTTTCTTTGTTTTTCCCAAATTTAAGTGTTCTTGACTTGAATGCATTTGAGAGACAGAATAAAGCAGAAGGCCTGGGAATGGTTACTGAAGAAGGAACTCGTAAGTAGAATGAAATTGATTCCAGTAGTGCTTCAAACGTTATTTTGGCTCCCTTCTTTAACTCGAACTGTTGCTTACTGTAGCTCAAGGTTTCTGTTGTTAAACTTACTATAAATAACTCTAGGCTTTGACTTCTGAATATGCTTTATTTTACAATATCTTTAGCAATAATTTTAAGAAAAATATTGTAATTGCCAATATTCTTATCTTGTATTCTTGTTATTTTTCTTTGATCCACAGTCATCGTTCGTGAGCGTGGTATGTTTGGGTTTACAGTTTTCGATACTCTTGTTGCAAAAATGTGTTGCAAATACAGAGAGAAATCTCTCATTGCATCTTCTCAGATATCTTTAGGTCTAGCTTTGTGGTCTGCAGCAGGTTGTGTGTTCAGCTTGGATAAAGATTTTGATGCTTTAATTAAAGAAGTGTCACTCATATTTAAGGCATGATTTTAGTTATGACTAACAATTAACTTATTAGATATATATATCTTGTTGCTTTCTTTTTTTTTTTCAATTAGTGTTGGTTTTTTAACCATGGATGCATTGAAGTGCTAAATACTTTGGCTCTGCTTTTTCTGTCTCAGTTTTTCTTTTTATTATTATCAGTCTATTTCTTTTAAATTGCTTTAACGCTTTTATAATACTGGTTTCTTATTAAAATTCCAGTTTTAGAGGTTACTGTAAGATTATGTGTTCTGCATAATTAATCACAACAATTGTCACATAATCCTTGTATTTATATATTTTAAAGGTGAAAAAGTCTTGCAGCATGATGAATTTACTCGAGATCTATTTAGATTTTTGCAACTGCTCTGTGAAGGGCATAACAATGGTAAGTGAACTGAATTTTGGGGAAAATGTGTGGGGAGTCTGTTCTTAAACAGAGTTAAATGGAACCAATTCTAATGAGTTATTTTTTCCTCTCAGTTTTTTGAGGGGAAAGAGGCATGATCACCATTTTAATTGCAGAGTTCAACTTGATTTTTTAAATCTTAATTTAATTTCAGTTTTTGGTATATTACTAGTAAAGCCTATTCTAAATCATGTGGATAACAACTCTTCAATTATATTTACATTGTGTTCTACTGTAGTTCAATTTTCACCCGTGAGCATCTGTACCCAACAAAGCACTTAAAAAGCATGAATTCTGCATGAAAATAACCTTGTATTTTTTTCCTTTATATTAATCAAGAAGAAATCACTTCTTATTTCAGATTTTCAAAATTACTTACGTACTCAGATGGGCAACACCACAACAGTGAATATTATCATTAGTACAGTTGACTACCTCTTGCGTCTTCAGGTGAGAAAAAAACCAGAGAACGATGGAATATTAAATATTTGCCTTTCATTCACTTTTGTGAATTTACATTTTACTGGACTTGAATGTGAAAATTCTTTCTAAAGAGATATCCAAAATAAAGAATTCTGATTTATTTCATATGTTCTTTCTTTGAAAACAGAAGACCTTCCAGAATTCTGTGTGAAACCAGATGCTTGTTAATTGGTTTCATTGTTCACTTCCAAAGAGAGTGCAAAATATTACTGTAATGAGAAACAGATTGCCCCAGATACACTAAATTTCACCTGAATTTCTGATTCAACTTTTGGCGATACAAGTGCAGACAGTAAATACTGTATACTAAATTCAAAACTAGAAAATATGTTGTTTTTCTTAGGAATCCATCAGTGACTTCTATTGGTACTATTCAGGAAAGGATGTCATCGATGAATCAGGACAACGTAACTTTTCTAAAGCTTTGGCTGTCACCAAACAAATATTCAATTCCCTTACAGAATATATCCAGGTAAACAGAATGTTTTTCTCAAGGTACAAACAGAGCAGTTCTGTGATTACATGGCATGATCATGTTCTGTCCTAAATTTGTAAATCCTTTGGTTTTGTTTTTATAAACTTTGATAAAGTTACACGAATCACTGGGCCGGTGTAAAGTAAAAACTAAAACATATGAATGGCTACATATTTTACATGATACACTCTAGCATCTCAGCACTAGATACCAAAGACATCGTGGAAAACTTTCTTGTGTAGCTCCACACAAACCTGAAATGTCTTGGGGAATGGGAGGGGAGGGGGCCAGGTTGAGAGGAGGAGACATCTTAGAAAGCAAATGGTTTTATTTGTTCTAATTTACATAAATAAAATTACACTTTCCTTAATTTCTTTAGGGCCCTTGCATAGGTAACCAACAGAGTCTGGCTCACAGTAGGCTGTGGGATGCAGTTGTCGGCTTTCTTCATGTCTTTGCCAATATGCAAATGAAACTTTCACAGGTATTTTCAGTAGTTAAGTAATTCTTCTTTGCATATGTTTGTAGCTTAGTCAAGTGAATGTTGGAAGTTGCAAAGCAGTTAATGTGCTCATACTCACTGGTTATGGATGTACAGATCCAAGACAAACTCCGGACTAACAGCTTCATATCACTCCTTTTAGCATTGTCACTGGGCACTCACCTTTGGTAATATCAGACTTGATGCTTACAGCTCAATTATGTCTTTCTGATAATGAATGTGGTAGTTTGGTCCTTTCATCCCTGCTGCCAAAACCCGTCAGAGCAGAAGCACCACTGAAAGTGTAGTTCCCACGCTAAAGCTTAGGGCAAGAGAAAAGCTGAGAAAAAGTCAGAGGGAAAGAATGTTGATCAACTTGTCCAGTTAATTAGCTACTAAGCAGGACGGCACAGGCAGTGTTCATTTCACTATAGAGAGCATTATGGAGTCCCACTTCACAGTGTCAGGATTCTGTGTTCTTTTGTGCCTTCTGCTTAATGTATCCATAGCTCAAGCTCCAGGCTCTGAATTACAGCAGTGCAGAGTAACTTCCTCACTCTTATCCACTGTCTCTGCTATCCTCTGACTTACAAGATTTCTTCCCACCCTATAGAATCAGGTCAGAATTTTGAGAATACCTAACAGCGTTTAGGTCCTTAATGTCAATAACAAATCCATGTTAGACTTACCATGTTCTGTATTTAAACTAAACAGTTCTAGTTGTCTTTGAGTGGGAATGCATTACATCATTAAATATTCCCAGTGAAGTGAAAAAGGATGGACTCTTTCTGAGAAAGATGCTTCCAGATTCATGTAGCAACCAATTTTCATAGTTTCTGCTGACAATTATCTGCACTTTGGTACTCCTTAATGCTTTACCAAAGCTTATCTTTATGGTATTAATACCTCTGCTGTAATAAATTACATATTGTATTTGCCTTCTGATAGTAATCATAATAAAATGACAATGAAATGTTGCTGAATAGTGTGAACTACATATAGCTGACTGTTCTTAATACTGTTTTTCTTTAAATTTATTTAGTTTTCCAGATAAATACTAATAAAATCCAAACTTATTCTCCTTTTTTTTTAACAGGACTCTGCTCAGATTGAATTACTTAAGGAACTGCTGGATTTGCTAAAGGATATGGTAGTGATGCTCTTGTCACTCCTTGAAGGTTGGACCTGTTATTTTATCATCAAATATAATAATCTCATCTTCATAATGTAAAGCACAATTTTTATGTTAATCTTTCTAAACTGCTTTTTAATTGCCTTTATGTAATGTCGAGGTGGGGGGGAAACATACTTCATATTTATTTAAGAATTATTCTGGAATATGCATTGTCATAAAATAGAGGGATGCTACAGACAAGCATGTTAAAAGAAAATATACTAAGATTTAAGAACAATTTTTTTTCTGTTTCCAGCAGGAATATGAAATGTCTTTTTTTAAAATTTAGCTGCCAAATAACTTCCTGTTTTAACACACTACTTAGGTAACGTTGTAAACGGAACTATTGGAAAACAAATGGTAGACACACTTGTAGAATCATCTAGCAATGTAGAAATGATTCTGAAGTTCTTTGACATGTTCCTGAAGTTAAAAGATCTGACTAACTCAGATGCTTTCAAAGAGTACGACCCCGATGGTAAAGGAATCATTTCAAAGAAGGAATTTCAGAAATCAATGGAGGCTCAAAAACAATACATACAGTCAGAGATTGAATTTCTGTTGTCCTGTACAGAAGCTGATGAAAACGATATGTTTAACTATGTTGACTTTGTGGAAAGATTCCATGAACCAGCCAAAGACATTGGATTTAATGTAGCAGTATTGCTGACAAACCTTTCAGAGCACATGCCTAATGATTCACGCCTTCAGAGCTTACTTGAACCTGCAGAAAGTGTTCTGAATTACTTTGAACCATACCTTGGCCGCATTGAAATAATGGGTGGGGCCAAGAAAATAGAAAGAGTTTACTTTGAAATCAGTGAATCCAGTAGAATGCAGTGGGAGAAGCCACAGGTGAAGGAATCCAAAAGACAGTTCATATTTGATGTTGTAAATGAAGGTGGAGAGCAAGAAAAAATGGAACTCTTTGTGAATTTCTGTGAAGACACAATCTTTGAAATGCAGTTAGCATCCCAGATCTCTGAAACAGATTCATCTGAGAGGCCTGAGGAAGAGGAAGAAGCAGAGCCTGCTTACGCAGTGGATATTGGAGATGATGAGGAAGAAGAAAAGTCCCTGGAACCTGCTTCAGCTTTTGCAGTGGCCTGTGTTGCAGTGAAGAAGAATGTTGCCAACTTTTTTAAAATGGTCACTGTGAAGAACCTCAGGAAACAATATAGGAAAGTTAAAAAGATGACAATAAAAGAGCTGGTGAAAGTGTTTTTCTCCTTTTTCTGGATCCTATTTGTAGGGACATTTCAACTGTTCTTTTCCATAGTATGGGGAATATTCCAGATTCTTTGGAGCACTGTTTTTGGGGGTGGCCTGGTTGAAGGAGCCAAAAACATAAAAGTTACTAAAATATTAGGGGATATGCCTGATCCAACACAGTTTGGAATCCATGATGATGTAATGGAAGCAGAAAAAGCTGAAGGTGCTGAGCATGCCATCAGAGCTGAACTCGTGCAGTTTGTGAAGGGTGAAAAGGGAGAAGCTGACATCATCGCAGACATTTTTGGCATTCCTACAAAGAAAGAAGGTGCATCAAAACATGGTCATGATGCTGGACTTGGAGACATTGCAGAAATCCTTGGCAGTGAGATCCAGTCATCTTTGGAAAACACAGTTCATAAGAAAAAGGGATTACAGGTAAATTAAAGAGATTTTGTATTATTATTGTTGTTGTTGTTATTATTATAATCATACTTGTCATCGTGATATAATATTTTAATAAGATAATTACTTCCCATTTAACTGATCAATAAATGTTATCAGTGAGAACATACTTTAAAACCTGTACTCATTTAAAAATCAACAGGAAAGTTTATGTTGCAGAAAAATTCTGACCAGTGTCTAGATTTCACTGCAGTAAATTGTTACTGCTCATTTGGGCTTAATTGAAGATCAAAACTGCTGGAAAATTTCTAGGCACAGTTTTTAATTTAATTAGTTTATGGCCTTGTTTATTCTGCATGCCCTACTTTTTCACAATATATTTAAATTCGTTTTACAAATTTTTTTCTCCATAATATGCCTTATCATTATTACCTTTCTTCTACATACTTTACTGATCACATGCAATACAGTATCCTTTTTTCCTGTTATTTTAAATAAATTTCCCAAATTTATTGTTAGTTTAATGTTTATCATATAATTATTCTTAACTTTTATTCTGTTTTATGAATAACATATTTGGTTCCACTCAGTTGCGCTAAATAGAATATTTTTCTGTTTAAAAATGGATTGAACTAAATGTTGAAACCAAAATTCATGTTTCATATTTGGAAGGCATTATGTTTCACTTTGCACTTAAGATCTATTTCTACTTGTTAGTCAGACATATCTTTTGTCTCATCATTAATCCATCTCTTTTTGTGTACTCCCTAGGTATTTTCAAGATAAATCTGGACTGTACCAGTTCTTAGTTCCTTATTTTCTCTTATTTCATATATTTTTCTCCAAGTTTTGGTTCTTGCCTAGCTCAAACTCTATTTTTCCATTTGTTTTTTAATTCATTTTTATGGATGTACTTAAAAATTACAGTATTTTATAACCCTGTCTCAGCATAAATGTAACATAATTAGTATTTAAAAATACCATTTTAACTTAATAAACTTAGCAGGTATGAGTAGTATTAATCTTTTCTTCAACAATAGTGGAAGTAAATATTTTAATTCAGATTTCAATAAACATTTTAGAATTTTCTTTCTTTACTTTCATTTATACATTTCTTGGATGTGTTTGCAACTATTGATAAAAATGCTCAGTAGATTTCACGGATACTCTGAGTTGTTAATGTGAAGTCAGTTGTGTAATTTATCCAGCTTTTATCTTTAATATGTTATCTAGTGAAACTCACCAAGATAATGTTAGTAATTATGTAAACTAATTCTATATTGCAGAAATTGCTATTGACTTCACATTGTGTATATAAATGGCTCAAGTAATGCAGTAAGAGCACTAGATACAACTATTAAGTGGAGCTCAAAATAGAAACAGCAATGTAAGAATCAAAAATTGCCTTCAGGAAGTCATTACGTCTTTCTTAGGCATCTGTAATGATAAAATTCACACAAATGGATAGAAATAGAAATCCACCTCTATATACTGGAAAAGCAACTGTGTAATGATAAGGTCAATGACATTACCATAGACAGAAAAACCACAAAATAACCGATGGAATGGTATATGATGAAGACCATTAGTACTTAGTTTTTACTGTGAAGTTACATAGGAATCTGTGCTGAAATCCGTGTGGGTTCAGAAATAAGAAAAATAGTTGTGAGCTCAGAGTTTGCTGATAAATCTAAGTTATTGGTAGCAGTAAAATCAAGAGCTAACTGCAAAGTTGCCCTAAAAATAGCAGATAAAAATCAGTGAAGTGACGTATGTGGGAGGAAAAGTTATAATTTTATGTGCAAAATGTTGCATTTTGAGCTCCTTGCTGCTGTTTGGGTATGAAATCTTGGGAATATAATAGAGTTGTACAACAGAATCAGTTCAATGAAACTGTCAGTCAAGCAAACTGAAATTTTGAATTGTTGAAAAAGGAATATAAAGAGGAAAACTCCAGAATACTACCATGCTCCATGAACCTAAAGTATATATCTGTTGAAGACCAGATTCTCTAATTTTGAAAAGAATGTGGTAGAATTGAGTAAGATTCAATGAAGGTCAGTAACACCAAAAGTCGACATGGAACAAATCTCATGTGTGAAATTAAGTAGGCTAATTCAGTCTGGAAAAGAGAAAATTGAGAGTGCATAAAACAGAGGGATGGAAAGGATGGATAGGGATTTATTCATTCTTCTACCACCCTACCCCTCAGAAGAATGAGCCATCATCAAATGATTTCTGAATTACCCTCCACCAGCTTGAGATCTCAGAGGAGACGCTTTGTGAAAGAGTTAGAGGTACATTGTTTACCAGATGAGGTTCCATAGGTAATAGGTGAGATACCCAAGGCAAGATCAATTTAGTAAATTCTTTCATAAATCCTTTTTCTATGTATTTGCAAGAGATAGGCATCCAGATGAGTAGTGGGGGAACGTTTAGATAGCTCTATTTATGTATTAACAAGAAAGGTAGGACCAATGGACAATTGCTGCCTAAGCACTTCAAGAGAATACAGAAGAGGATTGAGAGTTCAGATAGGTGTTTGCAAAAGGGAAATGGAAACAAATTTAGGCACTTGAGATTCCTTTGTGAATCTAGGACTTCAGGGCCTGCATCTCCTGGATTTCCACTGAAGCTTTCACTTTCAAACTGCATTTGAAATGAGTTACTTTGATCTTGTAACACAAAGCCTGAAGGCGTCTGACATCCATGCCCAGGTTCTTTGCTGCACTTAGCCATCTGTAAAATTGTGTATTGGTTTTTCCTTATCTCAGGGGAATGTTGTAAACACATACTTAAGGGGGTTGTGAGGTTGTGCTAGTGAAAGTTTAATGAACGATCAGCTCAGCTAAGATAAACAGCCTGAGCTGTCTACTTCTTAAAAATCTAACACTTTGAAAGTGCAAAGTGGTATAAAACATATTATTAGCTATTTTATTTGTTTCTTAGAAGGCAATAACTAAAGTTACCAGAATTTTATTTGAATGGATCCATTTTGACAGTTAAAATGCTTTTTGCAGATATCTGAAATTGCAAAAGAAGCTGGAACACAAAGAAAAGCAGAAACTGAGAAAGCCGAGTAAGTTTTACAAAATTCCTGCTTAATTCCATGGTACTTCCTAATGCTAGATAATTTGGCCAGAAAGAATGCAAGCAATGCTCAGTATTCAAAGCATTTTATGTACACTTTGTCTTGTCAATATTTTGAAAATACACCAAGAGGTATACCCTAAGTATTTTTGAAAGTATACTAAATGGCGGCAGACCATCTCAGTGGGCAACAAAATGGTAATTTTTGTTGATGATTTTTGTGGCCCTTGACGATTCTACCTATATAAATCTGTAGGTATTGCCTTTTTAAAAGTCCCCATAACTACCTTTAAAAACAAGTATCAGTCTTGAAAAGAACTGTGCAACTTTTAATTACTGCTATTTACAGTTTACCACCCGCTATAATTTTCATGCAAAAATACTGATTCATTAAAACTAAGATTTAACTAATCCAACAATTTTTATTTATCACTGTTTTATCTGTTCTCAGCTTGTGAATTGGACAGCAAGTACATTCCTTTGTCCAGTCATTCTATACATGACAGCTTTATGAACAATTTTCAAAATGCGTGCCTTGCTTTAGCAGCATCCTACTTTTAAGGGGCATGCTGTCTGCCTGCCCCTGCAGCCACATTGTAGGCTTGCAGTCTGATGAATGCCCTTAAAATATTTGTAGACACACACAAAACATCTGCTAGAGACTCTCACAGATTGAAAAACTCTACATAATTCTGTTAATTTTATTTCTCTTCTAATTTGCTTCATGTTTAAAATATTTAGATCAGAGTCATTTCTCTCTCTCATCTGCCAAAGTGAATTTTTTAAAGTGTGCTGTTGGGGTCAATATTTTAGGACTACATACACTTTGTATATTTTGTCTGAAAACTATCCTTTTTTCCTTTCTGTATATGTATGTTTATATGTATGTGTCTGTATGCATATACACAGATGTATGTGTATACATACACATATATATATATACATAGATGCCTTACATGGGCAAGAATGTGTACATTTATATGTGTGCTCACATATACGCAGTTAGATTGATTCTGGGGTTTCTAGTTTTTGTTACCTCATTAGTGTGTGTGAGATCAATGCTATCTATTCAGTGTATTTTCATTTACTATTTGTTACCTTTCAGGCTGTTTCTAACATACTTCTTCAACTAAAAAGTCCCCTTGCATTTAATTATCACAGAATATTTCTGATATGATTTGTTTCTCATTTTCTTATTTTAGGCTTTTACACCACTCATTTTCTATAAGCATGATCTCTTTCTACCTCTATTATTTTATTGGAGTTTTTTCCCTATTTTCTGTTGTCTTTTCTTGTCTGCTGTGCTTAATTCTGCTCTCAAGCACTTTCACAGCATATTGAAATTGTCTTCAGCTTAAAAATTTGAGATTAAATGGCTTACATTTCTGAGACAGCAAAACAGACTTTATTTGGTAGAAGATAAATACACTCATAGACACCCATTGTCTGATTCCTACTGCAATGGTAGTGGGGTAAAGTGAACCACAAACTGTATTTCTTTATCTTCATTCCTACAACTTTCAATCACATTGATGCCTTAATGCTATTTTACACATATGCAAATTCAGGTTTGTTTTGGGTTAGTAACTGAATTCTTCTATTACTACATACAGTCTTGATGCTTAATTTTCATAAAAGCAGTTCAGTGGGGCAGCAGGAAGGAATGTCTTCCTCTGTGTACTTTGTAAGGTATGGCCCTCTGAAGCAAACTTCCTTGCTATTGCTCATTCATCTCTATCAATAGTAATTGCCTTGAATGAAATGAATTCATTTTATGACACTGGGATTCAATTATGATACTACTGTGCACGAAATCCCCAAAGCTGTATTTCTCCTCTTCAGCTCCAGGTTCAAGAAAGAATACCTGAACTGTTAAATCTTTTATGCTGGTTGTATACATGTACGTCATTGGGTTTGGCACTTCACATTTGGCACAGTTACTTCTGCCTGTTTTTTGGCATTTTAACCTTTTTGACATCCCCTCATCAACTCTACTCTTGCATATAATTTGAAACTAAGGTTACTTTTTATACTTTTTTACCACCCTACCTCAAGTCTTTTACCTACAATAATTGTCCAGAGAAGGGCAATGAAGCTGGTGAAAGGTCTGGAGGGTAAGTCCTGTGAGTAGGGGCTGAGGGAGCTGTGGTTGTTTAGCCAGGAGAAGAGGAAGATCAGGGGAGACCTTATCACTCTCTGTGTAGACCTGAAAGGAGGTTGTAGCCAGGTAGGTGTCAGTCTCTTCTCCCAGGCAAGATGGGGCAAGAACAAACAGCCTCAAGCTGTGTCAGGGGAGGTTAAGGTTGAACATCAGGACTTCACAGAAAGAGTAGTTAAACATCAGAATGGGCTGCCCAGGGAGGTGGTGGAGTCACTGTCCCTGGAGGTGTTTAAGATAAGACTGGATGTGGCACTCAGTGCCATGGGCTAGTTGACATGATAGTATTGGGTCATGGGGTGAACTTGAGGATCTCAGAAGTCTTTTCCAACCTAATTGATTCTATGATTTTTCTCCCAATATCAAAACTTACTTTCAAAGGCAAATTTTCTGAATTCAAATTCCTTCTAAATGAATGTATTTACAATATAGGAGTTTGGCTAGGTATTTTTGTTTAGATAACCTTTCTTCTAGTGTGGAAGATGGTGAGAAACAAGACAAAGCAAAGGAAGTACAATCTGAGCAGCTAGAAGAGGGGAAAATGAAGAAAAAGAAGCGAAGGCATGGACAAAAAATTGAGAAACCAGAGGCTGTTATGGCTAACTTCTTCAAAGCTTTGGAAATTTATCAAACAAAAATGCTTGTAAGTTTCTCTTATATTCTTTAGTAATGAATTTTTATTTATGCAATATAGAATGCTTGTTTGACAGTGAACAGAGAAATGTCATTGTAAAAGGAACATTGACATGAGTTTTCTGATGATTGGCTGTATTCAATCTCTTGTGATTTTTATAATACTTCATAGAGTTATATAAATTGTTTGTGTGTAATTTCCCCTACCTTAGTCTAACAGGAGAGATTCTTAAGCTCCTTGGTAGGAGCTCTCTATTTTTTCAAACCTCTAGAATCTGTAATTCTATTTTCTGTAAGATTCTTCTTTGTTCTTAAAACCATCAAATGTTGAATTCTCTGAAATCTTCTCAAGTAGTTTATTCCAGTATTCTAGCATTTCTTTTCAGACTTTTTTCTAGAAAGTTTTTGTTAATATTCTGTTTCAGTCTTCCCTGACTTACAATTTTACGGCCATTATTTTTAACTCTGTTTACTATGAGATGGGAGAATAGGCTGCCAAGTAATGCCCTTGCTCATTGTAACTGGTCTATGAAAGCAACAAAATTATTAGTTACTTTCTTAGAAATCTTGCTACCTACTTTTCTTACTTTGATATTAACTACAAGCCACCATTAATTAATTTTTTTTCCCTTTCAGCATTACTTGGCAAGAAATTTTTATAACTTAAGATTTCTTGCTCTATTTGTTGCGTTTGCCATCAATTTTATTCTTCTATTTTATAAGGTAAGTTTATACACTGTTCTTTAAATATTTTTTATTAGTTCCAAAAGGAATATTTGATGATGGTTTCAAGGCTTGTTTAATAAAACCATTATTCTAAGTCCTTCAAAGATGAACTTCAAAGCATTTAGATATGGAGTAGTTAAAATGATATTTTTAAGTTTGTAGCTATTCTGTTTTTATTTTATACAGGCCAAATGAAAACAGATTTATTTAATTCCTCCTTTATAGTCGAACATAGGTGACCAAATGAAAAATTGCCTAGAAACACAAGTCTGTTATTGTTTGAATTATTAATCTTGGTCATGGGAAATTTGAATTTGATGAAAATAATGCAAAGATAAAAACTGTTGAATGTTTCTTTCATTTGTTCTAAAGACATTGAGAGACTTCAGTTCATCTGATTATTCTTAGTGATTTTTTTTTATATATCACTGATGAGAAGAAGGTTATACATTCATACTTTAAACTTAATCTTAGAGGTTCACCTGATTTTGGTGGTGTTTCATGTTCTGGTGTATAATAGAATGATACAAAGTAGAACATCTTCAGCAGCCTCCATTTTATTCAGTAATCGTCACAACCATGAAAAAGATTAGAATTCCATGAAAAGAACTCCCATCCATGAAAACAATTTTCCTTTCTGTAGGTTTGAAGTCTGATAGAAAAGTCCTGATTTACCTATAGCCTGAAATCTGGCCCTTTTATTTTCCCTTCCTAGATATAGACTTAAAGTTGCAATGAGCTAATGAATCTTAACTAAGTTACTAAGTTGTGATCTCAAAGTCCTGATCTCAAATATTTTGAAATGCAACTCCTATTAACACAATTACAGTCTCAGAGGAAGGGGGAAGGAAAGGCGTGAAAAGCTGTTGAAAACTAGGCAGAATTCTGTGACTTTGGTGGGTAGGAGAGATGGTTTCCACAGGTCCCTCTGAGCCGGGGAGCACGAGAGAGAGAGATGTGTTCACTCAGAGAGACTGGAGGAGAAAACCCGATTACTGCTCCATCACATGGCTTTTATGGGCTTCTGAAGGGAAGGTGCTGGAACTTGGACAGGATTGGGTAAGGGCTCCAGAAGAAGGGGATAACTTGGGTACTCAGCTAGCCAATAGGGGAAACGGAAGGATCAAACCCAACAGGAACAAAGGGATTGGGGATAGATGGCTGAGATAAGCAATGGGGTTAGGAGAGAGGCAGAAACCGACAGGAGGGGAGGGCGTGCTGCCTGCGGCTACATTGGCATCTCAAGGCAGAGCGATCCCAGACCGGACAGGCAGGGATAGCCCTGGTTGGTCCCAGCTGCTGCCTCTTGGCAGCAGGGCCAGCCGCGGCGGCAGCTGTGTCGGCAGGGCAGTCCCGGCTCAGGAGACAATCCCTGTGCCCAACTGGCATCATGACTCATCAGGAACAAAGCCTCAGGGGGAACACATGTGACAGGTGGCAACCATGCAAGTGGGTGACAATAAAATCTTTTTAACTAAAGTCCATACAAGTAAAATGCATAACTTTTAAACTTCCAAACCCAAAGTCTTTCATGTTTGTAGCTAGTATGGTCCAGGCTGCTTCCCAGCTCCATTCTGTGTGTGGGTCTGCATCAGAACTTGCTCTTTCCATATTTCATAGTCCAGTTTGTTCCCCACGCAGAATGTATGTGCACCATTTCAGGAAAAAAGACTGTCAGGGCTATTTAGGGCTTCCTTTCTATCTCTTTCTTGCCTTCCCATAGGGTTATAGAAGATGGACCTCAAATATCTATTCAGAAGTCTGCTTTTGTCTATGCCAGTTCTTTTGTCCCCATTCTCTTTGGCTTTTCACTGAATCTTGTGAGTGATAACCCATCCTGGTGCAGAGCAAGGACAAAATTTTGTGTCTAATATTACAAGTACATCTGTCATAAATAGGAAAGGGTCGGTGGGAGCCAAACAGGATTGAACAGAACTTTGGCTTTCAGATAAAGCTGTCAAAAAAGGGCCCTTAGGGTTTTTATTTTAAAGGTAAAATTTTTAAAGTCCTTGGGAGAATTTAGGGCAGTTATGTCTGCTTTTATGGCTGATTAAATAATGTATATAATTTGCAAGCTCTAAACTAGTGACGAAATAAATATTTATGGACAATGTACAAGTTGATAACATGAAAACTTTGTTTCTTTCTAAACTCTAGTAATCAGGAAAAATGTAGATTACAAAACAAACCCTAAATTCAGACATACTAGATAACCTTGTCATTCCTTCCTTCTTCCAAGAAAATGTTTTTGCATAACTTTTTCATTGCTTGTGTTAGTTTGCTATGGCCTTGTTAGACACTTTTAAACTGCCTGGTTTTGCTTTTTCTAGATTTTCTTTCCAGTGACATGACATGATGTGGACACTGTGAAAATGAAGGACATTTAAAGCTAATGCTCTATCACCTTCCTCTGAGCAGGCTTTGCAAACATCACTTGTCACTAGAGTAAGGGAAAAGCTTCTAAGTTTATTGTGTCTTTTCAATGTGCTTGAATTTTTCTCAGGTGACAGAAGAGCCACTTGATGAAGTAGAGGAAGACTCTAATCTCTGGAACTCTTTTGCTGATGAGGAAGAGGAGGAGGGCATGGTGTTTTTTGTTTTAGAAGAAAGTACAGGCTACATGGCACCTGCTCTCAGAGCATTGGCAGTTATTCATACTATCATTTCTTTTGTCTGTGTGATTGGATACTATTGCTTAAAGGCAAGTTCTTAATCTTACTATTAATCTATTATTTGTTAAACAACATTGGCTATATTCCAAAGGGTTTGTTGGTGCTAATACTGGAATACCTATTTGTACCTAGTTGTTTACAAATTCTAACTGTTCAATATGCAGATGTTTTATTTGTGTACTCTGTCCAGCAGAAATGGAGTTAACTTTCTTCATAGCAGTGTGTATGTTTTCAATTTGTGGTTGAAACAGTGCTGGTAACACAGCCAGCCACCTTTTAGCTATTGCTGAACAGTTTTGCATAATGTGAAGGCTCTCTTTGCTTTACACACTGCGCATCCCCCAGCAAGCACACTGGGAGGGGTCCCAGCCAGGACAGTTGACCTGAAGGAACTAGAGGGATATTCCATGCCATGAAAGGTCATGCCCAGCAATAATAAGTTGGGGTTCAGGAGGGTTGGGGCTTGGCCATTACTCAGAGCCTGGCTAGGTATTGATCTGCTGGTGGGAGGTTCTAGTGTGACGTTTGGTCTTACACAGTATTATAAGGAGCACTATAGGTACCAAAAATACGGAAACGATGACAGAGATATCCACTGTCATTTTCACAGGTCCCTTTGGTTGTATTCAAGAGGGAAAAGGAGGTAGCTAGAAAGCTGGAATTTGATGGATTGTACATAACAGAACAGCCAACGGAAGATGATATTAAAGGACAATGGGATCGCCTCGTTATAAATACTCCGTATGTGAAATTAAATGATTACATGTGAACTGTTTATAAATATGATAGGTCATTAAGCCACTGATCTAGAACCTTTCCTGTTTACTTGCCGCTTAGTTCATCTAAAAGAAAGGTATTTAGCAAGTTATATTTGATGCTACAGTAGTAGATTCTAACATGAAGTCCCATACTATTTATTATTAAATACTATCATAACACATATATTCCACCTCCTTTTCATTTTCTAGGATTTGCAAGGATTATGCAACTTACCTCACAATGTCTCTCCAAGACAAGTTTTAAAAGGATAACTTCCATCCTTTCCAGTTACTCAGTTTCACTTATATAGCAATACTCTCCTGCCTTTCTTTCCCAGTCTTTGCTAAAAAAATCTGTATATGACAAGAGAAGCAAATCTAGTGAAAAATATCAGTTCCAGAATTTGAGTAGGCCTGACAGGAATTGCTGTCAGATTATAGGCATTAGCAAATACTGTAGTAGTCATACACAAAAAATCATCTGCTGTTCCAAGACTGATACAAATGTAGGCCAAAAACTGAGAAAAACATCAGTAAGATGCAGAGGTTTGTAGGAGTGGCACAAATACAGCTAGTAGACTCTCTTCCCTTGACAGAATGCTTTGTCTACAGGTTATTTTTCAGAATTTGCTTTTCCAGAACAACTAGAATCATGTTTTGGTACTAGTGTACCTAGACTTAGATTCCTGTCTTTATTCTCATAGTATCATAATTTAAGAACAGCAAAAGAAAGAAGGAAAAGAATGAAGTTAATTCCAAGTCACAGAGTGGCTGTGGCTAGTGTGTGTGCAACAATGCAAACACGGCAGCAAAAATAATCAATGCATCAGTGACAATATGCTGCCAAACATCCCAAATAGCTATACTATCATCAGTCATAGTCTATTTTTGTACATTATAAATAGTGACTTAGAATCTTAATTAAAACTAGAGCAGTGTAAAGCAGTGACAAGTGACCACACCTGAAGTACAGCATCCAGCCCTGGGGCCCCCAACACTGGAGCTGCTGGACTGAGTCCAGAGGAGGAACATGAAGATGACCAGAGGGCTGGAGCCCTCCTCCTGTGAAGACAGGCTGAGAGAGATGGCACTGTTTAGCCTGGAGAAGAGACAGTTCCAGGGAGAGCTTGTAGCAGCCTTCCAGTACCTTAAGCAGGCATACAAGAGAGTTGGAGAGGGACTTTTCATAAGCTGGCTACACTAAGACATACTTCACTTAAAAACCTGAGAAATCAGGAAAAGAAATCATACAGAGCATTGGACTAGAGTATACCATCTGAGTCACTAGAACCATTTGCCTTTACCTGGAGTAATTTCATTCGTAACTCCAATTCAGAAAAGTGAAAAATCAATCATAGTAGTTGGGAAGCTTGCCTCACCTCCCAGCACAGCGCAGTGTTTTGGAATCTCATTTTTCTGGTGCTAACACTTACTTTATTTTTACAAATACCATCCTTTGATTTATTGTTCTCTTTTATGTTCCTACATATTTTCTCAACTTAGTGTTATTTCCAAGAAATGGGGAGAGAAAAATCTTCACATTATGTAGTGTTTCCTGCTAACTGGAAGTCTTCAAAGCAGACATAATATACAGTGGGACCATTACAATGAGGAATTCCTGGGCACTGCTATTCATAAGACAGTTCAAGAACAGTAGCTGAAGATCAAAGAAACATCACTGATAAGAAAGAACACTTTTTTTGCACATCAAAGCTGATGTATTTCCTAGTGTCTGTTGTAAGATCTCTCTGGCATAAAACCAATTGCTTATTGAAGCATCACGATTCCTTACTACTCTCCAAAAAGCACAGCATTTTCAACACAGATACCCTGAAACCTCTTTAAGATTTACTGCTTCATTTCTTTCTCCTGTGTACACACAACAACTTTTCTTTTAATTACTAGTGTGGGCATCGTTGCTCAGAGGCAGATGATGCAAAATGATCTTTAGGGGAACAGTCTTGTGGCTTTAGAATTATAAATAGTTTTAACTGTGTCTTGTTCTGCGATGTCAGATCCAATGACAGCACTATGATGCATGTGAGAACAAGATTATCACTAACCCCTGGTTATGACAAATGATCTTTTTCAATTTTCTTGGGGCTTTTGATTTTTTTTTAATTTTGTGTTGGCAAGCTGTCCACTCGTGCACAAGTGTTGAGTGTCTATTTGAAATGTAATCCAATGAATTTGAAAATTATTTATACTTCAAGACTCTATTATTTTACTCTGGAAATTATCACCTGGTTTGATTTTTAGGGCTAGGAGCAATAAAATATTTATTTTGGAGAAGAATGATATTACACTAGTGACTAACCTGCTATTATAGAATTGTTAGGCTCATTAGGTGATAGTATTTAGCCTGCTGTCCTTTTGTAGCCAGTCATATTTGTGGTTGGGAAAAAGAAGGAGATGCACGGGGAGTGGGAGGAAAGATGATATTGCAGCAAATTATAATTAATATAAGCTGTTGTCCACATGAAAAAAATTCTTCTTATAATTTGAAGTGCAGTGAGTGAATGAAATTATAGCAAAATCTGCAGTGATCAGGAATATGGTATTTTCTATTTTTATTCATTGTTTTTAATTATCCCCTAATAACTTAAATAACTTGAAATATCTTTGCCTTACCTATGTAGGTCCTTCCCTAACAATTACTGGGACAAATTTATAAAACGGAAGGTAGGCTTCTTATATTTCTATTATGTTAAGTCATAGCAATAATCTACTATTCAGTTAATTTGGATATCTGTGTAATATGCTGTTGTACACATAAACATACAAATAACTGAGAACTGAAACTTGTTTTATGAAAGTCATTGTTGTGTTAAATGTCTTGGTGAACAGGCAGCTGCAGCGTAGGTGGGAGGAGGGAGGAAGACAGAAGGCTGTAGTTTCCTTCCTAGACTCCGATATTTGAAAGAACTTTGTACTGTCAATCAGCCAGCAGGTCTAATTTACAGTCATTGTCATCTTTAGAATACAAAGCCCCCTCATCCCCCTAAAAAAAGAAAAACATGCCAGCCTAAATGACAGCAAATTATACATAAGCTTTCAGATAATAGCCTTTAATGCTTCTATTTTTCTTTTTATGCTCCCTGCCACCTGGCTGCCTGTGAGTTCTGACTGTTCTAGTAGAATGTCACAAAGGACTTTTTCTGAGCACAAGGTTCTCTTTTTCCACTTTTAGGTTATTAACAAGTACGGAGACTTATACGGAGCAGAGCGCATAGCAGAACTTCTGGGTTTGGACAAAAGTGCCCTTGATTTTAGTCCAGTGGAAGAGATTGAACCAGAAGAGGCATCTCTTGTATCATGGTATGACTTCTGAACTTCACAGACAAATTATATGTTGGTATAACTCCACTGTCAAATATAAAAATGGATTTTATATTGAAACTGAAGTGAAGTTTTCCCCAGCACAGAAAATTCAAATGGAGAAGTCTTCGTAGCATGGAAGTAAAATTAAAAAGCTTTTTTTTTTCTAAAACATACTTGTTATAAAAGTAAGAAAAAAAATCAGAGTTTATGCTGACTTATACAGTTGGGCATCCTTTTATTTTAAACAATAGTGAATGCAGTATTTAAAAGTTCTTACAACAGAGTTTATAAACCAAAGGACAGAAAAATGACAACTACCTAGAGTCCAGGTGTCTAGAAAAAATTCGAAGTTTTCCTGACCTAATCCATCAGTGAAGACAAGCGTTTGAAATTGTGCCGGTCCCAAGTGATTTAGGTTCCTATAAGAGTTGGCTTTCCTTGTTATTTAAGACACAAAAGAAAGATTTCCCTTTGCATGCCATCTAATGGCTAAGAAAATATTGAGAATCTTGCAGAAGGCATTACATTTTCTCTTGGTTATTTTGGCAACATTTTATACTAGACAGAACATTTATCTCTCAAATCAAGCAATTTGGGTTCCACATGTCACTATTTTTGACACACATTTTAATTTATTAAGTCTGGAATTTGGCAGCGTCACTCCTACTGAAGTTGTTTGATCAGTTTTGGTGGTCTCGAAACTATGGGTGCTCAGAGTTAATGAATACTTTCTGAAAAATGAAGCCACCTGCATTACTAAAAAAAATGAACAGTTAATGTATATCACCACCTTTAGCAAATAATTGTGAAGTGCCAAACTTAATTTGCTGCTTATAAATACAGAATTCAATACTTAATTTTGACTATGCATTTCAAAAATTTTCTATTTCCTAGGTTAAGTTCTATTGACACAAAGTACCACATTTGGAAGCTTGGAGTTGTTTTCACTGATAATGTGAGTATGTTAGCCTAGAATAATATGCTTTGATTTACTCTAAACATGGTTGTGTGTCTTCCACCATCTGCTTTTATCTTAAACAAACATACACACCATAATATTGCATTACAGAGGCATTTTGAAATAGTTTTTTTTTCTGTCATGTCAGTATTTTCTTCTTTGATTCTACAGGGCAATATGCACCTCCTCACCACTGACACAATGCCAGCATTTCGGAAGTTAATGGTGCATTCATTTTATTTAGTAGAAATCAGCCTAGCAACCCGAAGTATCTTTTCTAAAATCAACAACAGTCCACAAAAAGTTATCCTTTTTTATTCTTGAATCATCTGACTGACATGGCTAATTCCTTTCTTTCAAGACTTCTCCTTTGAAAGGACCATGTTTATAATTTTTTTTTTTTGTGTGTGTGTATGTGACTCTTCTTGAGCATTCCCGAACAAACAAGAAGGCCAAGGTGAATCAAGTGAAGATGTATTAATTCCTTGTGCACTAAACGTACACTGAGTCACTGTTCTTCAGTGTGAGTTTTGATGTCAAAGTGCCTTCAGGTTCGCTGCTTGTTAAAAGAATAAGCTGTGTTATGTGCCTTAGGTCTTCTGGGTAGTATAGTACATTATTTATTAAACTAATGGTTTCAAAGGTAGCTAAATAATTATTAAAATAGAGATTCATGTTACTTATGCATACCAGTGATGGTGGGCAAATCCCTTTCATTCAGCCTCAAGGAGTGACACTGGGGATTATTCTCATTAGAGTGAAGAATCTACACATACATGGACTGAGGAGTGCTAGAAATCCCCACTGTTAAAAAGTGGGATAGAGTTTTTATAATACAAAGTGATTGGCTGGAAGTCATCTGTTTCTAGGCTAGTCATGCTAGCTCAGCAAGAGCATCATTTACCTTTAAAGAAGTTTTAGTACTACCACTGATTGGTTTGTCTATCTGGAAACTTTTGCACATTTTTCACATCGTCATAAGGTTTGTTTTTGGAGTTGTGCAAGGCTGGTCTCAGTATTCTTCAACAGCAAAAGCATCTTGATGTTCCCCTCCATCACTGGTAATTTTCACAAGTAGGGTGAAGTTTGAGCTATTTCACCCCCTACACAGGCAGTGTCCTGCTAAAGCAACATAAGTGACTTTAAAAAAGCTGTATTCTGGATCCAGTCATGCACATTAGTACCTGCTAACATTCTGCCACTGTTGACTTTCTCTGCAGTCATTCTTATACTTAGCTTGGTATACAACTATGTCTATCCTTGGGCACTACAACAACTTCTTCTTTGCTGCTCACCTGCTGGATATTGCTATGGGCTTTAAGACATTGCGAACTATTTTGTCTTCAGTCACTCACAATGGGAAACAGGTTAGTGTTACATGTAAAGGTCTGAAAATAAATGCATTTTATAAAAGTGCTGGAAAAAAATTGTTGTATGCCAGAAATGTCAGAATGCAATCAATTTTCAGAGTCACAGATTTTGACTGTGATCAGAGGAAAGAACAGATCCCATCATCTCTTCTGCAGCACACTTAATACACGTTAAATCCTATGAAATTATAATAATTTATACTTACCAAGTGCTGATAGATAAAGAAGTTTTGTACACAATAGAAAATGCATCATTTTGGAAAAATACAGGAGTATGAATTACCTAACCACCTCCTTCTATATGCCCAGTGATGAACTGATTGGTGATAAATGATAGGAATTCCCAATTCCTCCTTAGCTACAGCCGTACTAAGGATCTGGGTGCTGAGATTCAATACTTAGCTAGTAAGAATGTGCTCAAAGGTGTGAGTATTCTGCACTGTGGAGTACATTTATGTGTCACTTTGTCATGCAAAAATCAGATTAATAAAATGTACTTCCAAAAATAATTGTTGAAATTTATGCAGGGAATCATTCTCTGATCTCTGAAGATATTAATTAAACTCTGTTCCCAGCTAGAATAACAACAGAAAACAAGCTCTGCAGTACTTTTTAATGTACATTTAGGAAATCTAACAGAACTTCCCCAAGATTTAATTCCAAACATGTACATTCCATTCCTTCTCAAATCCAGTAACATATATTCTAAGCCCACTCTTACACCCTGCTGACTTGTCAAAACATTTTAAACCATATGATGTTTTGGAAAAGGCATAAGAATATCCCCACGCAATCTGATGATGTGTATCATCACACAAACAAATCTCTGGTTTTATTCCTTTCATTTTACTTCAGGATGACCAAATGCATGTTACTTTTAATGTACTGATTGATGTATTTTCTTTACCAGATTTTTTTTAATGTAGTAGTCAAAACTGAGCATAGTTGACAAAACTGTTTCGTCTCAAGACCATGGCTTTTAGTTACATTCTTAACAAGCAAAGATTAGTTTTAATGATTATGTTCCTTTTCTTGCTAGTGGATAAACAGTGAAAGACAGCCGCAGATTCCTGAACTGAAATGTTCACTTTGGGAATATACTTACAGATCTGCCGAAAGTGATAAATGATGTTCAATACTCTTATGTTTCATTTCAAAGACTAATGCCAGTTGCATTTTTTAAAATACAGAGTTTTCAGTAACTGCTCTCCAGAACTATATCTTCTAACACCAACTCCAACAAACAATATAATCTTGTCTCATTAACTACTCAACTTTTTCACCTAAGGAATTTATTTTCTTAAAAGCAGGACTTGGAAATTCCTTACTCTTTGGTTATCTAAAAATTTTTCTATCCACTTTATCAATGGCTTTGCTAATCAGCTTTGGAACAGAAAATAGACTATGTTAAGTCATTGTAAGTCGCAATAAGTCTCAGTTGAAATTATTTATCAAATGACCTAAGGGATTTTAACAATTTTTACTGTATACCCAGTGTTTCAAGTTACTATAATTTAACTTTTAAACTAAACATGTCTTCAGTGATACTGTTTGCATGCATATAGCTCAAAAAGATGGAAACAACTCCAGTTTCTTGATACTGTTTTTCCCTTTGATTTTCATGAGAGCAGGGTAAAGTTAACACCTCCATGCTGATCCAAGCAATAGGGAGACTTCAAAGCTCTTGTAACTGCTATCTTTAACTTCCTTATCGGGAAAGGTACAATATGATCCATTTTCAATATTTAAGGCAAAACATCATGCCAGCATGTTCTCTTCTGACAAACTGAAATCAAAACCTACTTTCATGTCATGTCTCCATACACAGCTTGTGCTTACTGTGGGACTCCTTGCTGTAGTAGTGTATCTTTACACTGTTGTGGCATTCAACTTCTTCCGCAAATTCTACAACAAAAGTGAAGATGAAGATGAACCAGACATGAAATGTGATGACATGATGACGGTAAGTAAAACATCACTTGTATGCTTTAAATGTCATCCTGAATTTTCAAAGGGATACTTCAGAGAGAATGATAAGCAAGGACAGCTATTTTTGTCGTTAAATCCATGGGTCTCTTCTTCTGGATATAAGTCACTTTGAAAATATGAATAGTCTTAAAATTCCCTCTGAATTCTCTACTGACCTAGACCAAACAGAAACAGATAGCATATAGGAAGATATTCTGGATTTTTCTCCTAAATACTATGGTATTTGATTTGCTGCAACACATTTACAGGTGAGGATGGCAAACTGTCAAAGTATGTGGAAGAAATTTCTTGACAAACTAGTCAGACCTGCAAAAAGAAGCTGTGTTGTCAAACAATAAAAATAAACCCTATTTGTTCCCAATGTTTGCAAGTGTGCAAGCTCTTCCTGTTGTTAATTCAGCTTATATGCATTATATGATGTTACTAGCATTAGTTATAAAAGCCTGCTCCAAAATTACAATTAGTAATTTAGTCATGAATTAACAAGGCAAGGATGAGAAAGTGAAAATTACAACTTATTATGAGTGATAATCTTATGCTACCAATTTACCACTTGATTTCTACCCATTGCCACTGAATGATATCTATTTAATAATAAAATACACTCTACCGATACCTATCACAACATGAAGAGGATTTGATTTTCTTACTATATACAGAAAACACAAATTCAAGTATTAAAAAATGTAACAGTCTGAGTTTGTGGCCAGCTGATTTCTTCCATGGAATAGTAACTCTCTGCCCTGTGTTATAACCCAAAGACAGCTTAAAATACCTCAAAATAAAGGTGTGTCGTAGACTTCACAAAATGATCTTTCCTATTCTTGAACTGTCTTTTGAACACTTAGTGCGAGTCAGACATGTACATTGCTGAAATCATGAAAACTGTCCAGACAGGTCCTGTTGTGAGCTGATCATAAAATAGGTGTAGGAATAATTGGAATAATGGAACTACATTACATTTCAAACTACTCTATCAGGCATGGTAAATCAATTCCAAGTAACATGTGTAAGTATGATTAGACTAGTACCAGCATCTTATGTTGACAGTAAAATTGCATTATAAAATGGATGTATAGTTCTGTTTAGTGTTGCTACTGGTTATTTAACACCCACTGCCATCTGATGTGACTTCAGAAAACTGGATGGGCTTAGAGACTTGATTTTAGCCCACACTGTGCAGCTGAAGGTGGGTTACAAGATTTGTAGCCAACTCATACCACTCCTGCAGAAGATTCCATTCTAATATACTTGCATAGCTTTAATGCACAGATTTTTATAGATTTTGCCATTAAGATTTATATGTTAAAAAAATATGACACACAGCAACACCTTGGTAAAGTGACCGCTTCAGCACTGAACTGAACACAGGCTGTTTCACAGATCATAACTAATTTCCAATATACTGGACATCTAGTATTGCAAAATTAAATTACCCAGCAACCACCTACACACAGGTAAATATACCTGTTGTGAATATGTCACTATTTATTTTGTGGCAATTAAAACATTTCTAAACTTCACTGTGAGACTCCTTACTCAGAGCAAGGTAGATCCTTAAGACAAAAAAAATGCCTCCAAAATGCTCTCAGTTTGAAAGTAAGACCCAGGGAGTGTGGAGTGAGTAACAGGTGATGCCAAGTTCCCACCTTAGTAAGCGTACCTGAAGATGGAATCACATTAGTTCAGACAGTAACAGATTTTCGGTGCAGTGTGTGTGATACATGAAGAATGATATTATGTGTTCTTTGTTACTTGTGAAGAGAATTAGCAGAGCAAATTAATTAAAAAAAAAAAGAAAAAAACGTCAGAGTAATTGATAATAAATATATCTGCAATTTTTCTCTTTCTTTTTTAGTGTTACCTGTTCCACATGTATGTGGGTGTAAGAGCTGGTGGTGGCATTGGAGATGAAATTGAGGATCCTGCTGGAGACCCTTATGAAATGTATCGAATTGTCTTTGACATCACATTTTTCTTCTTTGTCATTGTTATCCTACTGGCCATTATTCAAGGTAACATCACTTAACTTAGTAGAGACTGTGCAAAATTAGTTAAGCTCAGCAATGTAAACCATATTTAGGATTGAGGTAAATAGCAGTATTGTTATAAAGATTTATTTGAGCTGATAAAATCATTAATTCTGAAAGGAATAATTTTATACTCAATTAATAAAAAATGCCTTGTCCCAAGTACTACACAAAGTCAAAGCACAAGAAGTGTAGCTTACCTGAGTCACAGTGTTTATGAACACTTTCACAACTACCCAGAAATTATGCAGCTTGTGCCAGATCACTGTTCTTCCTATAATTATCATTTAAACTGAGAGCCTTGTTGAAGACACTCTTCCCACTTTTAGCTTGGAACTGCCACAGTTGGCTGGGGAATGGAGACTTTCCTCTTGGACAGGGTAAATCACATGAGGAAAGTCACCATGGCCAAACAGCTATTTCCTCCTTTCTTTAGAGGATGGTTTGCAGTTTTAATTGGTTTGCAGTTGTGGTTCACAGCGAATGAGACCTCTCTTCAGTGACAGTCACCATCCAACAGTCATTGTATGAACTGACCTAAGGCTGTTAGCAATAAAATGATAGGTTTTTTCCTATCTGGTGGCAAAGAAAAATTATATGCATCTATACTGAGAAACAGTTGTGAATGTCACAGTCCCCAGAATGATCTAATTCTATTCCTAATATGTCGAAGGTAGAGGAGTAATATTTCAAATGTGAAGCAGCCTCAGAAACTAGGCAGAGGGAGCTGTGGGAGCAGAGCTCTCTGTTGAACGAGAGCTGTGATACAAGAGTTTCAGGAGGAGAGCGAAAATTAAATTCATTCAGGGGAACAAAAGAGATGAGCTTATGAAAGGGTAGATTGACTATAATAAAGCACAGAAAAGCCTTTTCACTTCCACGATTGGACCTCCATGTAATAGAAGTTCTTATTGCCAGGAGTGCAGTATAAACAAATGTTAAATATCTGGAAATTGAGAGATTCTAACTTGAATTTTTCAACCGAGCTGTAAGTACACTAAACTCTAGACGGTGAAAGATGTCTTACTGACATTACTTGCAGTATTAACATTGCTTAGCACTGAACTGTTGCTACTTTTCCATTGGAAATAGGTCTGATTATTGATGCTTTTGGTGAATTACGAGACCAACAAGAACAAGTGAGGGAAGACATGGAGGTAGGCAGCACATTAAATTTTTTCATTACTCTTGTTCATGAAGATTGTCACCAATTAAAACAGTGTTTGAGTCAAAATTCATCTGTAATCACAACTTGTGTTTTCAGACCAAATGTTTTATCTGTGGAATCGGCAATGACTATTTCGACACAACCCCTCATGGCTTTGAAACACATACTTTGCAAGAACATAACTTGGCGAACTATCTGTAAGTACATTTTACAACTGGAATTGTGATAAAAGCGACCTTTCAGGTCTACAGTAATACAGGTGCACATATTGCTGAAAATTCCAAGACAGAATTCTGTAGAATTGAGGAATACCTCTTGTTCTTTCTGGTCTCCCCTCCTCTACTCCACACTGCTTGTTATCTTTAAATTGCTCATGCTACACATGAGTTACCTTAGTAGAATGAGACCAGAAAGCACACCAACTCCTTATTCTGCTGGAAGGAAACCAGGATTTGTGGAGTGATAGGGGGCAACAATTTAATGAGTTGCTTTAGTTTGGAAGTTTTGATTGTGACTTCTAGGGGGCTGGTAATGCTGAGGAGACCAATGAAAATTGGCCTCAATTTGACAAAAAGAAAACCCAAATCAAAACAAAGCAAAAAAAGGCATTTTTAGAAGGTTATTGAAAAATAACCTTCAATAAATAACCCTGATCATATAGTCTTTTAGTTACAGTGAAGCTTTTTGAAACCATGAAGCAATCAGGAGTTGTAAATATTTAGACTATTGCTCAGACTACCACAACAGTGATCTTTTACCTTTCCTTAGTAAATATAGAGCAGAGAGAATATTTAAAAAATTAATTTGGTGGCGTTAGTTACTAATACGTCAAAGATAATTGTATGAGCATTGTGCCAGCAAAACCAAAATAACTGAGCTGGTGGACTGTTAAAGCAGTCTGTCTTTGGAATACTGCATCTGAACTTTTTAAATTAAAAAACCCCCAAGAATGTGTGCCTCTTGGAAGGGAGGCTGCCTTATTCCTTGCATAGCAACTGACACTGGCAAAATCAACTGCCTTATGAGATGCAAATTTCCATTAACATCCATAGTTTTATCAATCTACAATGACCAAACTTTTCTTACAATATTGAACTGCTTAATTGGTACATAGAAACCTCTAATTCACAGTAAATTAAAAATTTCCTTAATATTAGAATACATAGTGAGCAATCTTTTTACCCACATTGCCCTTTAATTAGACAACTGTTAAAGTCAGTGCAATTTCCTTTCTTCACAATGAAAGCACATACTAAATTTGATTCCAAATGCACAGAATCAGAAGTGTCCAACCAAGAATTGTATTATCTGTAAACAGACCTTAGTTACTACTCTACAGTCTTCCTAATTAGTTCAAGATCTGAGTGAGCACAGGTCTTGGAGAAGGTTAGGCTCAGCTTATGAGCTCTGTGGCAGGAATGTTTGGAATTCCTGGTGCAGCTCAGTATTCAACACACTTCCCACAGTAGCTGTAGTCACTTCTTCCAAGGTGAAATGTTGGATCATCTGTACATAGGATTTGGCATACGCCTAATTCAGGTATTGCTCCTCACACTGAAATGAATAAAATGCTAAGCCACATTTTTCTACTTGTACAGATTTTTTTATCTGTTAGCACTTCCGCATTTTCTCACATAAAATAGGCACTTTAGATGTCTAAGCAGTGTCACTGCTGGTTGGCATAATCTTTCTCACATACCCCGGACTAGGAACTTTCAGGCAGAGATGTTATGTCTCCTGCATTAATGTGCTTCATGTGCTTGTTTCAGCTTCTTCTTAATGTATCTAATTAACAAGGATGAAACTGAGCATACTGGTCAGGTGAGTAGAAAATAAAATTTAATGGGTTTTCTTAAGTTTATCTTTCAACATTTTCACCTTCTCAAGCCTTGTAGTTGTGTACCACCAGGTGGAACTGATGTGCCATTGAGGAGGGGGGATGATGCCACCCCCCCAGGGTCTGCTACCAGTGAAAGACAGAAAGGTTAAAACAAAAGTGGAGTGGGGTGAGCTACTGCAGTTTGCTATTTTACCCAGAACTCTGCCAGAAATCAGTTACTAGTAACCTTACTGTCATTTTATCTCTGAAATGAAAACCTCAAATGTACCAGTTGCAGTTTATTCCCAAAAGATTTCAGTTGTTATACTATTATATTTATAGTAAAAATCCATATATAGGTGTAGATAGATAGGTATATGGATGTCAGTATGTTTACCGTTGTTAAGCCTAAGTGTAAATAAGAAAATAAATAGGATTTTATTATGTCTTATCTCTAATAAGAAGCTATTAGGCATACAGTACACAAGTACCTTTGTTTTACAGTCAAAGCAAAACACATTTTATATATACAGGTTCTGAACAGGTTTGCTCTGATATAACTAGTCTGATTAATTTATATCAACTTATTTTACTAATACGGTTTAAATCTCACTAGTACTGAATCAGGAAAAGTGCAGATAAAACTTCTGCAAATATTCTTGCGTTATTCTTTGGAATTCCAGTGTCAGAGTTCTACTCCATGGTAATAAGCACAGTAGGTGGTTATTATTAAATGTTTATCCATGGCACTAATTGCATGGTAACTTAAATATCCTTTCTCATTTTCAGGAGTCATTTGTGTGGAAGATGTACCAAGAAAGATGTTGGGATTTTTTCCCAGCAGGGGACTGCTTCCGAAAACAGTATGAGGATCAACTTGGCTAATATCACAAAAGAAATTATTTATTCATGAACTATTAAGATCCAAGAAAAAAAATTCTGTTCTTTTCATGGTGTGATTTCACAGCTTGTATTTGCTTTAAATGTCTTTAAACTTCAAGACACACGTAAAATTTGACACTGTTTCAGAGGCTTTTTGTACCTACCATATACGAAACAGGTCTTTTGTTGGAATTTTAATTAGAAAAGAGAAAACTATGCCAGATTAATTTAAGCCTTCCAATTCAAACATGGCCTAAAATTCTAACAACTTTTTAACCACATCATTAACCTGGTGTTTGGCAGTACAGTTGAAAGGGCTAAAAGGCATCTTAATTGCACATTTGACATTGAAGAACTTGAACATCAGAGGCAATGCCTCATTAAAAATAGCTCAGCTAACTGCTGTCCAGTTTTTCCCCACAGTATTTGCTAGTGAATGTATTAAGATATAGTTTGAAAAGCTTTAAGCAATTAAAAAGAAATAATTTTCAAACACTTTGTCAACCTTGAAACATTTAAGTGCCTTAAAACCTCTGTAGACATAGCTATGCAAACTTTTTATTTATATTAGTGTTCAGATGAACAGACCCATTAACTGTATTGCTTTTCTGTCTTTCTGGATCAAATTGCACTTGAAGTTTGTTTATATACTACCTTCCCATAACAGCTTATTAGATGCTGCTGTTAAAAGACATACACTGTATCAAAACGAACACTATTTAAATCTTAGGCCAAAATAAAACAATGCTCTATGGTCACCTGCAAGTAGAAGTTTCTAGGATTATGCATTTTTTTTCTCCTAATAAAAGTGCCCACTGCAATAAAGTATTATAAACCAAATTGTTACCATTGCTATCGTCTTTCCCATTTTTCTACAATATGGAGTTGTGTGAGGATGGTGACTAAAAACACATATGTATTCATTGTTCATTCACAACTTTATTTTAAGGACTACATGGAGCAAGTACAAGCTTGAATAACTGTTCTCTTAGTCTGCTGAAGCCTGCTTCTTTAGAAACGAAAATTCTAATTTCATCATAAATTTTAGACCTTTCTAATAATATTTTCTTAGTCTTTGACAATTTTTAATCCCATCTAAATTAATTTTGGTTGAACAAAGTTTGGAGCCACGATATTGGCATACCGAACAAAGTGAAAGAGAAAGGAAAGAACAAGGAAATAAAGAAAAATTCAACTTTCTGTGTAATGTTTGCTATATTCAGTTATTCACATGAGGAAACCAGAGCTTCAGGAGATCATGCTGTCCAGCCAATCTTCAAGCTCTTCCTCAGTAACATCTTTAGATGTACTTTGCTGTTGCTCTGATGATGTACTTTTCTCTTCGGGGATATGTACTTTCAAAGGGTCTAGAAAAGTGAAAAAACCAGGTGTGATAATCTGGAAACAATTCCATATCAGTTCTTTGTACCAGGTTGTTTTGCTTTTCAATACACAACTGACTGTATTTAAAAACAATCTCTCCTGAAGAACAGCAAGTCATATTCCAAAAATAGTTCCTGGCTAAACTTATTTTTATAAAATCAATGCTAGTAAATTTTGAAAATAGCAACTGGAACAAGCCACTGGAATAGCTGTCAATCCTTCTGTATACTATTAGCACAGTGAACTAAGGACTGATAATGTTACATGTACTTTATCTTCCTTGCAATAACATTCTTCAGCAGTATGCTATTTAATTTTTTTAAATTTAAAATTTTGCTGAATCATAAGCCCAGTGCTGTTTTGCAGAAGAATTTCTCTTAATGCTTAAAGTGAACTGACCATGGTGAAAGTTTGTTTTAGTGAGGAGTTAAAACTGAAAATGAACAAATGGGTCAGAACACAGCACCAAATAAATGAGATGCAGTGTGACAGAGATGATGACAGCAGTACAGCTGACTGGCTAATCAAGAATTCAAAAGCATCACTGAAACAGTGAACAATGGAAATTAAATAAGGGCATACTGGGAAGAAGAGAAAACTTACCATTTTCTTTACAATCCACTTTCAAATCCTTTTCAGTTGATAAGTTGTAGGATAATGCATCTGACACAGGTCTTTTTCCTGTATTCACGGGAGCCTCTAGATTCAGAAGAACATCCAGTTCTTCATCCAAATGGTCAGTCTCTTGCTTTGGTAGTGAATGGACTCTCTGAAATGGTTCTCTTGCATTTGCCCCAGAACAATTTTTACTTCCAGGCTCTGATGCAGCAACAGAATTATCAACAGGAAGGGAGACCAACATGGTTTTACTTTGAGCTGGAGACTGTTGGAACAGCTGCTCTCTCCTCTTGGCATCTTCAAAAAATTTAGATTTCATCTGTGGAAGCTCTACAGGTGTTGATGCCTAAGAGTACAAGAAAGGACTTAAATTTTAAATTATTATCAATTTTTACTATTCTGTCTAATTTGGATTGTAATTCATACTTCCTGTATTTGATCCCAGCTCTCAGCCTGTCTTCACTGGAGAGGGGCTACAGCGCTGTGCTCAGTGTAGTGGCTCTGCTCTGGACTCACTTTAACAGATCCATGTCTTTCTCATGTTGGGGGCCCCAGGGCTGGATGCAATACTCCAGGTGGGGTCTCCCAAGAGCAAAGTAAAGAGGGAGAATCACCTCCCACAACCTGCTGATCAGGTTTCCTTTGAAACATGGTGCGCATTGCTGAGTCATGTGGAACTTTTTGTCTGCAGGCATCCCCAAGCCCTTCTCCCCAGGACTGGTCTCAATCCACTCCCCACCTAGCCTGTATTCACATCTGGGATTGCCCTGATCCAGTTGGAGGACCTTGCACTTGGTCTTGTTGAACTTCATGAGGTTTGCACAGACCCAGTTCTCAAGCCTCTAAGGTCCCTCTGGATGGTATCCCTTCCCTCCAGTGTGTTGGCCGCAAACACACAGCCTAGTGTCACCAGCAAACTTGCTGAGGGTGTGCTCAGTCTCACTGTCCATGTCACTGACAAAGATGTTACAAAGCGCCTGACCCAGTACACACCCCTGAGGAACACCACTTGTCACTGCTTTCCACTTGGACATTGAGCTGTTGACCACAACTCTTTGAGTGTGACCATCCACCCACTTCCTTATCCACCAAGTGGTCCATGTATAAAATCCATGTGTCTCCAGTTTGGAGACAAAGATGTCATGCAGGACAGGGTTAAGTGTCTTGCACTTCCTGCAGAATTACTTTTCCTTAATTTTTCTCTAATAAAGTATCATCAACACACTGAATTTTGGAATGCCTGGAGTTAGAATTTGGCTGGAAACGCCATCCCTCCAAAATTCTAGTCTCAAATGAAATCATGCTAAAGGTTGCATCAATTAGCAAGAGTTATAGTATATAGCTATATATTTTGAAAAATGAAACCAAACTATAAGATTATCAAACAGTGAAACCAGAAATAGTACCATTATTTAACTGAAACAGATTAAGCTTTTACCAGGATGTAACACTGCAGCTTAACTGATGATCAAATACCGGTCAGAATGACAAGATTAAATGTCATAACATGCACTTTATAATCTTGAAAAAAGTTGAAGACGATAACTAGAACTCTTTAGAAGAAAACTGTATGTCAAAGTGACATTATTTGTAGATTCCCTTAGCCATCACATCTGCAGACATATTTGAGCTGCCTGAACAAAGAGAAGAGTGTCAGTTGCAGGAGCACTTCATGCAACTCCAAGCAGACTCTTCTGCAAGGCTCATGTTTTACCTTGTCTGAGCAGATGGATCTTAAGAATTTTGTTTTTATATTTAAGCATCATGGGCTCTTTTGCCCTTAGATTAATACTTTCTTTTTCTATTTGAAGGAATGTTTTCTACTAATATTGGTGCTTCCCTCTTCCCTCTGCCACTTCAGCATAAATGACATTTTCTTCACTTGTACAACTGTTCTAACATTGATGTAAAATTGATTCATGAAAAAAACACGTATGTCAATATTAGTTATTGAGAAGATGAAGTAATGATTAAAGTAATTAACTGGAAAGAATGTGAAAACTTACAAAATTTTGGTGCAAGCTTTTAACAGCTGCTAACAGAAGAAGCAAATACAAAATAGTGCAATCATTCCACGTCAAACACTCTGATATCTGATTTCAAATCTCATATGCTGCTCATGCAAGCATTTTGTTTAAGGCCAAGTAAGCACACCAAATGTGCTGTTAGAAGGGTATCCTGCATTACATGCCACTGGACATGCCAGTCTAAAGGAATATCTTTTCATATATAATACATTGTACTTCAAATTGAAGACTAATCATTCTTGCATAGATTGTTTCTCTTAAATGTTTGCATTTTCCAGTGAAAATTCACAGCATTACCTGTACAAGGTCAGCAGATACATTCAGTCTCAGATGTAGAGGCAATTCCTGAAGGGCCTGGACCAAAGACTGGCAGTCAATAGAAAGTGCAGAGAACTGAAATAGAATTTAACAGACAGTATAATTGTGAAAAACAAACAAACAAAAGCACAAAAAAAACACCAACAAAACCCCTAATAACTTCAATGTATTACATTCCAAGGTTCCACACTCATTTGAGGAACAATCTAATGAAATATGCAAATTAATAGTTACATTACACTTGTATGGAGCAGTTAGGTTACACTACCATATAAACACCTACAATGCAAATAATCACTTAAGGTTAAAAAACAAGGTATAAATGCAATGCTCCCTAGACAACGCCTTGAAAATCCAAAATAAGAAATAGTTCAGAAGGTTGACAATGTCATAAGAAGCTTTTGCAACTGAAACATGTTTTAAACAGTGAAGCATTCATGCAGTGTGAAATGCCATTCTTCAATGAGTTGCTACTATTTTCTAAGCAATCAACTCACGTAGCTCCTGTGTAGCTATATTGTTTTCAAATGCCTAAACAAGGGCCTTTTTATACTTCCCCAGATTTTAAAATGTTTTGATACTTACTAAAGCAACAAAGTATACGGTTACAAACACTTGCAAAATGGTATTCAAGATACGCTACTGCGGCTGAATGACAACTTATTACTGTGAGAGGAATTGAGTTTTCTTTTTTCTTGATCCTTTTTAAAAAACAAATTTATACAAAATGGACAAGCAACATTGATGCATTTGTTTACAGAATAACCTAGATTGCAGTAATCTGTAAGAGATTTCAAGCTCATACTACAGAACAACATTGTGAGCATGTTCACCATTGAGGAAAAACATAATTTGATATCCATCACATATTTTAAAACCTGACAACAAAATGCTTATGTTCAGTCTGTACTTCATTTTCATGGAAGTAGAGAAGCAACTTACAAATCTCACTTAAAGAGACAAAAACTTGTCCTTCTCAATATGATGTAGACTGGCACAGACATTTCAAAGTCCAAATAATCATAGATTAGGAGAGAGTGCTCTGTGCAATATCAGAAGAGATTTGTCAAAGAATCCAGCCAACAGGATGGCTTTTGACACCTGCACACCTAGCAAAAATGAACATCAAAGATGCCGTGTGTTCTGACAGTATAACTGCAAAATTAAATACATTTTAAAAAGAAACAATGCAGTTGATTTAACAGTTTCTTGTATCAAACTCTGTTCTAGTCCACAGTAATGTGAGCAAAAGGACCAAACAAATACCTGATGGTTAGAATTTTTCTTCTTTACTAACAACTTCATTTTAACAATGGATTAGTGACCACCATCAAAGATGATTCACTGGTGCAAGTAACCTCAAAGTGTTCAGCAAGCAATTCTTGTTGCCCAGCAATGAACTAGATCTTCAGATAACCCAGTTATTTTGGCAGATATTGAAGATCAAATATGGCTTCTGCACAGTTGCAAAAGACAAGGAAATTGTATGAATGTGGTAACGCAAAAAACTGTAAAAGGTCAAGTGTCATTGAATAACACTTCAGTGCATTTGGGAAGAGCTATGTACACTTTCAAAAATATTAATGTGCATGAACATTGCAAATGAAGATAAAGCAAAAATAGGGAAGAGGAGGAAAGGTTGAGGAGGAAGAAAAAGAGGATATTGTAAAAATAATAGAAGAAGAAATTTGATATTCAGGTAGACATTTCACTAAAAGTGGTGTAATAAAATGCAAAGGGATCAAAGTAGTATTTAATAAATGATGAACACTTCATGACACATGTAGTCATTTGTTCCAAAAAATAAGTAGAGGAATTCCTTGATGCTGAAATTGCTATTTTTTACTGAAAAATCCAATGACTATGACCTGTTTGATTTTTCAATTGCAGACTATATTCTCAAACATTTTTATTGTATTTTATCAATATACATTGGAGCAAACCCAAATCTACTTTTCCTAGCAATGAATGAACCTACCCTTATAAAGTGAAATTTTTTTATTATTGATGTCCCTGTTACAGTTCCATTCCACATTTGAAACTGATACTTTGCCATTGCTTTCTACAAACAGGGAATGAGAAATATTCAGTCCTTCTGCAACTAGTTTTACATGTTTTCTGCTTTATTCTGCTCCCTCACAATCACTTCACTTTAGTTTACAATTCTCCAATCCTGTACATAATGTATAGACAGGCAAAGAGCTAGAAACAGGTGAGTTTAGGGGTAAAGACTAGGAATTTGGCAAATGGTATGAATGATGTAGGATGAAAATTAGACCTGCATTTGACTTTCAAGGAAAAGAAGGATGGGTCAGAAACAAAAAGGAGATACCAGGCCGAATACCAGAGACAACATGAAAAATTAGATATGTTATGAAAACATCTGGGAAAAAATTCTGGACTAAAACAAGAAATCAAAGGAAAGCTAATGGCAACTAGTGCAGTAAACTATTTCAGAGTGACATAAGGACAGAGAAAGACAGGAAACAGTTTGAAATAACAAATATGGATGGGGCAGAAAGAATTGCTGGAGTTTATTAGGGACAGAGGCAGAAGAACATGCCCACCCCAGCACACTTTGCAATGAGTAAGAGCATGGGATCAGCTCCAGAACTGTGCAGTCTCATCATGGGTAGTCAGAAGAATATTTGTGAAATTCACTGTCAACATGAAACTTCACTGTGCTCACAATTGCTTTAGCCATTCAGGAATTAATTAATGTGTCCAAATCACCTAAATGCTATAATGACAAGCCTACAAGGAAATGAAGAAGAGGTTAATATACTGGCTACTGACAACATCCTGCACAGTACAAGCAGAAGAACAGATCCACACAGTGACTGAAAGACTGTGTCCCACTGATGAAACAGGTGGTGGTTTAAATAAATGCTGCATTTGGTTTTATTTCCTCACTTGACTTTGCAACTCTAAAGTACTTTTAAATATCACTTCACAGTGAATAATTGTTGAAATTTTTAAAAATATTGCAATATTCTATAAAACAAATAGCAAATGTTTAAAATTTGAATACATATGCATGTTTCAAGAACCACTCAAGCATAATTCACAGCGATTTTAAGAAAAGCCTGGAAGATAAAAACATTTATCTTGCAATAATTCATGTGGCTTATGTGAGGACAAAAGCTGCAGAGATTGAGACACTTTCAAGTATCCTCATATAGAGAAACAGGAGACTTCTATTGCTGTTCTTTTTATTCAAGTATAAAGAAATCACATACAAATAATCTAGCCGGTGTCCTAATTATTTAGGACATGAAGTTTCAACCAGAGGGTATGAACCGTTAATTTGATGGAACCAGAATATGTTTCATAGTTCAATATATGAATATATTCATACAGGTTTTGTTACAGTCATTTTACTAAAGACTTTTCTCTTGAATACAACTGAAAAAGGAAGATCGACCTGCTATGTCAGTAATGTGAAGTGACAGTTCCTTATTTTCTCTTCACTGGAGGGATTTCCAGTTCTCTCCTTCCAACATTACTTATAAACTCAGCCTGCTGCTTCAGTAGAAAAAAAGGACAAGGCCCAAGAGCTTCTACCATCAGAGAGAAGTTAATAAAAATATACCCAATAAAGAGTGCTATTATGGTATTAACAATTTGTTGCTGAAAGCACATCTGCCTAGATATTCTGCCCCGGTGATTGTCTATATAAAACAATTTGAATAATAATTCTCTTACCTGCTTATGGCATATGCTTTCTTTATCCCACTCTTTCTCATCAGCAAATCGAAACTGTGTGAAGGAATCTCCTAAAGAAAAGAAATAAAAAATGTATTTATTTTCAAAAAATTAACAAGTTTTCTTTGAAGTTCCCAACCTAGAGAAATAAAGTCAATAAATAAATCTTACGTCTTCAACATAATTATGTAATATTAATGCTGCTTGCATTTACAGTAGTAATTTATGGTTAACTACTACAGAACTTTTAATCCAAAAAGGGGGCAACAAATTCAAAGCTGAATGAGCAGGTGCTAGATGCCATGTCAACAAGCAAGATTTTAATTCAAAATTCCATTTGGGACAACATACTAGAAATACATACAGTGTTCACAGAGTTAATTTCTTATGAACAGCCTTCAAAGAGCTATAGATAAACCTTCTCTTATCAACATGCAAATATTTCTTAAACTGCATTATGAAATTTTACAAAATTGCTTTGTACAAGCCAAATAAACACTTCTTGTCTGGTAGCTAAATCCTCTCTCTTCCTTGAACTAGTCCCTAGTGCAGCACATCTTCAGAAAAAGGCACCGAATCCCAAATTCCAGTTCATTTGCAAGAGGGACTTAATAACAAGAAACCCTTAAATAGGACTAATTAAGTTACATATATAGCCCTAGTTACAGGATCTTCTAACCTACTGCATTCCTTCAAGCCAGTAGGAACTTCCCCTTATTATAAGGGATGTTGAATTATCATTTTGTTTTAAATGTGATGTTTTTATTGCAGTACCATCCTGTGTTGCAAAAGAATGTCCTATAAACTTACTTACTGAAAAAAACATACAAGAATTTCAGTAACTAAAAAAAATCAGTAACATCTGTGACAGAGGAAACATGAAAGATTTCGGTTGCAAGACAATGCCCAAAGCTCTAGAGTAACAGAAAGCAAAGATGTGGTTGATGCAGAGTATGGGACATGTGTGGTCTTAGACTATACAGTGTAAGGACAAACAGCTGTTTCAGGAGCTCTATCAGAAAAAAAATGTTGAATTATTACATGAAGGAGATGAAATTTGATCCTGAGAACTGCAGAGCTAATAAGGTGGTCAAGGGTCTCTCTAATGAGGCAAGGCTGAGGGAGCTGAGCCTATTCAGCCTCAAGAACAGACTACTGAGAGGGACCTCATCAGTGTCTGTCAGTATCTTAAGGGATGGTGCCAAGGGAATGGATCCAGGCTCTTCTCAGTGGTGCCAAGCAATAGGACAAGAGACAATGGGGAGAAACTGATGCACAGGAAGTTCCACCTGAACATGAGGAAGAACTTCTTTACTGTGCTGGTGACTGAGCACTGGAACAGATTGACCAGAGAACTTGTGGAGTCTCCCTCAATGGAGATATTCCAGAAAGATCAGGACACAATCCTATGCCATGTGCTCTAGGATGACCCTGCTTGAGCAGGGAGGTTGAACCTGATAACCCACTATGGTTCCTTCCAACCTTACCCATTCTGTGACTCTGTGATCACCTGTACGTCACAATGATTTATGTCAGCAGTTAGCTGAGAAGCAACAACTCACTCTTTCCTAATCTCCGTTAGAGAATGCACACGCCACAGGAAGTTTTCAAGGGCTTTATCAATAAGTGAGCATTTATCTTCCATTTGGCTCTCAATATCCTAACTGCCATTCAGACTTTTGACAAGTCCTGAATCATGCCCTTAATTCTGCAGAAAAAATCCAAACATATAATGTGCTGTCCCCAAAATTGGATTCTTTTCCATTGTCAGCCTGTCCTAAAATGTAGGCAAGTTCAGCCTTTCAGCAATTTTACTCAATACTGAAAGCATCAGCCGGCTACTGTTTTGCAAACAAAATGAATAAGCAGCAAAATGGCACAGTAATTGGCATATTTCTTTGCCAAACAATAAGAAAAGGGAGACTTAACTATTTCCCAGCTGGAATTTAAAATTTATTTGCCATGGATTATTTTTTGTGTCTAAAGTGCATTTGTACTTCATTGCATTTGATGTCTGGTCATTGGGTATGCAAATGTACTCTCATACAAATCATGCTGCCTACCTGGCATGTCCACTATTGTAATCTTCAGAACCACTACAGCAAAAAAGTGACATTCTCACTTAAATATTTGTATAAATATTTAAGACCATTACCATGGCCAGCTTGAGTCTGCGTTTCTTTGTTTTCATTAGGTTTATCCAACATGGTTCAGCATGACTGTGCTGACACATAACCTTGCCTGAACAGCTAGGTTTTGGTTTACATTCAATGTCTCCAGCTATTACTATTTTGGAAACAACCAGTGTCAAACAGTACAAGTGCAAATAATTAAAATTAAGCACTGAAATTAACATTTAGATATCTAACAAGGTGGCTAATTTTACAAATGTTTAGTTCAATACAATACAAACACCAGGTTCCAAAATAGCTAGGTATGCTCAGCAGTGTGGAAAAATTAGACCCTGTATCTTTATGTCTCTATCTCTAGATGCAAATACTTCACTTGAGCACTCACAGTTGTCTCGCTGCTGACAAAGGCACCTTCCTCTTCACTGCACAAAGCACAAGAGGGAAAAAATCCCTCTGTTTCACAATACCTAGAATGCTGCTAATATGTAATAAGTAACACTGAAAACCACAGAAATACAAATTCAGTCTCATGATTTTAAAATGGGTACAAGAATGTTCAAATTAATTTATGTTTTAACTGCTCACACTTTAGAGGCTCTATTTAGTCACATATGTAAAGAAGTTCTACTGAAAAATAGTTAAAATGATTCTCCAAGTCTTCCTACTATTAGACCAAAGGCATAAGAATTTTCTTCCAATATCCCCAAGACTAGTTTAGTTATTTCTCATGTTGCATCACAGAGGAAACAGTTTTCTTTGCTCTTATAAAGAATAAAATTAAAAGGATTAGTTAAAGGCTTTCAGTATCTCAGAAGGACCAGGTGTAAAGCAGCTAAACCAACTTACTTCATCAGGAAAACCCACTGGGATCAAGAACTAGTTTATGATTCTCCACACTCACAAAGTTGGTTATTGCAGATCCACAGTTTGATATTGTATTGCTGAATTAAAGGGTATGATTTAAACTGTAGTTTAATTAGGCACTTTAAGTAAGTTAACAAAGCATGCCTTTCAAATGCAAAAGAATAACTACAATTCACAATAGCATATTTAATGCAAGTTAGGTTAATGAGAATGTTGGTCTAACCAATTATCTTTTCAGAAATTCCTTTACCCTGAAAATAACTTCCTTTTAAGCCATGAATACTAATCAAACATCTTGCAATGACTCCGAGTTCCTTCCAGCATTAAGAAATACTTTTCTTCATGTGAATAATTTTCATGTTACTTACAAGTATCACTTGGTCTTCAAATACAGAGTAGATAAAAATAATGCATTCAATTAAACATGCACTGTCTTTGGTAACAGTCATAAGCCTTAGTATTCTTTATTGTTTAAAATGCAAAATTATTATGAAAACAGCAGATCCAAACCACCATGCTTTCCTACCACTTCAATATATTTTGAAGCTAAATCAATTTCTTTAAATAGAATGTATCTTTCATAGTTTTATTAGTCAAATTACCCTTTCATATAAATATTAATTGAATTGCAGAGTCAAACAGATCCTACCTGTACTCTACAATGAATATTTTTCAATCTGTGAAACTGTAAGTCTAAAAATTGAAAAAATTGAAGAAAAGCTAGAAAAAATGACATATCAGGGAATAATTCATTTAAAACTCTCTTATTCACATAAAATATTACTGAAGACAGAGGAAAAATACTCCGTAGTCCTAAAGATGGAATTTCAAATTGGAGGGGGCAATAAGAAGCAATGTAACATGACCCATCTAAGACTGCCATGACTGTAAAGAGCTGCAAGTGCATAAGTAATACTCCCTTTTCAAATCATAATTTACTTTCTCCTAAATAAGAACCAATGATTTTGATAAACTTGGATGTTTCCAAGCTTTAGTCATCTCCCATTTATTTTATTTTGTGAATTCAAGCCTGTGTCTACAAGTCTGCTCAGTTAGTTAAATAATATGCAATAAAATTTATGTCCAGAGTATGTAGGTGAGCCAAATAAACCAAAACAGGAAACTACAACTTAAGTGTATGGGAAATGGATAATGAGATCTAAAATATCTCAAAAAGTACCCTCAATCTACTTATTACATTAGTCAAATTTATTGTTGCGTTACTAAATTAAGAAGATTGTCACCAAATAAAGTTCATCCTTAGAACTGATTTTAAGGAATTTCCAAGACATCCCTTTCTCTCTACATTGATTGCAAATTCATCACTATTTATGAAATTATAATATCAAAATGAGATACCTGCTTGTTCCACTAGACTCCTTCACAGGCTGCAGAAATGCAGGAGGAAACGTGTTATTCTTAAGCTGAAAAAAAAGCAACAAATCCTCCAATCTAAGGCTATTCTGCGGGGAAAACCAATCTGAATTGCAGAGTCAAGGCATGAACGATGCTTGAAATTTTATCCAACATCAATGTTTCATATAGGAGGGACCAGCTCTCTTGAGGAGTCAGAGGGGAGACAAGGAACATATTTTTTCCTATTTAATAGTGTAAACTTCATGAAAAAGGTCCAAGAGAAGACAGAAATTTATAAATCAAAGAAATTGGGGAAAACGAACAAGTTAGGAATTTTGAGCTAATTTACGATCAAAAGAGCAAACTAAGTCTTACCAGTCTTGCGATAAATTAGGTGTAAATGAGTATTTCTCAAACTGGAGGAAAAAGCATGTGGAAGAAATCCCAACCATCCCTCTCTCCCTCCATCCATCCATGTCATGGCCTGCTCTAACAAGAAGATTTTGAAACCAGCATGGAAACAGCAGGAACTACAGGTAGGTGCTTGGGAATATGAGTGGAATAAAAAGATGTCTTTTCATCTTATGGTGTTTCCAGACAGTGTGCTTTCTATACCTATTATAGATAGATAGATAGATAGATAGATAGATAGATAGATAGATAGATAGATAGATAGATATAGATATTATAGATACTGATTTCCATCTACAATTAATGCTCATTTTTATTAAAAAATACTTATTTTGATAAATACTACTGAAGATTTCCTTTTATAAGCCACATAACAGTTTTCCTTTTTTTTCTCCTACAAAAGCAGACTTATATATATACAAATTCATAATAAATATTTTCCCAACATTAATAAATGTATGTTCTACAAGGGTTTTATATCATTAATTTTATACACATTATCCACAGATTATTATCCAGATATGGTAATTTTCTCACAATGAGGTAGTATTTAATACTGAGAAACAGATTTCTGGAAAACTTCCAAAGACTCTTCATGGCAGTTCTAATAACTTCAATAGTTTCTATTTTTTTACTTTCTCTATTTCAGTAGAACACACACTGCAACTATTATCTTTTACTACCACTAAGGCTGCAAGGTGCTACTTAGACAATTTGCCACAAGCATAGATTGAGTAAAAGCAATTTTCAAAATCTGAGAATACAAAAACCAACAGTAAAGACCCTGAGAAAAAACTCAACGTCTATTAGTTTTCTTCAGGTACTATTAAGATCAGTAATGCAAGTCACAGCATAGTCTGTCTTTTATCAAGAACAAAACATGTATTTCCAAACAACACGATTTCACCACAAATACTTTAACACATTTAACCTAATTTTTCCCCTGCATCCCCTGCTGACCAGTAGGCTGTACAGACATGTATTACAAACTCCAGAAGGCTTATGCAACACTCAGCTTAAAACTTGTAACTACCAGCAGAAGACATATCTGAAAGAAAGTATTTTTTATAATGTTCTTCTACTGTTACCAGTAGAAATTCTTGAGCACTGCACAAATACAGGATGGTAGAATAGTTTGGATTGAAAGCAAACTTAAGGTCATCCAGTTCCAGTATCCCTTCTGTGAGCAGGGACGTCTTCAACTACACCAAATTGCTCAAAAGCCTCATTCACCTTGGCCTTGGACACTTCCAGGGATTGGTTATCCACAACTTCTCTGGGCAACCTGTTCCTGTACCTCACCACTCACAGTAAAGAATTCCTCCCTAACTCCTAGTGTAAACCTGCCCTCTTTAAGTTTAAAGCTTTTTTCAGTTTTATCATTACATGCCCTTGAGAAAACTGCAGTTTTTTTTCTTTAGGAACTGGAAGGTGCTATAAGTTTTCCCCAGAGCCTTCTCTTTCCCCCAGATGAACAACACCTACTCCTTCAGCCTGTCTTCATAGGATACTGATATCAAGGATATTTGTAGCCTGCACTGCAAACTAGAAAGGATTCAAAAGGAACAAAATTCTAAATTAGTTCCCTGGCACAACTACACAGTGCTACTGGTCACATTCTACAATATAAACATATGAATCTGACCAAATAGCAGGACTACCTGATCAAGGCTAAATGACGTCTTCAAAATTTAAAATGTGTCACAGATAAAGGAGTGAGAAGGAAGAATCTTGGAAAACTAGCGCTGATTCTGGAACCAAGAGTGTCTGTTCAGAACTGAACTAATTTAACATATAGAGGAACTGGAGCCTGATGAAATCAAGGACAGATACCAGTTTTCCAAATGAAGAGCAGAGGGAAGCCAGTAAATGCCAAACAACACAATGCTAAAAAAGAAAACCAACCAACAAACAAACAAAAACCCCAGCTAACCAAACAAACCCTAAACAACTTTTTTTATTAAAAGCTACAGCAGAAGTAAACAAGAGTCAGGAAAACCAGACAAATAAAATTATATTGACAGAGGTTCAGAAAAAGAAGCAGTAGTACACTTGCTTCTGCATGAACTCCAGTAAGTAAGAAATAAGACAAAAGCAACTGGAATGACTTTATGCCTTTATAATTTTAAAAAGCTATAAATGAAACATGAGAATACTGGAAACACTGAAAGGAAGACTGAGGAAGACAGTGGTACCAGCTCAATGTGTTTGATGGACAAATGAGAGTCAACATGGCATTTAAGTTCTGCTGCATGATCTATGACAATTTCTTGAAAAAAGTAAAATACCATACACATAAGCAGGATCTAGTTCATATAATTTACATGCATTTCCAAAAGCTCTCACTGACATCCTACTCTCTTTCCCACCCCAGACTTCAGAGCAGCGAAAAGGAGGCTGTGTATGAATAAATAATTGCCTTAAAGTAGGAAGAAAAGAGTAAATTGTCAATTTTCACATTAAAAGAAACCACCAGTGCAATTCTCTGGGGTCGTATCTGTTTAACCTTTTCTCTCAATTAAAACAGAAGGGAGAAAATATGATAAAAATGAAGTAACAAAGTTTGCTGATGATACCAAGCTTTTTGTGGTAGTGCAGATGAATGTAGGCTGTGAAGAATGACATCAGAACTTCACAAGAGTGAGAAAGTAGATTTTAAAATGGCAAATGAAATTCAATACCAAAAATGCAAAAGGCAACAATTCTAACTTTACAAACAAATAAAGTTCAGAGCTGATCAACAACATTCCAAAACACAATCTGCACTACGCAGAAATTCTTTGGAATTCTTAAAAAGACAATAGTGAACAACACAGAGAACGTTGTTACACCCTGTTCATGTATCATTACCTTGAATACTGTGCAGAGTCCCTGTATCTCAAGCCTCTCAAAAAACTATTGTGTTAGAAAAGGCATGGGAAAGATCCTGCATGAGAAGCAATCCCAGGAATAAACAAGCGAAGGGAACCAAGGGAACATGACAGAGACCTAAAAACCAAGAGGGGCATAAAAAAGGCTGATAGGGACTAACTTTTCATTGTCTTTTCTCACAGAAGACCTGGAGGCATCAAAAGAACCCAGCAAGTAACACACCCAAAACAAATAAAAAGTGGCAAATCTTTATAACTTGAAGCTAGGTTGTGGGACTCCATGCCATCAGATGGTGCAGGCAACACAACATAGCAGGAGGGATCAGGGTAACTATTTCTAAATACAAAGATTCTACATGTGGCTCAGGAAGTCCCATGGACATAAACTGTTGAGGTCAGGAAAGTATTTTGGAAAGCAGCATATAATATAGCATGTTCAGGTGCCTTACCTCACATGCCTCCAGATGGACCTTGGGCCTAATGCAATAGAACAAACCTTAAATTAAAGCAAATAGCTCCCTTCTGGTTTCCACTTGTAGAGCTCTAACCTTCTCCTAATTAGCTATCTTTCTGCAGGAAAAATAAGGAGGCAAAGTAGATAATTCACAAATGTATTTTTAGTCTGTAGCTAAGTGTTCTTTCAAGTCACCGCACATTTGACACCTGCATGGTATAGAAGGAGACAACAGACACCACTACCATACGGGAAATTGTATAACCAGCAGATTCTCTCTGTTTTCAAACTTATTTCCACATTTTCTTAAATGTATCACTATTTCTCATATGTAATTTTTAATAACTATTTATTAAAGCTCTTAGAATGCTAAAAAATACAAAACATTAAAATAAAATACACTGAAACAAAAAAGTATATTTAAAATTTCATTCAAACCAGTAGCCTGATGTGGTTATTCATAAGTATCAACCCCATCTTCTCCATTATTCACTTTTTTACTGAATAAACAATACAATGATATTTAAGGATGAAGTCACTGATTTCCCCATAGGTTATGCTTAAACTTTTCATTAAATTTAAGCTAGTCACCTTAAATATTTACATTTTTCCTGATGCTTTATGACATTTTCTAGTGTCATTTTTTTCAGGCCACTAATTTATAACATACTTGGGGATCTTTAAATGTCACTGCAACCAGTTTCCAGATTAGACAAACTATATAAATCCACAGAGCATACTGTTTTTTGAGCAGTATCATTCAAAAGAAAGGCTAAAAAAAAAAAGAAAGATTGCTGCCTAAGTTAATAAAAATGCAGCTTAGCTACCGCTTAAATACACAAGGCAACAACTTTCAGTTTTGTTTTTGTTTTGGTAGCATCAGTATGATATGGAATGATATGAAATATGTGATAGCAGTAGAAAACTCCTTTGGGTAAAAGAGAGAAAACTCGTATATTTTGATATGCTTGGATCTGACACAGGACAAGTAGCTTAATAGTAGAGTTCTTGATCCCCACAGGCCAACAGGTTAAGGCACCCGAATAATATGGCTCTTCGTGAAGACCCTGTTTCCTCCAGCACCATTCAAGCAGCTGCCATCAGTACAGAGTATGTCCATAGCAGGAAGCACAGCTGAAATTCAACACTGGAAGAAAAGAAGAAATGGCAAGGTTCCCATCCACACAGACTTGCATAACACCAAACCACAGAACTCAAAAGAGGAATCTATTTGCATTTGCTGGCACAAGGTACTCCTATATTCTGGCTTGCAAGTAAGGAAAGAAGAGACATAATGAAAAGAATCTATGAGGAACATCATTTAATCAGAATGGAAGCCAGCCATCCCAAAAGGTTCCTGATTTGCCCTGCCTGTGGCAGCAACCACTGTGTGGCGGCCACATCGAATGGGCATCAGAGGATGCAGAATAGGAGAGAAGGATGCATTCCTATGTATTCTATTAAGCAAAAATACTGCCTTGAGACCTTGAGGCAGCCAGTACCTCTAAGTTAACACAACCACACTGAAGGGAAAATGAGAGCCTAGATGAACAGTTTAGCTTTATACAGAAGTGAGACAAATAATTGAGGCTAAAGCTGAAACAGCATTCTTCATTCATACTTTAGACAGCACAGATTTTAAGTAATTCCTCATCCTACACTTGTACATTCTGGTATTTTGAGTAGCTAAAATATAGATCTCAAAATGGATGACAAAACTTCTGCAGTTTATTAAGTAGGTTTTAATTTTTTTCTAAATTACACAAGAAGAACAATTTTTAGAATGTTTCCAAATTGCTCTATTATATAAAAACACATAAGATTTCAAACTTTGCCAAATGCTAGCTAGATTACTTGTTATTAGAAAGCTCAGATTCAAAACTCAGTTGCTGGGCTAAACTCAGCAGAGTGCTCTACCCTACTATAACACTTTCTTTGGTAGATGACTTCTTCTCAATTCTCTTAAGAACCTGAAGGTTTTTCCCAATTAAACTTTAAGTAAAATAATGTGTGTTTCAAAAACATGGTAAAACTACTACTGCTGTTTAAATACTTTATGTCACGCTAGCTAGAAAGAACATCAAAAACTGCATATTAAAATATTTTGGTAAGTAGCAGAATGGCACTCACTGGCTTAGGTTCTTTACATTGTCTTATTGAGGCAAAGTTCCTCCTAATTACTCTTTATTTGGATTATTGTTCATTATACCTCCTGTGTAAACAGTGTATATTGCTGTATCTGGGAGGTGAGAACAGCACTCAATTCATTTATTCTTGCACTTTAACTGACATACTTAACTAAGAGCAGTTGCATTGCCTAAATTTACACTAGGATAACTACTGCTTTCTGTAAGTAGGCCATCAGAATATTTGGTCTGAAAACTTCAAAATTCATGACATAGCTTACTTGTCCAGAAATGCAGGAATATGTAAAACAAGTCTCCTTTATTCTACATTGTACCTCCACCCCCCAGAAAAATCTGTTTTCCAAAAAAGAACCCAAAAATACCCACAGCAGTAATCTTAGGGCAAACCAATGAACAAACTTAATAAATACTTTATTCTAAGCAGCTTAATAGCTTTTAATTTCAATAATAACCACTAATTGACACAATTAGAGAAAAAAGTCTCCTATCTGTAGTTCTTTATATGACACCCAAACACTGGAAAATTTGTCTTTCTCTATTTTATAGCAGACAAGTTATGAAAGTTTACAACAGTTCTGACAGCTGACAGCTTACATTTTAAGAATTTAAATCCAGTTTAATTTTGAATAAGTGCACACATTGCTGGACACCACTTGCATTATTAGAATTTCATAAAAAATAAAATTCGAAACTTTTCTTAGTGCTATTGTCATTCCTTACTCTATATTTGACAGAACATTCACAGCAAATAATGCAATTATATAATCAATAAATATTCTTTATGATGCTGTTCTGGATATTTTTAACATTATCACACCCAAATTAGTACTATCCTTTCATAAAGTACAATTCACTATTCTTGTAAGTGGTACATTATGCTCTGTCTATGGGACTATCTTTCAAAAGTATTCATAAATTATACATAAACGTGCACGCCTAAAATATTCAAGCAGTTTGATACAGTGAGTATGAGGCTTGGCTTTCTTGCATTTTTGAGGGGTTCTACAAGACATGACAAGTCATAATACTCACATGAGCTTGCAATGTTTTTTTTGTTTAATGAAACAAGAAAAGAGAAGCAGCTTCAGAAAACAAGACAGGAGGAGTTTCTTCTGAAATGTTAATATAATTACAGGGATTACAATTAGCAAGTAGTAAATCTAGAATAGCTCCAGTTCCATAAGCATGCAAAAGCTTGAAAAGTATTTCTTTTTGTGTACAAGTTACTTACAACTCTGCAAAGGTATTAGCATATGTACTTACCAGAGAATTCCGAGCACCAAATTAAAATTAACAACAGATTGGTAAGCATTCACTTCCAGTCAAAAACACAAGCAAGCAGTATGCTGGATCTGCTTTACCAAAGACATAGAAAGCCACTACAATCTTGGTACAAATGTACAAAAATGTGCTTTTTAAAAAGTTATGATTACTGTAGGTTTTTCCCCTTGCTAAGGAGGAATAGTCAACATAAAGTTTCAAAATCTGTGTTAAGAGAAATTATGAGTTCTTCTGCAAAGTGAAAATTAGAAGAATAATTACTTGCTACCTACAATTCTTTGTGTCATGTTAAATTGAAGTTGCAGCTACAAACAAGCTTCTGCTCATCTTTTGTATCAAATGCCTTGAGTGTTTTTTTAACAAATTTATTGTAAGTAAATAAAGATTGGGTTAGCTCAAGTGAAAACACCACTATCCCTCATGTTAACCTCTGCTCTTCTGCCTTTGTGCTGAACGTGTTACAGCAGTGCATGTTCTACAGCTTACAATACCTCCTGGCAACAAATCCTCTAGTCTTCTTTCACAAGTTCTCTTTCCATGGGCTTGACAAGAACTTCAGCTCTCCTATAAATTAGGAAACCAAAAGAGTTGATACAGGATGGAGAAGCACAGTTTTCCGGATGACAAATACCATCTGGGCTATGTATTTACCATTGAGACACAGTGTTTCACTGGTCTGAAATATGCAAAAGTATGATTTTTATTTAATTATCTTCTGTAGTCAAACAGAACAAAGTTGAAATGTGCATTTTAATGTTGATTTTGAAATACTTATTTGGAGATTTTATTTTCCATCATAGTATTGACATACTATTATATAGCATCATAACAATATCAAAATTCAGGCTTTAAGATACTGAAGACAGTGACACATCTGGTAATAATGCTAAATTGAAAAGTCATCTGTATCACAGCTATTCGCTACACATATTTGCTTTCTGTTGTTCGTTATTTGTAGGTTTTTCCCTATGATCTAATTTAATTCTACAGAGTTAAAAAAAAAAAAGGTTTGCAAAACTTTGCCCTCCAAGGACATTCCTTCGTGATGTATTTTAGTGTTGTGCTAAGACATCTCCTGACTGTTTATTCACCATCACCCTCCTTGTTCTAGCCCTGTGTAGGGGGGGTTATTTTATCTTTTAACCTTGCTTAAATCAATTCCTCCAGATTTCTCAGCATGATTGTGGTACTTTAAGTCCTTCCATCCTACTCAGAACATAATAAGCAGGTGCTAATCAATGAATTCTTTAGCAGGAATTGACCTGTGAATCATGCAGAAAGTACTAAATTGTCTCTGCTCTACCTTTTCAAATTGCATTGCTCTTTCACTGCACACAGAAACACACATGACATTTATCACACATTATTCTCAGTGCTTGTTTTAATTTTGAATGTGTATTTCCAAACAAAAAGTTACAACATTTCTCTTTTGTATACAGGAGTTTCAGACTGCTTTTAGGCAGTCTTGCCTTATTGGGCACATTACTTGTGATTCTCATTTACTACAACAACAATGAAATCATGGTGTAGGATATACCAAGCCAGTATAGAACTTGAAGAAGCTTTAGCAGTTAATCAATGAAGGCACAGCACTCCTTGAAATATTTCAATTTTCAAAAAACTGCTTTCTTCAATGGAAAAATTCATGCAGAATTGTCCTGAACAGCTCAAACTGTCTGACTCTCAATCTAACCAAAATTATTTGTAGTAAAGTTTTGGATTATCAAACAAAGTAAGTAGCTGACTCTCGCTTTCCTTTAGCACTTACGCAGGAAACTGTTTCACAATACATCTGTCCCACTGAATCAACATAAATCAGCAACAACAGAATCAAAGCTCAATCAGTAATCTGAAAACAAGGATTACCAGACAATGAAAATGTGCTTAGAACAGGTAAAATATGTTTAACAATTACAAATCTTAACCACATATAAGTTCAAAGGAAAAATCATAGAATCATAGAATTGATTGGGTTGGAAAAGACCTCCGAGATCATCGAGTCCAACCCTTGGTCCAACTCTAGTCCATTTACTAGTTCATGGCACTCAGCGCCACGTCCGATCTGCGTTTAAAAATCTCTAGGGATGGTGAATCCACCACCTCTCTGGGCAGCCCATTCCAATGCCTGATTACTCTCTCTGTAAAGAATCTTTTTCTGATATCCAACCTAAATTTCCCCTGGCAGAGCTTAAGCCCGTGCCCCCTTGTCCTATTGCTGAGTGCCTGGGAGAAGACACCAGCCCCCACCTGGCTATAACTTCCCTTCAGGTAGTTGTAGACAGTGATGAAGTCATCTCTGAGCCTCCTCTTCTCCAGGCTAAACAACCCCAGCTCCCTCAGCCTCTCCCCATAGGGCTTGTGCTCCAGTCCCTTCACCAGCCTTGTTGCTCTTCTCTGGACTCACTCCAGCACCTCAATATCCTTTCTGAACTGAGGGGCCCAGAACTGAACACAGTACTCAAGGTGTGGCCTCACCAACACAGAGTACAGGGGAAGGATCACTTCCCTGGTCCTGCTGGCCATGCTATTTTTGATACAGGACAGGATCCCATTGGCCTTCTTGGCCACCTGGGCACACTGTTGGCTCATGTTGAGCTTCCTGTCAATTAGTACTCCAAGGTCCCTTTCTGCCTGGCTGCTCTCCAGCCACTCTGTGCCCAGCCTGTAGCGCTGCAGGGGGTTGTTGTGGCCAAAGTGCAGGACCCGGCACTTGGCCTTATTGAACTTCATCCCATTGGAATCAGCCCATCTCTCAAGTCTATCCAGATCCCTCTGCAGAGCCCTCCTGCCTTCCAGCAGGTCGACACTCCCTCCCAACTTGGTGTCATCAGCAAATTTGCTGATGATGGACTCAATCCCCTCATCTAAATCATCAATAAAGGTGTTAAACAGGACTGGACCCAACACAGACCCCTGGGGAACACCACTGGTGACTGGCCGCCAGCTGGATGCAGCTCCATTCACCAGCACTCTCTGGGCCTGACCCTCCAGCCAGCTCTTAATCCAGGAGAGGGTACACTTGTCCAGGCCATGGGCTACCAGCTTTTCCAGGAGTATATTATGGGAGACAGTGCCAAAGGCCTTGCTGAAATCCAGATAGACCACATCCACAGCCTTCCTCTCATCCACCAGGTATAATCATCTTCATAGCGTAAGAGCAAAAAGCTTTCACCAAGATGCTGCTCTTCTCCATGTCTTTCCCCACAGATTAAAAATCTTTTCTCAAAACATACATTTAGTGTTTTAATACCTCTTCAGCTTTTGGGCAGCACATTTAAAAGAAAATAAATTAACATTTGTAAAATACCTTTGTTCATTTTACTTATAAGCTTCAGAACCCACAAAAGAATCAGAATCTATCAAAAGTTTTAGTATGACAATAAGGTCACTTGTGACTCTGCTGGTAGCCTACGTACAACCTCATAGATACAACCCCTTTTTCTGGTTCAAAGGAACTTTTTCACAGGCGTCAGTTAGCACATTTGAAGGTCAACCTAAAAATGGGAAAAATATTTTTAACTGTGAAGGAATACACTGGAATGGGATGGAAGGGAAAAACCCCTCCCTCCATTGTTACCAATAAACTATACATGCTACTACAGTCCAGTTCTCACATTTGTAAAATAGAGTCTGGTTACAGCCCTGAACTGCTCTTTCTGAAGCAGCTTAAGATCCACATACAAGCACTAAGATCTAACACTGGTATTTGTTGCCAGTCCTACTACCACCAAAAATCCCCCTTCCTGCTGAAGCCTAATATTCAAGTTAAGATTTCAAAATCACTTACAGATTTCTGCTACTGCAGAAGAAAAGAAGGATAAGACATTTGAATGACAGTCTAGTTAATTAAGTACATGGATTCTAAGAAATCAAGCAACCAAGCTCAACTTTAAAACAGCTCTGCTTTGCAACAATCCACAGCTCTCAAAGCAAGGAAATAATTTGTGCTTGTGCTTTTCACATCATGCAGCTTGCCTTTGCTAAGTGCAAATTCAAAGTGCAGGCGTTCTACTAATAGTTCCAAATTCTTCAAAACTGAGTTTGTACAGCAAACTATATTAATTCTTTCAGAAGTGAATAAAGAGATTGATCATCATATCTTCAAAAAAGTGACAAACCACAAAGTCTTCAGGAGTATTGCATTCCTGTTGAGTAGCTTTCAATTACAAGGGACAGGATTCAAAGTATTCAGAGGTACAAAATAACTGTCCAGAAATACCATGCAGAGATTTACAGGAGAACCAGTTCCCTGAGGTATATTTTCCTTCCACAGTGCATTTTTGTATGTGTTTTCAAACACATAAAAGTGAGTGAAATAAGCATTTCCTGTACAAACTTGTACAGATTCTTCAGTTTGAAAACACAACGGGAGACTGCAGAGTTAGGTATCTGAGTCCTCTCAGGCAAGAGTACTTTGGCACATTGACTAGAAAATACTCAGAACACAGAAGAAGTTCAATTCAATAACAAAAAGTGACAATATGAAGTTTAGAATATTATATCAAACTATGTATATAAAAGTGAGATTTAAGCTTAAGAAAAGAAAAATGAAATATTGAGTTTCAATTCAACTACACACATTTTTATCTATTCTTAATTTCTTTACTCAGAGAACTCTGTATTATAGTGATTTTCAATCATGGGTCCTATGGACTACCTCTCTGGGACGCTGTAAAAGGTGATGAAAGCAAAATGAGACTGGCATAGTTTCACTACTGGATTCTACACCACATTGAAGAACAAAAAAAGAACAATTAAAGTTCTGCAAGTAAAGAAATTAAAGTGTAATCAGGTCAGTTTAACTATTGCAACAATTCAATTTTGTATTACATACAGGTGTGTCGAGGGTTCTCTGAAAATTCAATTAAAAATATACTTTGACTGCCAAAGCTCAGTTGTGTTTTAATCATACATGGTTCTGAGAGGCGAACTGCTCCAACCTGGCAGCTGCAGCTTCCTTACCTTACAGCCAATCCATGATGAGTCACTGAAGCAGCCAGACATACTGCAAGGCTGGTTTTGATGGATGACTCAGAACTAGAAATTAGCAACCATTGGAGGGAGAAGGAAAAAAGCAGAATTTGGGAAGATCACATATTTCTAGACACATTTCAAACTAAAACCTAAATATTCCTATACCCTCAAAGGTCATGTTGGGGAAATATTCTAGACTAATGTCAGGAGGAAGTAAGGTGCAATGGGTTGTCGTACTACTGTACTTATCGATCAATAGATTGTTGTGCTTTTAGAAATGTTTTTTATTACACTGTACAGCAGCACAACATGCAAGATTAGTAATTTATTAGTATTGCACAAAAAAAAGGTAAAGAAAAGCAAACATACACACTCTTAAATACTGAGAAGCCATGCAGCTCTCTGGTTCTAGAAAAATGAAGATGCAACAGCTGAAAATGACTCACATTTAAGATATACTTTTGAAAAATAGTATCATCCTCATTTAGCAATTGATCATCTCAGCAAGAAGCTCCTTCTATGACTCTCAAAATGCACACTGAGAAATTTCGGAAAATGCCACCTACTGAATTCATAAGCAAACTTTCTGTTTAGTGTTTCTGAATTTCACTGTGAGACTTTCTAAGAGGGTTAATGAAAAGGAGATAGAAGTCATCAGCCTAGTAGAAAGCAAACTTATCCTCAAGATCAGCTGAACCTGCAAATGGGAATGCAACAGCCACAGCCCTTGGCCTGAGCTGGAGAGACCCCACGGTCTCTGGGCTGAGCAGAAGGAAATGCTGGGCGTTGTAGCAGGGGGTGGCTGCTCACAACACCCCTTAACAAAAATGACTGAGGAACTAGCTCTAAATTTTTTGTTCTGAATACAGACGGCAATTCTATCTGTAAACATCACAGAATGTATGGAAGAAAACTAAAGCCATAGCTCAATAGTTCAATTAACACCAATTTCTTTCGGTAATTGAGTCCACTGTAGTTGAGAAAGATATTTTTTCTTCATTGATATAAGGAAAGTATCTGATGAAAAGATGTAGAAGTAAACATGGGTACCAGATGAATGAGGTGGCTTTAGAGAAGAGCTAGATCCATGACTCTCATCACTTTGGTATAATGAGGAATGTTACACCCTTTATATGTGTTATATCCTCTGTATGCTGCTGTAAGTGAACAAGAAAATGTTGAGAGACTGTCAGCCAGAGAGGACTATACTACCTGCTGGATACGGAAAATCCAGAAGAGGTTCAGTGACTACACAGAGAAAGCGTAATCCAGTGTAATTGATAATGCTAAATACAAAGAGAAATGTGATTCTGATAACATTATCAGTTAAATCTTTTAATCTGACAATGTGCCTTCCTCTATGATTTTTCTAGAATTAGAGAAGATGAATTTAGAAGGTGTAATGAAATCTTTCTAATTCAGACTGAGTAACATTTGACTGGCTGGATGTGGCAAATCGAATTATTACCTCCAGCTTTTGTCATCAGGTGTGCCCTCAGAATCAAGCATATAGCTTGTACATGTTTCAAATAATTAGAAAAAATTGCTATGCCAACTATAAGTTGTAAGTAATTCTAGTTTACTTGACAGTAATAGCTCAAGGTAGAAAAGCATTTATCAGCTGATGTGATCACAAAAACAGGACTGCAATACTAAGCCTACCTTTCAAAATTCCAGAAAGTGTTGCTCTCTCAAAAAAGCCCTCTATGCAGCTTCTCTACAATAAACTTATCTGGACTATGGATTTCATTTTGCTTCTTCCATGCCTATAAATAAATAATGAAAAAAGCTATTGAATGAGGTGCTACATATCTGTAAGAGGTCACATGACCTAAAAGGTGACCAAGTTCATACTGGAAACTGCAAACTTGATTTCACAGTGCAGTCTGGCATCCATTTGCAGTGCATTACTCAGGCTTCTGAGAGCCCAGAACCATGGCCATAAATATTACAGGGCAGACATAGTCAAAAGGTCTACTGCATACTTTTTCAGGGGTACCCTTTGCAAGAGGCTACCCCCCCCCCCCCGAAAAAAAAAAAAGGAAGTCCTCTTCAGCTACATATTGTTTGTACCAGACCAATGACTGCATTTGGTTGGCTTTGAATTTGTTAACAGGACATGCCTTTCGTATGCGTCCTGGGTTTAAGTAGGTGTAGGCCTAAATTTAGGCTTTAGTTTTAGAGCAGGCCTTGGATTATCAGCTGACTGGAGCTGGTCAGGCCAGCTGGCAGCTCTGACTGCCACTGGCCACGGTATTCCACAGCATATTCTGACATCATCTCAAATATAAAAAGAGAAGGCAGAGGGAACTTCTGTCTCTCCTGATCATGACTGGAGCGGACACAGAATCCTGCTGTGCTAGTTAGGCCCCAGCACTGCCCGTTGCTACAATGTTATTGCTTTGGTTTATCTTTGCCAAATGCCAACTGCCCACCAGGCTGACAGAGTTCTCCCCTAGGGAAAGGGAGGGAGGAGGGGGGGAAAAAAACAAAGAAGAAAAAACGAAGGAAAAAAAACCCAAACCCCAAGCGGTAAGCTTCTTATATTTATACAAAAGAGAAACAACTAAAACCAGAATATAACACATATATATACAAATGTGGAAAAAAAACAACTACCACTGAATCACTCAAACAACACAGACCTCCACCTCCTCAGCCCGCAAAAACACCTTAACAAATTCTCCCCAAAGGATACCCAGCAAGAGAGGAGAAAACCAACAAGAAAAGGGGGGGAAAAAAGCAATTCCCAAACCAAACAGCTGTGAAGTGGTGACAAGGCCCAACACCCTCAGCAAGGATGACAGCAGATCATGAAAGGAACTGAGCTAGGCACCTCCTACATCTTCTTTTATACTTGATTTGACATCAAAATTATCCACGTCACACTCTCTGGGCCTGCTAAACTGAGGCCTACCTGAAACTAAAGCCAAAACTACCACAGTTATCTATGGGGAAGTGTTTAATCTTAGTTTTCTCTCTGCTTGGGTCTGTCCCTGAAGGAGGTTGAGTTTTTTCAGGTTATTTTGTAGCTGGAATAGTGAGATTTTGTGTTTGGAGAGGTCCAGTTTTCTGTTGGGTGGGGAGGTGAAGGAATTATTTATCTAACTTGTGTGTGTGTGTTATATTGTAGTTGACTTTTAATTTTCCCTTTTTTGTGTAAGTATATAACCCAGTTTTCTGTTTTATGTTTCAGGGTTTTATTCTTCTTTCCCTTTTCCCTTGGGGGGGGGGGGGGGGGGGGGGGATGGGACTCTGACTCTGTGTTTGGGTAGTTGGCATTTTGCCAGCTCAACTCAACAAGCCACATCTCTTCATATATGAACAACTGCACAGCCCAGCACAGCACACATGGGCCATTACCATTGCAGTGTTTCTGTGAATGTTCTCACTGCTGCTGAAAGGTCAAAGCAGCACCTGCAGGACTACAGTATATTCCAAGTGATGATCTCAGAAGCTTTGTGTTGGCTGGATGGGTACTTACAAAAGTTGGTACCTTTGCTAATGCTTTTAATCTGGTAATGGAAATAAAACAGTGACCACTCTAAATACGACACAGCAGATAATATAATTCAATTCTCTCAATTCATCTCCCTTGTTCTTTGAAAGCAGGAAGTAATAGTCTCCTGATCCAAGATAAAAAGATACAAATCTCATGCCTTCTGCAATGATAAGGACTTACTCTCTGAGTATTTTTTCAATGAGACACATTCGTGAGATTAGAAAGAGGCCTGTTGAAAACAGACAGCATGTGCACTTTGTGGCTTGTTTACCTCTTTGATCTTCATCGGGGTTCTCTATGATTAATAGAGCTGCTTTTCCTGTGAGTAGAGGATTATGAAGAGCAGATATGGTCAAGATCAAACTTCCAGTCAGAAAGTGTGCTTATTTGAGGAACACCGTGTCAGCTGATCTGCTGTGATCTTCCTCGGTTTCTTTGAAGGTTTTTAGAAAAGGTAGCCCCAAAAATTGGATAATGAGTATCCCTGTAGTAAAGGTTCATCAGATAATTGTACACTGAGATACATTTCAAATTTGTTTCTCTGGACAGGTAATGTTCCACAAGAGCAAGAAACACCACTGGTTTGTTTAAGTGCCTACAAAGTCAACATTTAAGACTTCACTAGAAGTCGCTATTGCCTTGTTCTATCAGCAGCCCAAACAAGACATACATGTACAGATGTTTTAGCTCTCCAGAAACAGAAACAACAGTGGGTTATGTAAAAACTCTATAAATGTATTTTTCATTCCATCTCTTCAGTAAATATTAGTGGCTTGTGTTTTTACTGAAAAAACAATAGCAGTGGCTTTGGTTTACTGAAAAAATTTTTTTTTTATTGTTAAATATTGAAATCTAAAGTTTTAACATCATCTACTTCTATTCTTGAAACATATGACATCTAAGTTCTAATTTTCATCTACAATCTAGTCATGACATAAAGAACTAGGGTATCTGTTAAAAAGGGAGTTTTGATCTCAAGGTACTATGTCCTTGGAGAGGAATATGAAAAATGAATTGGGGATCAGAGAATTCAGTTCACATACCTCTGTCACTGAAGTGGCAGTCAAAGAGAAATTGATTTTGAGAACAGAAATCTGAACTTCACAGTCTGAGAATATGACAACCAACCTTGATTTCTTCTCCCTGTGCCTCAGTAGTGCTTAGTTCCTAAGGTCAGACCCTCTGGGCAGCTATAATGGGAATTTTTTACATATGGAAAGCATCATAGGATATTCTAGTTATTTCTTTCAAGATACAGAAAATAATCTAAGATAAAATACATTTTTTTTTTTAACTCTGAAGAAAAAAATTGCTGTATTATTGATTTCTCATTTTGAAATACTTTGTACATAATTCTACATCCAATCAGTATGCATTACTCTACTTGGTAACATGTTTCTCCTTGGCATTTTTCTGCTGTAACCTACAACTCTCCAGGGTAGATTTTATTTAAAAAAAAATACCAAAAATGTATCCTTTAATTTATAAATAGACTAATGATGAAAGGTGACATTAAGTATCCTCTCTGAAAAGCCTGAAGATCCTGAAACAGAAGCTGTTGTGTTCTGACGTTTACTCTCAGAAAAGTACATATTTTCCCTTGCAAGTTTTCACAGAAATGGAAAGTAACAGACATTGCACAGTACATGTATGAAATAAAATCACAAGACTTAAGCTTTAACTCCAGTAAGAAGGTCCTTTAAAACAATGCCTGGAAACAAGATTTGCTTATACTGAAGATCTATGACCAAACAAAAAGACTTCCTGTAGTCACAAATAAGAGAACAGGAGTAAAACTACTGATTATGCACCAGAACCTTCTGTCATTCTTCCATCTATTTTTGCAACTGCATGCTTCGTAATACTTCATTCAAGTTAATATAAAAATTAAAACTGTTACTAATAATTTTTTGTCTGTTTTGAAAAACCTACTTAGCTGCAGTAATACAATGAAAATTTCAATAAAGGTTAAAAGTCAACTGGAGCTAGACAGCCAAACATATTTAAAACAGAAACACAAAAGAAAAGCTGGAATTAAAAGAATAACATTCCAAATGAACACATTAGTTAAAAGTGAAAACAGAAAAGTTTAAGAAATTGCAATTAGGCAAGAATATAAAAAAATTTTTAAAATCTTATTTTAAAATGAGTAAGATGTTACTCTAAGACAACTGAATTTAGAAGTGCACAAAAATGTACAAGGACCTACTTCCACTGAAACAGTGTTCAATCACTCCAGAAGTTTCATTTCCACAACTAAATATAATCTCAGAAATTTGTACTGACCAATCTCTATCCCTCAGTTCCATTACCTTTAGATAATAGTCTTAGGGAGATAAAAAGGAAAAAATATTCTGTTTAGCAAAACATGAAGGAGGTAATCAGACAATACAAAATATTTAGGCCATTTCTATTTCAAGCTATTAGCAAAAAATTCGATCACTTCATTTTAGGAAGTACACAGTTATATCTATGATCCTGTGTTTCCATTCTAAAAAATACCAGTTAACTTCTCATATCATAAACATTTCCTGCATGGAGTTTATGGCAGAAGGCTTTCTACACTAATCTGTGCTGTCATTGCTAATACCTATGTAAGTACATAAACTGCAGCGTTCATCATAGCAGGGGCTACCACACAGATGGCACTTGTAAGCACTGGATTTCTGGCACAGAATCCACCACTCAGTCATGTCAGAACAATGTCTGTGCCACTCATCCCTCCTTCCATCCACACCATAGCTATGCAATCATCTACCTTCTCTCTTAGACTGTTTCTGGGGGCTCATTCACTCACACCTCTTGCTCAGATCCCAGTTTTGCAGCTGCACATCCTTCTTCATGCTGAAACCTTACTGAGATGACTCACTCGGCCAAACCATGAGAACAGCAGAGCTTTTTTTGTTTGTCAATTAAACTTTCTGTATTTTAGCAAGCAGATTGCAAGAAGCATCAGAGCTGGCATGGCAGAAAAAAAATACAAAAATGCTGTCAGGAACAGTGAAGAGAAATGATAAACCAGGGCAAAGCAGAACACTAGTTCCATTCAAGAACAGAGCCTTATATGTGGTCCTACAACTGAGTGTCCAAAACTGAAGAAACAAAATTGCAACAAGCTAAATTACCTAGAAATAGAAGTCTGAAAATGATATTAATTGCTAATATTAAATAATCTGTTTGTTTTGAAATTGAGCATACTATTACAATGCAATTTTTTCCCAAGAAAGTATATAGAATGTTTACAGAGCTGAAGATTTAATGCTAAAGCATAAGTACAAAATGGGCATGTATCCTTCACGTGATGAAGTCAGCACAACACAACAGCAGAACTACTGGCAATCACTTCTCTCTTACAAACACCTTTTCCTCAGCCTGAGAGAAAAGCATTCACTTATAAATTGTCAGTGAGAGAGGTATAAATATTTCAGAATATAAAATTACAGGCAGGTATTCTATTACAGTTGAGACTCTTATTTTTAAACAGAAAAAATGTTGTAAAAATACCACTTATCTCTCATAAAAAGACAGCTTGAGATGTCAACTAAGGTGAAAGGACACTCTTAGAAACAATAGATTTAAGCAAACTGTTTATATGTGGAAAAGGCATGCAACTTTGATTTTAAAATGATGCCTCTGAAGAAATTAAACTTTGAATCTTGTATAAGACACAACTGGATAACTAACAGTTTATACTTACAATGTCTCATATGAAAACAAAACACAGGACAAATTTCCTGAGATATGTAAACAAACACAGCAAACTTGCTGAAATTAAAAGCAAGTACATCAGACTTAAGAATATCATGCCTAGAAACAAAAAAAAAAAATCTGCATTAGCCAAATGATCATGGTATGAATCAAATCACAATAAGGTGGAACAACTATGAGATTCTCTTCAAAGCTTCACTTCTTAACCCAAACTAAAACACCAGCATAGATGCAACCAGAGCATGCAAATAAGACAGCTCACAGATCTTTTTCTATACATATCTGCAGTAAGCAAAGTGTGACATGTGAATCCTGTCCACAGAACGAAAAAGTAGGTTTATCCTGTAAAGTGAAACCATGCCAAGTAAAACTCATTACCAAACATTCATTTAATTTGGCTTTGTTTACTATTAAGTAATTTTTATTTCCTCTGATTTAAGCCTCAGATTAAAATACAGAATCAAAGATTCAGTATTTATAGCCAAAATTAAGATGAAGCAAAACACTGACAAAAAAGAGAACAAAGCAATACAAACACTCACATTGAACATGGGGCTCAACAGACTTAATTTGCTCACGTAGTTTTTGGAGTGCAGCTGCCTCACACCTGGACCTCTTGGAATCTGTCCGTGGGCAACCACACATGTATAGGTCTAACCATCTGCAACACCTGCCTTTTGTTCATGTTGCTTTATTAAGATATCTTTCACTCATTCATTCATGGCTAGGCTTTGTGAAGGGCACTACCCACGCTTGCTGCAAGCGCGCTGGTGGCTAAAAAGGCTGATACGGGATAGGCAAGTCCGGCCACAAAAAGCACAGCGGAACGTCTCTTTAGGTGATATTGGCAAGGAACGGTTCTTTCTGCATTGTCTTTTCTCCTTGAGACTGACTCTATGTGCGTTCTCAAAGGAAGTAGCAGCGTCGTGAATGGTGTGTCTCCATGAATCCCGACTGGAGGCCAGAGTGGGCTTTGCAATGTGGGTGTGTCCTTCAAGCCTGTGCAATGGATTTTTTAGGTGAGGCACAGCATGTGCAGAACTGGCCCCATCCTTTACTCCTCAGATTCATTTGCCAGGGCCGAGCGAGCTTGGATGGTGACAACTAAGTCCTCAGGACATAGGTTTGGTTAGAGTATCCTTTTCTTAGATGGATAGCCTTACAGGGCTAAGTGAGCTCCATCTGCCCAGGTTTGGAGTTAGAGTTGTCCTTCTCCCAGGATGGTTGCCAGAGGGCTAGCGAGCCCATCCTGCCTGTGGACACACTTTGTCTGACCCTTCAGTTGAGACCTGTCTGGCATGGGAGACCCTACCGGTGGCACAAACCACCGCCAGCATGGCTCTCAACCTCATGAAGGCACACAAGCTTCTCCCCTGCGACAAGGGATGTCCCCAGAGAACTGAGATCTCTACAGTTTACATGTCCTACTTTTTATAATTAGGAAATACACTGCACTGGTACTCCACAAGAAGCATTGCTCATGGCAAAACTTAAATTCATGAATGTACTCACCATTATTTTTACAAACACTTTACAGAGAAAGTATTTTAATTTTCAAAGTTTATGGGTTAAACTTAGGATTTCAATTGACATCCAAAAATAAGATGAAAGCTTAGACACTTTGAGAAATATAAGATGAATAATCTATGTATCAAGAAAAATCATGGCATTTCTAACAAAGTGCAGTGTCTTGCTAGTCCATTAAATTACAGCAGCCTTTTAATAATTGAACATTTCTCTAAATAGCATGAAGCTAAATGACTAAAAAAAGGTCTTTCATTTTAATATGAAATTAATCTATTTGTTTTAATGAGGTTTAACCATGCTGGTTTTCATTTCAATGACAAGGAGCCTCATGGGAGAAAGCAATTATTAAACAGCTCTAAGTATCAATGTGTAGGTTGGCACAGACACTTAGCCTAAAAGGAAGACATATTCTGAAAGCACTTTACCCTGAAGTATTTCACTTCTATAGTACAAATATTCCACATCTGGAAAATCCTTATTAAAATATTATGGTTTTTAATAGGTAGGTAAGTTAAATTGCGTAGTATCATCTGTGTTGCTGCAGCAGTGACATGGCCATGCATGGATAAAGCTGTTTATAACTCAAAGTACTGTAAAGCGCTTGTGCTGCTACGCAATAATCTTGCCCTAATACTTACAGAGCGTCCCTAATGAGGCCTATATTACAAGGCCTATCAACACTTAAAATACCAGAAGCTTTATAAAACACTTGCTAAGAACAGTGATCTTTCTGTATTGTATCCTTTTTCTAGTGTGCTCCATGTCTAAAAGTCCAGTTGCCTCATTGATTATAGTCAGGACTTCAAGGACATAATTTCATTAACTGACTGTCATGCAAAACAAAACCTCTGAAGAGACGGATTCTGTCTCTTCAGTTTCAGTACCAAGGGAATCAGTTAAAACTGGCTACACAGGACTGACTAAATTTCCATACAAAACAAAAGGTGGAAGTGAAACAATCATCCCTGAAGTTAAATTTGTCACAAAAAAATTTAAAAAAAAAGGCAAAACAAAGACATAAAGCTCGTTTCTTCCAATTAGGAATAGATAGTACAAACAATCCTATTTCATCACTTCTGAAGATATGAAAGTCCACATTTTGTGACCAGCACTCACCAGGTAAAAAAGAGCCCTTGAATGTGTTTATCAAAGTAGTACAAAGTTAAAAATCATCCTCTTACTCACAAAAAAAAAAAAAAAAGCAGCAACCAGCAGGGCAATCAGCAAATCTGTAAGTCTCAGCTAGTAACAGCATGGAGTGACAACTGCCCAGACCAAAAAAGCTAGGAACAGAGAAAATAGCATGTATAAACAAACTCTAAAGAAAATAAACTTAGTAGTTTACCTGCCCATGGGAAAACCTGTTTTTAAGAAGAGCTTTCTGAGAAGACCCTTTTTGGTTTTTGAGTATTATATCAAGGAATTATTAAAAAATTCCCTTGTCACTTTCGAATATAGGACTGACTGCACAGTCTTCTGCTTCCTTTAATTCATGTTAATGACTTTCCAAAATGAAATCATTAAGAAATGACAGACAGAAGGCTACAACCTTCACAAAAATTTCCATTTAAATCACAGAAAAACAACCGATTTTCTCCAACACTTTAATTCCCATTTACTTTCTACTTTATTTCGTATACGTTGTGTTTCCTAATTACAAGCTATCTGGTAGGAACTTTAGCGTATTACATTTCTGAACACCTAGTTTATAAGGTCTTCAGAGAAAGGAGTTTACCTTCAAGTGAATCTTACTGTGAAACATACAGATGTTTTTATAAAACAAATAATGAATAAAATATGGTGCGAGCTAGAAAGTATTCCATTATTGCCTTACGTGACTGATTTATGATTCGTACCTGACTGTTCAATAATTCTCTTTTACCTTTTTCAGATTCATTTGCTGTCAAGGCTTTCTGACATACACATTCTATTCCTCTACATGGAAATGAAAAAACAGAGTATCTGTTGGGGAAAGAGATCGAGGACAAAACCTCTTTCTAAGAAATTCACACTTCCATTAATTATACACAGGTACTTACATGAGAGAGCATAAAACAGTACAATGACTTTGAAACTATACAACTAAATCCTAAGGGAAACAAACAGATTCTACTTCAGTGGATTTTTACCCTTACATTAAAAGCAAAAGCAATGCTTCCAAAATAGGGCATAACTTAATATGAGTGAAGGTGGCAGAATCTGTCATTTAATCTATAATGCTATTTAAAGGATTATGTGTACTGCTGCATCTAGTAAATTAGTTTGCAAAATGCATTATATGAACACATTAGTGACAAAGATGTTTCTTAAGCTTCTGAAAGGGACAGAGGAAATAGCACTGCGTATTTCCGCTATTACTATCATTAGCATTGCAGTTAAAAGCTGCAGAAGGGAGCATTTAATTTTAAATCTCTCTAGTTCAGTCTTCAAAAGGAGCCTCTGATATAAAGGCTATGTGAGAAGTTGAAAACTAAATATATTATCAGGGCAATTTCACTGACATCCAGTTAGACACATACAAAATACCAAGTTCAGATAACACAAACTCACCAGGAAAACATTTTAAAAATAAGAGTAGCACAGACAAGGGCTTGCTCAATGTGTATCTTTCAGATACAATCACTCACAAGCATGATCAGCCATGCAAATGTGTTCAAAACCCTCAAGATAAAGCTAGCATTAAAAATTAATATCAGAACTACAACATGAATTTCTTGTATCTCCAATTTCATTAAGATCAAAATTTCAGTCAACTGTTTACATGAACACAGATGAGAACACTGAAACTAAACTGAGGAATTGGAGGAAAGAAAAACGCCTTCATGTTCACTTCAGCCTCTCCCCTGCCTTCAGGATAACTGCTCTTCTCTCTGCTGAGTTGGCATTTTTTGAAGCCATTTTCTGCCTTTCACTGTTGAAAATGACTCGAGACAGCATTTTGAGTTGTCTAAGAACTACACAGCAAGGAACTCTGGATAAAACCTGAATTCATCTCAAGCTACTATTTCTGAGCGGGTTTTATCTTATTGCTTTTATTAAATAGGGTTACCTTAGCTCATTTAGAAAATCTGCACCACTTTCTTAAGCAAATCCGCCTCAAAATTTAATATGATACTAAAAGTATGTTGAGATGAATTGTAATAAATAATTTTGTTTTTAATTGAATAAACAGCAGCATTTAAAGAACAGCAGAGGTCAATACTTGTACAGATAGCCATAAAGCTCCAAATCAATACCTGCATCCAGCTCCATTAATGAGGGCACACTCCCATTCCCTAATGGCTACTCAAAGTGATATAACAGGAAATACTTGCAATTTTGTAGAAACATTACACTATTTGACTCTTTAGTACCAACCTACTTTAGGAAGCAAAAAAATTCAAAAAGGAAAGATTATTTTGGAGATTAAAACATACATAACCTTTGGGGCTCATTTTTTAATTAGTCCATGCTTCTGGGGAAGATGCTTGTCTGCTGCATCTTCTCCCGCTGGCGTGACAAGCAGGGGCAGCCCATGGCTTTTCTGCAGGCATGCACAGAACTGGGGATGGGGCACATATTACCCTGAACTGCTTCCAATCTCCTCATGAAAAACATGCAACTTAGATAATTTTTAGGTTTTAAACGTCATCCTGAAGCAGTTTCCAAGTCACTGGACATGAAAAGAAATGTATGTCATGGTTTGGAAACTCCTTATTTAGCCTCCTGAAGAAACATGGATAAACTATGAGAAGCCAGTAATAATACTAGAACTGCTGGTATGGAGAGACTGGACAGATGTGAGAATTAAAACCTGAAAGTTAAGGTTTCACATCCTGATTTCTTATGACTCTGTGTGCAAGACCAGGCTTCCCACAATTGTCGCCACCTAACTTGCACAGGAACACATACTTAGATAAGGCAGATGGTCTCAGTCCAATTCACAAAAAGACAACTAACTCCAACATCCAAACCACCAAGCAGTAGCTCTCACAGTGTTAACAGACGCAGACCCTGAGCAAACAAGTTTAATGACACTGAACAGCATTAGGAAGGAGCCAAATAACCTAACAAATAGCACTATTATATACTCTTCCAATTTAAAATACATTTCCTTTAATACTATTTCATTTTATTGCAAATTGTTTTCTTCCACTGGACAGTCATCTGTCTTTGTTTTAATATACTACTTAAAGTAAGCAACAGATCTTTTCCTGCACCCTTCATTTTTAACATTTCATGCTATTTGACACTTATGGACAGCTTCTTAAGAAACAGTAAGCAGATACATTTCATACATATCTGTATACATTTAGTTAGCATGATACACAAGTCTACTATGTGAAATAAATAATTTCAGAGTTTTACAACTGGTGTCACCTCAAGAATGTAGAGTTGAAAACTGATTTACTGAAGCAGAGAGATAACTGGATTTCATTAAAAAAGTGGAGATTGATATTTGCAGAGTTCAGTGTAAGATTTTTTTCTCCTTTTATTGAGGCAGTTAATTGTGATAGTCCAAAAATCAGAATGGTACTGGTAGGTCCTAAAGAAGTTATCAGATTCAGGCACAGTTCATCTGTTATGCACATAATCTTCCAGAAAAGAAGAGGAGGAATTTTATTAAAGCAACTACCTCCCAAAGAAGCATTCTAAACTTTAATATTTACATTTCTCTACATTAGACTTTTCAGTGCTAACATTAAAGTGGATGCCTAAGTCTGGGGGGAAACAAGAAGGAAGCATAATCAGACCTGGTTTGCAGAGTACTTAAATTCACTTGTTAAATTTACCTTTTCCTGAAAATACTATCTAAACCTAAAAATGTCAGAGGCAGTAATACAAAATATTTTATGGTTGCCTCCTAAGTAATGGGAAGAGTAATTTTTATTCAATTGAAAGTTTTAATATGATGCAGTAGAAATTCACAGTATGATTAGTATTTTTCACAGTTAGGCAAAAAAGATATTTCCACTTTTCAAAAAAATCCCACATTAATTTATCCTAAAAAAAGAATCTAGAAGGGAGTTTAAGCATTATTTAATTTTATTTTAGAGAATTTCCTAACTTCCTATATCTACTTTGAGGAGAAAAGGTAACCTTTTGTGTTGCATAGCACTGAAATTTTATAATCCTACTCTGTGTACTCTGCAATGCTTCAGGTTCTTGAATGCATACCATTTTTCACTATGGATAAATAGAAAACAACTTCTTCCACTGTGCAAGTATTGCTTTATACTTGTGATAAATTGTCTTCCACTCTGGAAACCTTAATTTGGAACTTTTTTTTTAATCCTACACTAATAAATGTAACCACAAGAAAAGCAGAACAATAACAGTATAAACTTTAGGCTAAGAAAAGTTCAACAGCTAAAATAATTGGAAGAAACTCTTTAAAAAAAAAAAGAAAGAAAGAAAGAGAAAAATTGAGGAAAACAGAAAAAATGCACCTTATTGATATTTATTTTGTTCTGATTCTCTGTGACCTTTTGCATGCATTTATTCAAGCACTTTGCAAAGGCAATTGTTTCACTAAGTAGTATATATTAGAACAGATTTGAGAAGTGCACCTTTTAAGAAGATACTTCAAGAACTTGAAAGCTGTTTTTCCTGCATTCACTTTTCTACTGCCATCAAGTGAAAAATTCTAGGTATTTAGGGGATAAAAGATGAGGGAGTGCACAACTTTGAAAATGGAATTTGGAAAAGAACAGTAGACAAGTGGTGTTTTTTTGAAAGTCTCAAGATGGGATGAATTTTTGAAAATACACACCTGCATTCAAACCTTCAAAGGAAGAGAACTACGAAAAAAGAGCTCTTGAAGTTTATAATGTGAAGAAATCACATGTCTAATAATTATCGACAAGTAAAGCGGAGTTCAATTGCTAAATATTTTTTACATATGCCCATGTACGTAATTTAACCATATAAAACAGAAAAAACATTTACAGATTTCTATGTACTTGTATTAGAGAGGCACCAATATTCATAATTTTGTTGGAATATTAAGAACTACTACTTTTTCTTTTATACCAAGCTACATTTTAACACTGCTTTTTTTTAAATTACAAAGCAGTTTTTACTCTGAAGAGTTAAATATGGACTCTTACCTGAAGATATTTTTCATTAATGAACAAATTTTAGAAAACATCACTATGGCATTACTTTTCCAACATCTGGTAGCCTAAGACATATTTGCTACAGAAATAACTGCAAAATGACACATTTGTAACATGTATCAGTTACCATTGATGAAATTATAAAATGGCTACCAATGTTAAGATGTACAGAAAAAATATTTTAAGAAAGCACAATGCAATGCATTGAAGACTTATTTAAAACGTCTGGATTGCTCAAGCTATAATCATTCTATTAACATGCCTTCAACTGACATTAATGAATTTTCTCAATTTGTTTTTCAACATTTTCCTTTTTGGCTCAGATATACAATATACAAATCAAATATTAATCCTTTCTTTTGGAGAGGAGGAGACAAGATAGTGGGAACATGACGACACTTGTGTTCACGTTTTCAATGACAATCCATTAATTCAGCTTCCTACTTCCATGCCTATGCATGGAAAATATGGGGAAAAATTAAAATCAGGCAGTTAAATAAATAAATGTAATAAAATATATTAACCTGCATTCTTCAGCCCCTTACTCCACTTAGTTGAAAGCTACTAGATCTCATGTTGACAGACACAGTAGAAATACTTAAAATACTGTATTTCATTTTGTAGTCATCCTAACACTCACAACATAAGGTGGATAAGTTAGAGGAGAAATGGCAAAGATCGCCATCACTGGGAAAGGTCACAGTGACAGTTTACAGTAAGTCACTCAGTTGTTTCACTGCAACTAGTGAAGAATTCTATTTTTTAAAAAAAGAAAAAAAACTAAAACAAAATCCCAAAACTCCCCTGAAAGACTCATACCTATATAGTGAACTGCATATATTTCTATATGAAGTTGATAAATTAGGCATAACTACTTCTAAATCTCATAGGACTATAAGCCACTTAACCCTTAACAGCTAGATGCAGAGAAGTAAAACCATGAATTTTGATCATGTATCTTCTCATTAAAGCTCAAAGAGTGAAGACAGAAGAATAAGCCCATACCTTGCATGTATGTGTGGCAAAGTACTGGTAACCAAGCAACCAGCAGGAAACATGTCAGAGACAAAAAGCATATTTACAGTCCTAAAAGTCTCTCATTTATACACAGCTACAGATACCACTTACAAGAGGAGAGGATCAGAAAGCAGCAAAGCAGTCACTGCACCTTCTTTTCCTTTTTTCTAATCTCCATTTTGCTTTACTAGATACTCTCTGGGTTTAATCAGATTAATCTCACATGACAATAGCTGCCTTAATTTCCTTAATTCTTAACCAAATAGGTAACATGCCTGAAGTCTGCATGAATAGATGCACAAATAGAGAATGCATCCTGAACTTACCCACTTCTTGGGTTTTGCGTTTTAGTAGGATTCTGTGTTAGTATTGGAGGTGAATTGTTTACTTCTTCTGTAAGATCTTTTTCCGTGAGACCAACAGAACACTCAGGAAAAAATATATATATAACATTAAAGAAACATAAATATATAGCATACTTATTTTGAGATTCTTCAGGCCGAGAAATAATTCACATATACATGACAAACTTAGAGTTATACCTTTAGCCTTGAAATTCTTAAGATTTTGTGCAAAGTACATGCATTAATGGTTGTGTTTCACTAGCCACTAACTAAAAATGGAACATAAGACTAAAAATGTATTTAATGCTTCATTCCTTCCTCTGCTTCCTTGAGTCTTGAGAATCTTTTAGTTTGAAGAAACTTTGATAGATATTGATTTGCTATGCTTGTGTTCCCAGAAACACTGAAGTATGACTGTCGACCCTCCGGTTTGCCATTTATGTCTTTAAAAGGGACAAATAAATAAACGAAAAATATGATTCTGCATTTGGTGATTTAATAAACTAGAAGCGAAAACAGTAATGACCCTGGTCCTTGCCACACCTAAGACAAACTTGCCAAACAGACCAGAACATATTCACACATGAGATAAAAGCCTTTTAATTTGCCTTTTGGTTGGGTCCATGTGGAGGAAAAGAAGTCTTTTTAGGGCAGATTTCTGCTTCTTCAGAAGCACACTCCTACATAGAACACATACTTTCTATTTTTGATACAAATATTCGTGCTAAATAATCTAAAGTCTATCACTTAAATGGACACAAATGACAGAAGGGTGTCACATTGTCCAAATGTATGTTCTCCAACAGAAGGGATTGCTCCTAATTTCTAATAAAGATTTCTAATAAAGTTTATTTATTGCTTTGCAATAAAAACTAAAAAATACAGTAATTACACAGTCCTCTAGAAGCCTACTATATAATTTGATTTTATTTGATCACCCATGATACTTGCTCTATTTATTATAATCAAGAGTACAATTTAAATCATGCTCACTGCATTACAGGTTATTAACTCAAAGAAGATTTAATAAAATGACAATATAACCAATCTGACTCTGAAATAAATCTTAAAAAGGCAGACCATGAAGAGAAACAGTGAAGAAATACAAGTGGTCATTTTGAGGACTTCCAGTTGCAAGAGCCCCTTCTTGTTTCAACTATCAGTGATTTGGTAATACTTTATATGCCACAATGAAAGGACAATATATTGAGAACAATATAACAATAATCAAAGAAAAGATGGAAACAGTATCATTAACTGTGAGAAATATAAAAGGATTTCACTACACAAGACTTGCATGAGAACTGAACTTCAATGCTTGAGACTGAAATAGAATGCAGAAGAGAAATGGTGACACATACACTCAAATATTTTCCTCTTTTCATTTCTACACCTTATAGTACGTAAGGTTATGATCATTTATATAAACATAATTATTTCATTAAATGTTAATTTAAACAGCTAATATTATTTAGAAAGAAAATGTTGGGGGTTTGTATTTCTGTTCAGATCATTGAGAAATCACAGAATTGCAATAGGCCTCACGTGAACAATTTTTCCCTTCCCAAGAGGGCTTACCTATCGCTATGTCATTCCTGGAAGATGTTTTTCTAAATTGTTGTAGAAGATCTTCAGTGACAGAGACTCCCCTGTGCCTTTAAAGAGTCTACTCAAAATGCTTGGCTGTTCACACAACAGAATTATTTTTCTCCATATTTAATCTCAAACCTATCTTACTGCAACATACATGCTATGTTACTTTTTTTCCTCATATGAAGATATATACAGGTTGCCTCAGGGTCCTTGCCAGACAGCAATCTGCACGGGAGCCAGCAGTGCTTCCTTTGAGCTGCTCAGATCACATCTGCAATACTGCACTAGTTTAGGTCCTCAGAACAGACAGATAGATAAATGGCAGTGAGTTCAGCAGAGACACACCAAGATGGTTGGGGACTGGAGCACCTGTGCAGTGAAGAAAGGCTGAGGAAATCAGTCTTGTTCAGCCAGCGCAAGAGATGGCTTTGCTTTGGGGGACACCTTACAGCAGCCTGTCAGTACCTGTGGGGAGCTTGCCAAGAGGAGTGAGCCAGGCGGTTCAATGCACATGCCGGGGAGGACAAGAAAAATTGGGATAAATTAAAATGAGAGTTTCAGACAGGATATAAGGAAAAACATATCATCATGAGTCAGGCAGCAGAGCAGGTTATGCCACTGCCAAACTTTGAGATTCCTACTGCATAAAGTCCTGTGCCACTGTGTCTGACCACAACTGACCTTGATTTGCTCCAGAGACTGCACTAAAGACCTCCTGAAGACTCTGCCAACATGAATATCCTGTGATCCTATAATATCCCTATATCTTCAGAATTACAGAGTCATTAAGGTTGGAAAAGACCTCCAAGATCATTGAGTCCAACCTTTGACTGATCACCACCTTGCCCACTAGACCAGACACTAAGTGCCATGTCCAGTTATTTCTTGAACACCATGTCTCTCGGCAGTCCACTCCAATGCTTAATAACCTTTTCCATGAAGAAAGTATTCCTGATGTCCAAACATCTCCCTGATGTCTGAACATCAAACATATAAAACATCAAACACACAAAGGCTAGACCCCTATTTCATCATTTTCCTTTACAACATAAGAGTGGTTATACTTAGACTGAGGGTTGACTACACAGGACCTACTCTGTAAGTAGTGAAAAGCAGTTGCTTTGGACAAAGTGAAACAACAGAAAAAGGATACTCCTTCTCCGTAATATTACTCCAGCTAAGTGGAATTTGAAACTGATAACATTCCCAGAATTCTCAGACCCAGCTTCCAAATGCTGCTAAAAATATGTTTTTTATCCAGTCAGAGGTTATCTAGTTAGTGTGGATTTCTGCAAAAAAATAAGACATTCAAAGCTTTCATTTTCCTGTTTTCACCTGTAGACAACTTTCCTCTCTACTCAGCAGTAGGACAATTTCTTACTGTCTTTGCTCGTATTTATTCAAAAACCCACAACACAACTAGTAGCAGAGAATTAGAAAAGAATGTCATCCTTATTTATTCTTGTGCTAAATTCTTTGCGTATTGCCACTCTGCTTTTTTTTTTCCTCTCTGTTCCTTGGTCCAGGATCATCTAATTTCTTCTACCCCTAACAGAAGTATCAAATATACATGTAGAGTTAACAGATTGTTGGGTAATCTCTCTTTACCAGTCCAAATTCAGAGTTTCTGTAGTTTGGGGGTGGGTTTTTTTCTTTTAAAGTGTCCATTTTCTTTTTTCATTTTTCTCTAGTCTGCAATCTCTCAAATTATTTTCCTGTGTTTTCCACCCAAATGACAATTATGGATCAGCAGAGCAAAAATGGGAAGATCAGAATAATTATGGCAAAAAATCTCCATCATTTGATTTTTCATCATGATAAACAGAATAACAATAAGTGTCTACCTGGACAATAAATTAATCCATTCAAGTTTTAATGACACGACTCCAGTGAAATAATATTTTACAATTTAATACATGAGCACTACAACAGCTCACTTTTCTGTGTTGAGTGCCAGAGCTTCTAAGAGATTTATTATTTAATCATAAATGTTGAGAAAATTCAGCACCAAACTCACAAAAAAAAAGTATAAATACATATTATATCTAGTCACACTTTGTTAGAACAGTGTGTTCCAATAAGGGCTTCAGTAAAACAAAATTATACAACTTTCAGCATCATTTAAAGCATTTATAATTTTTAGCACACTGAAGTTGCCAAGAAACCTTGAGAAGCAGATGGGCATTTACTGCTGTTAAAATGCAACCAGTTACACCAGAAAAGAGTTGGGCCTGTCATACTTACAGAAGAAATGTTTAATGTTACAATTTCCTATCATTTATTTTCTTATTTTTATTAAAAAATAGCTTAAATGAACTGAATTTCTTTAAATTCTGATTTCTTTAGTAGATTCCACTAGTGGCATCACTATTTCTATTCTATTTAAGAACATAATCACAGAAATAAATAAATCGCTATCTGGGCAAAAGCTTCATGCAAAGAATTCCTAGCAAACCACCTGAATGTCTGCCTACAAATTTTTTCTTACTGAATGCCATAAAACAGAGATTGATTAAAATCTGAATTTGTTTAAAAACAACACCAAATCAACAGCTTCAAGACAAGGACTAAATGCTACATTTATTTATCATTTTCAAGATATTTCTTCTTTATATTCCCTTAATATCATAAAATACCACCCACAATCATAATAACATTAATACCAATATATATAATCATTCATTCATTATTCATTATAGAAGCAGCCCTCACGTCTACTACAAGGTTATAGTCTTATACAAGCATAAATTTTAAAATCTGTTACAGAATATTATTTCAAAGTCACTGTAAGTAACATAAAATTAAGGCTTACCTGAGACAAGCCTTCTATGCTTGGTTACTCCAATGTCATTTTTCTGAACACTGTTCTCACCAAAGAAGGTACTTGGTTACTTCACGAACAACCAAATCAGCAAAATAATCTGTTTCCACTCATTAATTGAAGTATAATTTACCACTGCTGAATGTATCCTGTGGATTATCTCAAAATGCTCATTAAATCTTTATCCTACCAGCTTGGTCTGTGTAGAAGATTACAGTGATTTGTAATACACACAGGAAATCAAATGTCTGAGTCACCTTTTTTATTGACCCTGATTATAACTATACAACTACTTTCTGTTACATCAACAGAACATTCACCATCTTTCAGAAGCAGATCACCTGATCGAAAGAAACCTTGTTTTATAAAAGCGAGTACATTTTGTACTCAGCCATCCATAGTTGGAGCGGTTTCAAAGCTGAGATTGTTCACCAAGGTGTTTCTACAGATAGCAGCAACTTTTCAGCTGTTGGAGATAAATGTCATCTTTAATTCATTAAACAAACAGCATTTCTTTTCTCCTAGGCAGAAAATGCTGCCAGTCATAATATATTTAAGATGTTTTTAAACATATTTAAGAATTTTTTTGCAGGTCTTGTTACTGAGATAACCGGAAAGTGGATGATGAAAAGGGAGGTCTCTGAAGCATGAATATCTATCCATATATCCACTGAAAGATATTTTAAAAAGTTAAAAGGCACTCAACTGTCTTTTAACTGTCTCAACTAATACACAAAATAGTCTCAAAATATTCTTAGGATCTCACTGATTGATAAACTGTATGAAATAGCTCTCATTGCTCTGATAGGTTCCTAAAGCTACTGAAAAGCATGCAGCTCTTTCATAGGGCATATTTGCATCTAGGAGGTGATCTACTGGACCAGTCAAATAAAAGTTGAAGCATACAGATAACAGTCAACTTTCATATTCTAAGATTTCTTATTTTTATGGCTTTCTGTTAAACATGATACTGTAATACTGTGCAAAATTTAAAACATATAAAAAATTTTCTTCAGAAGGGATTTTTTTTTTTGATGTTTAATCTTTGTACACTTTCAAGTGTAATGAGCAAGAAGGGACATTTAATTTGTGAAACAGAGAGTAGCTAACAAGCTCTAAGTGATGTCCATATGTTAGAAAAACAAATTATTTGTTGGTAGAAATGCCTTGTTAAGGTTTGGGGCTAGACCGGCTTCAGTGATCTCAGACCTAGGGGGAGGTTAACAAGGCTTGGGAAGAAGGATGCCCACTCATAGTGGACACAAAGAATGCAGAATTTATGGGCATCTGGCAGAACTCCCAAGTTAAGGAAGAAACTAATAAAGCCAACTCAGCAATTGTGCTGAAATCAGCTCCAGCTGGGTAAACAGTAATTCCAGCAGGGGGAGATGATGACCACCGACTCACAGAGCACTCACTCAAGAAGCATACTGACCCAAAAGAAGAGAAAGACTGGGCATGCAGACTAATTAGTATGAGAATCATTAACCAATAGAAGACAGGACCCTAATTAATATGAGAACTATGTAACTTGTAGCCAGAAAACACTAATTCCTGTGCTAAAATGTATAAATAGTTAAAAGTTTTGAAAGTTGGGGGCTTGACTTGTGGAATGCCACTGAGCACTGAGGCTGATGCAACTCTGAATAAACAATCAATGTCTCCCTTGAGTGTATTAATTATTGGCTTGCTGCAGCCTGGGTAAAAAATCTGATTTTTGCAAACAACAATAACCTTCTCATCTCCCCCTCCCAGTGGAGGGAAGGAAAAAAAGATTTCTTGACTGGCTACCCCCCCCCCCAAAAAAAAAAAAAAAAGAATCCAACTTGTGAAAAACAGGTGAATGGGAAGATGAACCCTCCTGAAAATGTAGGTAAAGAAACCTCTTAGAAAGAAAAAGCACAGAACAAGAAAACTTCCATACACAGCCTATTCCATCTGAGAGTAGTTTAATGGAACACTGCTCCATTCAAATACCCAGCAGGAAGCTAAGTCTGACATTTCTGAAGGTACTCAAAGGCTCTGAATGAGCAGAATCACAGCTTAACTTCCTGTTTCTTCTCATGACAATTATTCGTGTCTCTGTAAGAGATATTTTAACGGAATAGATGTATTCTTTTGGAAGTATTGGATTTTAACGTTTGGCTTTTTTTTTAAAGTGGCAATCAACAAGCACCTCTCTGATGCAGACTAGAATCAAATGCAGAAGTTGCATGTATTTGGCAAAACAATGGCAATGGGCGATCCCACTCAGTGGTGATGCAGACATGTATCTGTATCAGCTCCTGGGAGACACGTGTCCCTGTCCCACAGGTACTGCACCTGCAAGATACAACCTGAGGCTTTCTCGGTGCTTCTGCACAGTCCTATTGCCTCTCAACCAGGTCTTGTTGCCCAGGCCTCTTTAGTCTGCACATCTTTCATCTTCTACCCGAGCATGCTTCACACATGGCTGGCAGAAGGGTACTGAAATAGTAGTCTTTTGCTGCCATTATGCAGGATGCCTGCAGTGTGGCAGGAGATCATGTGATGAATCACAGAAGCATGAGTCTTGTGCTCCCCTCTGAGACTTGACGTTTGTGTAATTGAAAGGAAAGACAAGAGATTCTTTAAAAATAAGGCTGGGATAAGGCATAAAGCACGACACTCATAATCCAACTGACAAATGCATTCATACACTGAGTCACTCAAAAAAAGCACATCATGAAAAAAACAGAGTCTTAATATTTTCATAATCCCCAGCTGAATGGAAATGGAAAATAATTGCATTCAAGTACCATTTCAATAACAAAATAATTATTAAAAGGTATTGGGTGTTTCCTACTGTACATTCCTGCTGCAGATACAGAAAGAAGCACTGGACACTAAGGTATAACAGTACACATTTTGACCTGTGGTTTCAGTGACAAAACCAGGACTGATGCCAACACATGTGATTGAAGACGGTGTTTGCACTACCCCAGCACTACTCACCAAGAAGGTAATTCTCTCCTAGAGCACCTTTATCTGACAAAACTTTCAAAAATGCAATTTAAGAAACTGTAACTGAGCATTATTAAAACACCCAGCATGCAATCAGATAAGTAATGCAGTACATATTAGCTTGTTCTGCTTTACCTTACTCAAATGTTCAAGTGTAGACAGTTACTTGATGGACTATGTTGCGTATAATATCCATTATAATCTATTTTTCCCTCCTTCCCTTAGTTCCCACACATATGACATCCTTAAAGTTATAAAGAAACAATATATCAAAATAAAGCTTTCTCAAAATTCTAAAATAATTTTAAAATGAAACAGTTATAATGTGGAATCTGTACTAAAAGGTTATAGAAGTGTCATATTTAGCACTTTTTCAGTTGTCAATGCTACAGCAAAAAATCTTCAGGAAAAAAAACCAAAATCAAACATCAAAATAAAACATCCTCATTCTGAGACAGAATCCCAATTCCTCCTCCACAAGTGGGCAAAGGCCATAAAGCTCAACTCCCAGGATTCATTAATTGAATACTAAAGTGTTGACTAAAATGCAAAAGAACCAAGCTCCAAGCAAAGAATGCCCCTACCTGTACATAAAACTGCAAGACAATGTATCTCTTGATGTAGGAACACATGGAAGTTTCTCATATTTTCTGAGTTTTTGGCCTTTCAATATGAACTCTCAATGGTGCCTTATTCATTGACATCCTCTTCAAATGAGAGCAGTACTGGATTCCTTTCTCCTTTAGACTTTCTTGATCTATTGTTAAAATTGGCTTTTAACTAGCCAGTGAAAATGAATTCATTACTTTATTCATTCTTCTTATTTCTGTCAAAGGTGTCAGTGGATATTTTTAAATCATCAAAATTGAAGCATTGAAATGCATAAACCAGAAGTTTACTTAACAGACTGGACAGCAACACACATAATTATCAAGAGCAAACTAAAATGACACTATTTTTTATATTAATTTATGAATTGATGACTTAATGATCTAGATCTTAAACTGTACCCCTGAAGGAGTCCTTAATTGTGTCCTAATTATCAGGCACATTGAAATTATATTTTTTGTGTACTGATTTCACTTCAAAATTGCCGAGCTTATAAAATCAGTCTTTAGAAAACCCTGCACACAGTCTGAAAGCAGGAAGGACTCCTCTTCCCACACAATACATGTAGTACGAAAGCAGACAAACAGAAGGAAGATATAGAGGTTTTTGAACAAGATCTGTTTTTCTCCCTCTCCTCAGAGACTTCAAGAAATCATTTCTTATTTACTGGGAAATTGGCAAGTTTTGTGTCTGTTGCAGGATGATCCTGCTCTTCAGCAGAGTATAAATATCTAGCTCTGTCACATCATAAGACAGGGAACGAACCACACAACACCACTACAAAACCATCTGAATTACAGGCATGTGTTTTTCAGATGCATGACTATCTGCAGGGTAACAACTACACACATGGCTCACAAAAAGCATTCTTTAAAGCAGAAAAATAATCCAGGAAACTAATAACCTTTCAGATAAGTCTGAAACTTAACAAAATTTGAACCTTCACTCCACTGAAGGCTGAACAATGTAATTTCAGTGAAATTAATGTTTATTTATTAGAAAGAAAAGTCGCAATATTATACATTAGCGAGTGTCAAAAAGCCTCCTTTAATCTCAGTAATTTTAAAATCATGTATTTTCAAAGAGAATTGTTTTCAAAATTATGTAAGACATCAAGTTAAGAAGAGAGGGGAACTATGGCTGATTGTTCTCTGGAAACAAGCTGTACCTAGGCATTTATAGATAATAGTTTCCATAATTTACAAACTATGGGCTTTAAAAAAAATCAGTAGACCTGTAATTCCATTTAATTCTTCCCTTAATAAACATATGACACTTCCACTACCCAAACTCTAGTACATTAAAGATCAACACAGCACATACCTTTAAAAAAAAAAGGCTTTTGGAGAAACTTAGCCCAACCACCCAGAATTTATTAGTACTATTAGTTTTATACCACTGTTCTGAAATGCAACTGACATGAATCCTTATCTTTTACTCCAATTTTCATTGATGAAGCAGGGAGATCTTTCAGAGAACTACGAGCAAAACCTTTTAAGTTATGTAAGTTTAACAGCTCCAGAGAACTACATTACAGATTTCAAAATAAATGTAGACAGACTACAGTTTACCCAGAATGAGAACACAAACTAGAAAACAACTAAGGTGAATTAAATTCTCAAGCTAAGGTTTAGAATTGATCCTCTAGGTGTAAGAACTCTGCAAAACTCAAGGCTCCATAAATTCCGGGGATAGGGAGGGACTAGAAGCAGCAATTAAGAGAAGATCATAGGAGAACAAATGCAGACTACTGCAAAAGCTAGGGAAAAAGATGCCATAATGATGCAGCTCTTTCAAAATATTCTTTTTATTCAGGAGTTAAGTAGGTTTTCTTGCTACATTTATACATTTTGGTTGTTAAATCTTATAGTCAGTTGGGAACAAACTCCAAAGTCAATTTTCTGAACATGATTTCAAAACTAGTAATAGAAAATGGCTAAAAATTAATCAGATTCTGGGAGGCAAGTGGAAAGCACATTAAAAAGTGAAGGAATAAAAGGACAATAAAGTGTTTGGACATAGGAAATTCAGGTTGAATATTTCACCTGTCTAGAATCAAACAAAGTCTGTGCCAAAGACACTAATGAACTTCTAAAAAACTATTACTATTTATCAGTTGAGAAGTATGCATAATCTTTCTTCAGTGTAAGATGTACTTAAACAAGTACTTTCTAATTAGCATGATTAAAAATATTTTCCTTTAGAAATAAAAATCAAAGAAATTTGCCTTTGAAATTAATAGCTATGATTACTACAAATCATTAAATCCAAATCAAATTAGTCTTCTTTTAAAATTACATGTTGTTGCCGAAGCTTTTCAAACAACAATCCACTGAGGTGATAAAAACAAACATCTAAATACCTACAATTATATTTTACTACACTGTAGTGTAGAAAAGGCAGAATCATAGATTAACTAAAACAACAATACACTTGCTTCAAATTTAAGTAATTTTATGTAAGTGAAAACTTTAATTCCAAGTCCAATAAAAACAATAAGGGATTAAAAAGAATTTTTCCCTTCTAATTTATGAGTAACAATAGTACAGAACAGTTATGAAAACTGTATAACATACAGTTATAGTGTCTCCTATTGCAAAAAGGCATCATTTTGTTTTAGGGGCAAGTGTCTTGCAGTACATTTAGCAATAATATAAGTTAAAAAATCCCATGAATCCTCACAACTATACAATTCATAATTATTCAGGGCAGAAAGTTTATGCTATACCTTGTAAATTCACTTGAAATAAATGTTTAAAAAATCCTCTCAAAATCTATTTGGGTGAAGTCTTTGAACAATCCCATTATCACACTCCAAGCAGAATCATGTGTTACAGAGCACAAAGCAGATCTGCAAATTATGTAACCCCTCAGACAAGTTTCCCAGGTTAAATGATTACCAGAATTCAGAAAGTTGTATTGTAGTCATGCACAATTTCTTGCTAGAACTCTTCAACGGGAACTGCATACACAGTGAATAACTGATTTTTGTCAATACTAGCTTTTGTCCATAGTCTCGCCCCTTACTTCTTGCATTTCAAAAATCATCCACCATTTTACATTGCTAGTTTTTATTTAAAATAAGTTACAAAAGTTCATTAAAAGTTTTAATGCAATATGAAATTCTCTTATCAAAAAGGTTATATTTTTCTTACTTCCCAGAAAAGCACCATGCTCACACTAACCTTTTAACTAACAGGAACAGATGGGTTTAACTGGATACAGGCGTGATGGAGCATTGTGGTAGAGCAAAAGAACATGTTGATTCTCGTACCTCTGGCAGATGGGAACAAGTCAAAATTAATTTTAGACTGAAAATGTTTTGTTACTTCTCAGTTAAAAAGAAAAAAACCTTGAAACAATATGCTATTTTATACATGCCATCAGAGCTCAGACAACAGCGGCTTTCAAAAAGTTGATACCATACATTAAACCCAATTACACAGGCTTACTGTAAGTCATTTTTAAGCCTGTGAATAAATTAGAAATTCCTGAAAACAGTAGCTTATAATGGAAGTGCTGACACAACCTTAACTACAGCAGTAAATGTGCTGCTATTATGAAGTTGTTATGGCAACCAGAATGATCAAGTTGAGAGAGAAAGAGGAAGAATGTGCATAAGCAAAACTTAAAATCTTTGACACCACCCTCCACAAACTCTTCCAAAATTTGTAGTCACGGTGTTATCACTCCTTACTTTTATAATAAAAAAATTAACCTGCAAAACTTGCCTTTAACACAGGTAAGGAGGGAGTGTTGACACATGAGTGTAAAATCCAAAACAAATTAAATCCAAAGTCATAATCCAGCTGGTTCCTGCATAGATGAACAGTCTAAAAAATAGAGTCAATTGAAAGGTATCTGGACAGCATCTGCTAAGCACATGTTCAACAGCTACCACAAGTTAACAAACAACAATTATGCAAAACTGTTCAGTCTTCAAAACAGTTTCATAATTTGTTACCATCTGAATAGTTTAGTAACAGCACCCTGCTGTAATTTGACTGAATCAGACAGCACGCTCACCAAAACTGATCCATTAATTAAAATGTGATTACAAATATTACTGAGGCTTATGTATTTGTGAAACAATCACTACTTACACTTCCTAATACTGTGTAAAACACATGCAGAAATCTTCAGATGCGTCTGATATTATGATAATGGGGAAAAACATACCAAGGCAGTCAAATTTTAATACTCAAAAATGCCCAAAGTATGACTTCTAAAGCATATTAATTAAAACCTGTGTCAGCACACTAGTCTTTTCTCAAAGCAAAAAAGCGAAGTTTAATTGCAAGAATCATCCTTGCAAAATTTCACTGAATAAAATTTCCAACAAAATGTTTGTAGCACTCAATAGTCCTAGAAATAATGTTAAATCATTCTTATTATGATTATGCAATTTTATTACAGCATTCTGTCCAAATACATCTACTGGCAACACTTCGACTAGAAAAGTAGAAAACAAACTATTGGCTTGTCTTCTCAAAGGATTTCATACTGAAGCCACTTTGTCTCAACTCTAACTTGACTGCCATAACTCAAATCAAGGAAACACAAAAGCCCTCAGATGTCTGACATGATAAGAGTTGCGATAAGTACTTTTACTTATTTCCTAGGTAACAAAAATTCCTTTTCTTCTAAGCTATCTCAATCCAATTCTCTTTCGAGTTTGTTGCTCTATACCAGTTTTCAGACTACGGGAAATACTCATTTAATGAGAATAGTCTCATTTTAAGAAATTACAAAGTATTTCACTGAGAGCTAGCAGTTCTTACTGTTAAATTCAAAATAATTTAAGATTCAGGTTGTCGTGTTTTAAGTAAAAAATTACTCAGTGTTAATTATCTGATTGATTTCAAAACTTTAAGAGTTTGAAAACTTTTAATTTATACAGACATTGATTTTTTAATTTTTTTTTTAAGAAGTGTACGATATATTCTATACTGAACACTGAAAAATACAGTTTTGCAGACAAATTTCATTTAGCTGGAAAACAATAAAATATTCCACTCATAAAGCAGAATTATTTAGTCTTCAATAACAAATAATTATTGATATGAGATCACAACAAACATGCACTCACATACCCTGAAAGAAAAAGTGGGAAAAGAATAAGCAGAGTATTTTGTTTGCAAAGGCAAGAACTACTTGTAAGCAACAAAAGAAGCAACAATAATGATATTTGTTTCAGGAACATTAGCTCTGCAGCAATTTCAAGATTCTGACAGATACACTGTTTTTCTCTGAAAAGCAACCACTAGTTATCAACTTGCTTGAAAGAGGTAATCTTACCGCTCTAAAAAAGCTGAATGACAACACTCGGAAAAAAAGGTAAAAATAGGATTTCCATGTGCATAGCTGTTTGTTAGAAAAATGCTAGTTATTTAATAAAATTCTAAAAAGGGAAAATGTTTAAGTGTTTTCTAACATTGTCTTTTTTTTTCAAATTTATTTGCAGTACTAAATTAGCACTTTATAACTTGCAGAAACAGTTGACTGAGGTACAGCTTTACTGTAACTCAGTTCGATTAGAAAAATGTTTGTTCCAGTATATTTGACAAATTACTTTCGTAGAGTGGAGGTAACATTTGGCCTTTAAGACTTGAAGAATCCATAATTATTAATCATGAATGGACTAACAGAGACAATAATACATGGCTCAACACTATTTGGAAAGCTATCAGCTTTGATACTGTAAATATTAAATATCACTGAGATTCCCACGAAATTTCAGTGAGCTTTTTACTCAAATGTACACACACTTAAAATGTTTTAAAGAAAGACTCACGCTCACTTTTTATGCTACTTTTAAAAAACACATTTCTTAAAACATGTAAGTGCATTATTCACCCTAGATCTGATTTTCAGGTGGAGAGTTTCAACCTGTTGATAACCAAAGCTACATAGTAGTTATTTTGAGGGGTTTGGCTATAATGTGTAAGTGCATAACACCACTCAAAAAAGCAGGAACTGAAACAGAAGTCTGTCCTAGAATTACAGGACTTCTTCCTCTCTACAAATTAACTTTTCTGCTATCAGAAAGTAATCACAGAAATGGTGGGTTGGAAGGGACCCACAACAAACAGCAAGTTCATGTGCGGGACCATCCCCAAGAGTCACTCCACATGATTGAGAGTAACATCCAAAGGTTTTGAGAACTCTGCCAGGCCTGATGTTGTGATCACTTCCCAGGGGAGCCTGTTCCAATGCCCAACCAGCCTCTGGATGAAGAATCTTTTTCTAATATCCAACCTAAATCTCCCCTGACATTCCCTCAGGTCCTTTCACTGGTCACCACAGAGAAGAGATCAGTGCCTGCCCCTCCTCTTCCTCTCATGAGGAAGTCGTAGACGGCAATGAGGTCTCCCCTCAGTCTCCTCCTGTCCAGGCTGAACAGACCAAGTGACTTCAGCCGCTCCTCATATGGCTTCCCCTCAAGGCCCTTCATCATCTTCATGGCCCTCCTTTGGACAGTCTCTAAGAGCTTAATCTTTCTTAGATTGTGACACCGCAAACGGCACACAACATTCAAGGTGAGGCCACTCTAGTGCAGAGCAGAGCGGACAATCCCCTCCTTCGATGGGCTGGTGATGCTGTGCCTGATGCCCCCCAGGACACGCTTGGCCCTCCTGGCTGCCAGGGCACTGCTGACTCATATTCAACTTGCCATCAACCAGGACCCCCAAGTCCCTTTCCCAGCACTGCTCTCCAGCATCTCATTCCCCAGTCTGTATGAAAATCCAGAGTTGCCCCTATATTAGGTGCAGAATCAGGCACTAGCCCTCGTTGAACTTCCTGTGGTTGGTGATTGCCCAGTCTTCTGATTTGTCCAGGTTTCCCTGCAGGGCCTTCCTGCCTTCGAGGGAATCAACACCTCCTCCTAGTTTGGTCATCTAACAAATTTGTTTAGTATCTCTTCCAGTCCTGCAACCTGCCCATTATCAAAATGAAACAAAGTAGCAGGATGTAGCCAGTTCCCTGTGATTCCTTATTCCTGGTTTAGAGGTATCAGAACTTCATGTCAACTGACGCTATTTATGGACATGGAATCCCTCCCCATGCTACCCTGTGAGTGCAAGATAACGCCACAAGAAGTAATCACATCGCACAGCATTGATTGTCACATGGTAGATATCCAGTCACAAGACTATAGGCCCTTCGGAGTGCTCGGTGGTACATGCTTGAAGCTTTTACTACATCTGTTATACCAGCCACGTTCTCCACCAGAGATGTTATTTACCCCCTTTAGTCATGAAGCTTATATATATATATATAGCTTATTCCTGTTGCAGCTTGACCAAACGGAAAAGATTTTCAGAACACCATGCTAAAAATACAATTCCTCTTTGTGCTGTATTCAAGGTTGAAAATATTAACCAGCTTCATCCTGAGAGTTTGAATTTTTAACACCAATCCTATCCTTATCTTAGACTCAGGTTGCACATCAAGTTGTCAGGATCACTGTCATCCCCTAGATTTTAACATGCTGCTTTATCCAAGTTTATCCTCCTTTCTGGGTTTGAGACAACAGAATGCTTTTGATACTGACATACAAATAGCTCAGCTTACCTTGATCTGAGGAGGGGAAAAAGGGTTTATACATGTATGTGTGCACTCATATACATGTGTGTATTAAAAAAACCTCAATTGTTTTGCGATTCAGGACTTCTGGGGATAATCACAGATTAGATATTTGAGTTTTGGGATTTGTAATGGGGGAAGAAGACCAGACTGGAGTTTGCTCTTTGTCTCGCAAAACATTATCCAAGAATATAAAGATTGTGCCTTGTTAGATTGCAAATACTTGGAAGGTTTTCATAAGAATCAGCACTTGTATGAAGTATCTAATAAATTTAGAAGATGGTCAGTTCAGCTTGGGCTACCAGGCATGGAGTGTGTGCTTGAAGACAAAAATCACAAGACAGACAGTGTTAATAATATTTGGGACTTTACATCATGTATCATTGTATCCTTGGCAACTCGACTTCTTATCTAAAGAGATGAGATTGACAACTTTAGATTTAAAGTTACAGCAACCATGTAACTTGGATTTGGTCTGGAGCCAGACAGAATGCAAGCTAAAGACCAAAAGCATTCCAAAAGTTATTTGATGTGATATAAGGGCATAACTGTGCTGATCATTACTGACTGGATAAACCAAAACCAGCTTTATCCAGATACTCTCCATGATTTCATAACAAGAAAGATGAAGATAACTTTGCTACTTCAATGCAACAAGACTAAGGCAAATTATGAGAGAGGTTCTTCTTCATGCTTAGAGTAAACAAGTACAAACCTGTAGAAGTAGCCCTTTCTTCCACTATCTCTTTGGTGTGGTTTATGTTTCTCTTGTTTTAAAGTAGTCTTTTCTTCCCTTCATCATTTTATCTCTTCTTCACCATCAATATACAGAAGGCAAAAAAAAGGAAATAAATTGATTGTAAACATTTTCTTGTTAATATATCTAAAAAGAAAAGTTGCCCTAAATAAGGCTCCAAGACAAAAATGAAAAAGACAAACTATATTCTAAGGAAAAGTTCCAAACGTTGCATTATTTGCCCCACAATCAGCGTATGTTGCCCCTAACAGCATTGATACAGTGAATGAAGATTTTATACATCGTATTTTAGAACAGATTTATGAAGGCTTAAGCTACATTAAAGCAATTTTTAAATACATATTATTTGTTACATATTAACCTCAAGAGAGTGGTTACTTAGCACTAAATCAGACAATTTAAATTTCTAAATTAATTATAAATAGATTTGTGAGTCAGTCTTTGATACAAAGTGTGCAAAGAGTTTGAACATCATCTTCATACACTGAGTTCTTTCGAATTTTTTTTCATTAGGGTTTCCTCTTGCAGGGAAAAAAAAGAAATGTGTAGGTTTAATCTGCACATTAAATTATAAATGAAAACCCACATGACTACAGTGAAAGACTACATGAAGCAAAACACAAACCACGATTTCTAAAGCAAATCTTTTGGAACATTATTTTGATAAAAAGATAGCTATGAATAGACCTTAACCTGAATGAAGTTTTTAACCCTATGCATAACATCCACTATGTCAAAACAACTGTTGTCTGTTTTACCTGATCATATCCCAAAACAGCAGGTTTTTCCTGGTTTGTCTCTTGATGACAAGCTGTTATAACACAGAGAACCTATCAAACCTATTATTATCATCTGCTGCTTTTCTCTTCTAGTACACACTACTGTCCATCAGAAGACATAATTAACGGTTCTATTATCTATGAAAGCGTCATCCTGTCAGTTCAGCGACTGGTTTGAATAGCTCATATCTGCTACTCATGGATACCATGCGTGCTCACTGTCCTGAGAGATGACAAAACACTACACCCTCTGGGAGGTTTTTTTCCCCCTCTGCTCTAAAGCAGCATTTCACATCTGTGTCTGACAGAAGCATAAGGAGCCGAGAGAGGCAGACCTTCACCATCCTTCACAGAATAATATTGCATGGATTAAAAGTTAAGACCTGATGTCTACTGATCCTGCATATTTCCTACAAAAATCTAAAATGTGGAGGCTATCAAAATGTGTAGGGAAATAACTTTTCATTGTTGGATGGCACCAGAAAACAGATGGAATTTACTGGATACTAAATATCTAAATGATTTTTTAAATTGGTCGTGAATACTTGAGTTAATTGGGGTCAGTGCATATGCCTTTTTTTCACTTTTTTTTTTTGGTGGGGAGGGGAAGGCGCAAAGTTCACAGGTTCTTTTTTGTTACCTAATTAGGGAAGAATAAACAAAAATGCTCAATTTGGAAGAAATTAGATATTGGAGATACCTGGAAATAAACTGGAAACAACCAATTCCACAAGATCGAAGCAGCAGTGAACAAGACGCTGTGGAAAAGAAATCACAAGACAAGAGTGCACAATGCATTTCAAATAGAAAAAAGCTTCCTATCTGCTGAGTGAGTCTCAGTACATCTTGACAGAGCACAGACAAAGCTTCAATCAAATATCTCCTAGGTAAGTTTTTATTTCATATACTGCTTTAATTGTTTATCACATCAACATATACTTTCATATATGGACAATAAGTCAATGAATTTACATTTCTTTATACTGATACTGAAGTTTGAATCCTTCTGTGCCAGACATTTGATGTTCTTAGGTTTGCTATACTGTTTAACTAACAGCTTGCTTTTAGTATTAAGGTTATTCAAAGGAAAAATTATTAAATGCTCTCTCTTAATTTCTAACAAAGTGAAATACTTTCTAAGATTCAAGTGCTTCAAAATATTTCAGTATATACATCTATGCATGGCTAAGAAAAAAATTCATAAAAAGCCATCTTTCTGTTATGATTAGCTAAAAACATTTACTGCACTTCATTATCTACTTAATCTAGCAAAGCAAACAACGTTTTGCACCATAGCAGCCGATGTAAAAGGATATCTTTCATTATAGAATAATGAATCTTTGTTTATATAAAACGATATTAAACAAAGCTGGAAGTGTTGCTTAGTTATTTATGAAAGGTAAACTACAGCACAATAAGGAAACAGCACCATGTTAATACACCCCAAGGTACTGTGTACAGTTTCAATAAGAAGACTGGACATCAGTGCCCCAATTAAACTATAAAAAAGGTGGTGCAGGTCTCATTTTTTTCACTCATTTGGAGCATTCACAACATGAGTCACACAGACATGAATTCTGTATGGAATTAACATGCAAAACATTTCAGAATGAGATTCTAACATCTAATAGGACTTGAAAAATAAATACTGTATCTGTTAATCGAAAAACTACACTTAGAAGTCATAGAGAAAGGTATACCTTTGATCACATACAGAAACCTTCCCCAACCCTTGAAACTTAAAAAGCATTAAGAGTCAGACATCATTTAACATACCATTTAATACTATCACACTGGTCAATTTTCTATGTAACAGCAGCTTTGCTCCCACTGTCTTTTACAGATTTCGCACATTTTTTTCAATTTCCAAGAGGCAATATTTCTTCTTCTAGCATTGCTTTAAGTATCTCCTCTACTTCTCTTTGTATCATTTCCCTCATTTTTATTTAGCACATCTTATTATATGATATTCTTATTTAATGCAGCCTTCAGTTCTTTTCTTGGTTTTTTTTTATTTTAATGTTTTGCTAACTTACTAAAATAATCTCTTTCTTCCTGATGCCTGGTAAAGACAGACTCATTTTCCATTCACAAACACCTCTTTGGAACCCCTCACTTATGCACAAAGCATTTATGAATTCTACCAAGTGACAGAGGACTAAACTTACTTACCAAAGGCTGATAGAATAGCACGAGACTAAAATACTCAAGCTGATATGAGACAAGGCTCATCGTAGTATCAGGAATCAACAACATATACCCAAAATAACAGAATTCCTACCAGACAAGATATGTGAAACAACTTCTGCAGAGGGGTCATCTCATGCATATTACTGTAGAATATATATCTAAAATTCCTTCTACAAGGTTGCACTTTTCACTGTGATGGCAAAGAGGAAAAAAACCCTATTTCTCTAAACACTCATATTTAGGTATTCAGTTTAATACCAGCAAGGTCTATCAGTCTAACACTTTTCCACTTTCCCATTTTCTCTATTTAATGAGAACTTGATGGAATTTTTGCTAGTGCACCTATAACTCAGCCATTTTGCTGTTGACAGTTCCAGCACTCTCTACATTTCCCAGTTTCTGTCCTTCTCTTTTATAAGTTGCTCCAACTGCTCGATTAAACATCTCTCAATCTTTTTTTTCCTGTCTCATTTCATATATTCCACTGATGCAGTAAAATTCTTCCTGCCTCCTCACTGCTCCTATACCACTTATAATTTCCCTCAAACCTAACATACCAGGAAAAAAACATCAGTTAAGAAGTAGGCACTGTACAACATAAACCAAAACAATATCGGTACAAGTTTCAATAGCATCAGTTCAAAATTTCCATAACTTGAACCATCAAAGCCTACTATAACTCAGTAACATTTGCAACAAGCAGCAAATGCAATATAGCTTTTGACAGCTGATTTCAGAGGATGGCTTTGTATCTCCTGACTTTGGTTCAGAGTTGGAAGTAAAAAGCCAGAGGAAAATAAGAATGGGAATTCAACCTTTGATTCTGCAGTTACTCCTCTCACACTGGAAAAGTTCTAACTTGGATGTTGTTTGTAAATGATACTGTTTATCATGGCTTAAACAAAGGAAAAAATCCTAAACATCCTAGCTAGCCAGCATGCCTATTTAGAAAAATAAGGTGATTATTCAATGAAGCTCTCAACAGGCTTACTCAAAACTTAGTGGCTTAGAAACTTCTGTACTGAGAGTTGCAGTTAAGGTTTTTTAAGCTCTGTTGTAAATATGAGAAGGCTATGAACCAGTGGAAAACTTTCTTATAGGAAGAAGAAATGGATAGAATTAATATTTTTTAAAATGTGTAATATTTTTACAAGGTAGGTTTTTTCAGATGTATTTATTAATAATTTTAAGTCATCAAGATAAATGCTATTTTTATTTTAAGTGTCTTATTTCTCTCACTTATCCTCTAAGAATTCAGATGCATTAACTAAGTGAACAGTTTATTATGAAGTTCCAAAACCTAAACTTCCATGCAACCAGAAATAAATACATCAGAAAATGTTTTCCAAAGTGTGTAATTATGTAAAATCACCTCACCTGACAGCAGTAAGTCAATATTTCTTTTTCCACCTTTAGCATAAATCAGTTGTTCAAGGACTGCTAAGCATCTCACAAGGATATCTTTTCATCTTCTCTCTGTCCTAAGCTGTTTCTATATGTGAAATGAATCAATCACATCACAAAAATAAATACAGTCCATTGCATAGAGAGCACGTCTGCTTAGCAAAATGGCACATGTGGTACACACAAACGGGACCCCTTCCCAACTAATTCAGCTAGGAACAAACATTAAACTAGCAAGCTATGGTATAATAAACCTTTTAGTACTTATGCAAATGAGACACAAACCAAAAGTGCAAACTGCCACTTCTGGGCAGTTACCAGCTAAAAGAAATCCACATGGAATATTCTGACTTGTAGGAGTCCCACAAGGGTCACTGAGTCCAACTCCTAAGTGAATGGCCCGTACAGGAACTGAACCACAACCTTGGTGTTATCAGCACCATGCCCTTACCAAGTGAGCTAATCTCAGGGTCTAACACACATCACAGCACAGACTTGTAGGAATACACACTCCAGAGCTGTTGCTATCTTCTATATTCATTTTCATGTCTACTTAAGACTATTATCTGACAAGTGGAACATAAGATACTTTTACACTTCCATCTTTTTATTAAGAGATAGAATTTACATACCCTAAGAGAAAAAAAGGAGCATAATCCAGAATTTAGGCTTCTATAGTTAAATCACTGACCCAATACATCCACTTCACCTTGACTTATAGATGAACACAAAATTCACTACAGCCATTTGCATCTCTCTCAAGCCCTTTCATTAAATAATCCCCTGCCTCCAAAAATTACTGTACTGAGAAAAAAAGCACTAAAACATGTCAAACCATTTGTGCTGTAGATGCATATTATGCAGTACTTCCAACCACATCCAAAGAGACATATTTCAAAAAGCCAAACTGATTGATAATGGTTATATTGATATTCCTGCTTTTGTGCAGAATAAACAGTCAGAGCCAGTTCAGGAAAAAAACAGTTAATAGGTGAGAAGGCACAGAAACAGACATTCAGGCCTCTATCAGACTTAAATCAAAAGCACAAGGGCTTACATACATTTAGGGTGGATATAAATTGCCTTCTGAAGGGATCTGACAAGACAAAGCAGTATCTGCATAGAAAGGAACTTTGTTACAGCCGGTACACCTGTCTGCTCCTGCCAACTCAAAACCTGCAGCCCTACAGCCTCAACTTACACCTCTTCAGCTCATTCCTCTCTTTTGCTTGTGATACTGCTGGTCCTTGATCAACTTGTAGGTCCAGCAAGGCCTGCCTCCACATTTAAACCTTAATTAACCAAATCCTTTATCACTTTTACCATGCTTTTTTCCCAGAATCAATATCCAATACATGGAGCTACAATAACCTAAATCATTCCATTTGATAGCATTTTTTCAGTACTCTAGAAAAACATTCTTTTGTCATCTTCAATATTTCTGAAACAAAATATACGAGACATTAAAAATACACATTTGTATAGTCTGCCTGATTGAATGGTATAGGTGCATTACAAAGAATTCAACTTGCTACTCCCCTACTATATACTTTTACATCAACCATTGGTGAACTCAGCAAGCTCACTAAATATATTAAAATTCCAGAACAGTGAATCCTCTGCATACCTCAGTACCTTCCAATAACTGACAACATCTCAACCTTCAAATATTATATTAATGATTCCACAGCTTAAAAACAGGGAAGAGAGAAAGACATCACTTAGGAAAGTGATATATCAAATCAGAGGCTCCATCAGAGTCCCCAGTTCTGCACAACAGTGCCCAGTAGCCTAAGTCTAAGCAAGCTTGTAAACAGGGCACACACACATGGGAGACTTTCTCAGAATTACTCTGCCAGCCTCTAGCTATGTGCAGTTCAGGGATTTCTTGAGACAGAGATAATATCTTATTTATAAGATAACCTTTTCCTGTAGTTTTTGAACCTGCAAAAAGTTTCAGTTTCCACAAGATCCTGAGAAAAATGTCCTTTCTTTGTTTCAAATTTGCTGCCAGATAGCTTCACCAATACTCCATACTTTTTGCACTAGAAGACACAATAGTAATCCTTATTCATCATATCCATCCGTAATGATTTCACAGACAGCTACAACATACTATCTCAGTCATCTGGTTTTGGGGTGGAAGACCCCTCTTCTACTCTACTCATACCACCCTTAGGCATGCCTTGTATGTAAATTCTTTCATGTTGTAATTATCCTACTGCCCTCTGCTGTACCACTGTTTTCTTGTAGAGCTTCTGGAATCTGAATTGGAAAAAGTCACACAATATGCCTGTGTCACTGATTTATATGATGACACCGTGATGTGCTTTCTGTTTTTCTCTCTATTCTTTTTCTAATTTCTATGGTTCATTTGCTTTCAGCTAGTCACCTCAGATGATTTAAATGTGATAGGGGAGTGTTCACACACACACAATGTACATCACTTAATCTTCATCTGCAGTGAGTTTAATCTGTCATTTTTGCATTTTTTTCTGCAACTCTGCAGTTCTCAGGCTATACAGAATTAGAGGTGGAATAAGATGCAGACCTTTAAAAGTTAAGGTAACAACACATAAGATCAATCCAACACCCCAGTGGGACAACTTCCAAGAGGTGTTGGGGATTTTCTGTCACTGAAATTCACAGAATTACAGAATAGTTGGGGTTGGAAGGGTTCTCGAGATTACCTAGTGCAACCCTCTCTGCTAAATAAGGTTCACTATTAAACAGGTTGTACAGGAACAGGTCCAGTCAGGTTTTGAGTATCTCCAAAGAAGGAGACTCCACAACCTCTCTCGGCAGCCATTCTAGTGTTCGGTCACCCTCAAAATATTTTTTCTCATATTCAGATGAAACTTTTCTTTCAGTTTGTGTCCATTGCCCCTTGTTTTGTCACTGGGCACCACTGAAAAAGAGTTTGGCCCCATCCTTTGGACAGCCACCCTTAAGATGGTTGCATGCATTAATCAGGTGCCCTCTCAGCTGGCTTCTTTTTTCAGGCTGAACAGTCTCAGCTCCCTTAGGCTTTCCTGATAAGAGATGCCCTCTTGTTTCCCTCCACTGTACCTGCTCAAGTAACCAAATATCTCCCTGGTACTGAGGAGCCCAGAACAGCACACAGCTCTCCACAGGCAGCCTCACCAAAGCTGAATGGAGGGGCAGACTAGAGGGGCAGGATCACTCCTCTTGACCTGCTGACAATGCTCTTCCTGATGCACCCCAGGATACCACTGGCCTTCTTGCCATAAGGGTACACTGCTGGCTCATGGACAGCTTGTTATCCATCAGGACTCCCACGGCCTTCTCTGCAGAACTGTTTTCCACTACACCCATCCCACCCTGCACTGATGCATGGGGTTATTCTTCCCTAGGTGCAGGATCTTACACTTGCCTTTACTGAACTTCATTAGGTTGGTTACTCTCTGCCCAGCTCTCCAATTTGCCCAGGTCACACTGGGTGGCAGCACAGCACTCCAGGGTATTGTCCACTCCTACTTTTATATTGGCAAACTTGCTGAGGGTACACTCTGTCGCTTCACCAAGGTCACTGGAGTAAATTCAACCAGACTGGAGCTAGTACTGACCCCTGTGGAACACTGTTAGCTACAAGTCTCCAACTAGACTCTGTCCCACTGATCACAACACTCTGAGCTCTGCTATTCAGCCAGTTCTCAATGCACCTCCCCATCCAGTCATCCAGTCTGTATTTCCTGAGCTTAACTCTGAGGATGTTATGGGACAGTGTCAAAAGCCTTGCTGAAGCCAAGGTAGACATATTTAAATCAAGACTGACAATAGCTTTTGACAGTAGCTATACTAAGAGATATGCCCTAAGTCAACCCATAACTATTTCATAACTTACTTTGATGATTGCTCATGTTATTCAGAAAAGCTTACTCAATCACACATGGTTTCTTTGGCTTTGTAGTATGGGAATTTTACTGGCTATGTTGGGGTTAGCCTTCTATGTACAAATACAAACTAGAGATCCTTGTCCACTATTTTTCAGGGAAAGAAACAACAGCAAGTTTCCCTTCCTCAAATTTGTCCCAAACCTTATTGAAACTAGCTTTTAAAATTATATTTACTATTTCACATGTCTTGCAAGTTAAAAAATGAAGGAACTACATTTCAAAAGTGTTTGTTGGTAGTATTTTATCTCTAAGAGCAAGTAATGGTAAATACTGTCACCTAACAATTAAAATTATACAGATTTTAAAAACGTGTTGCAAGGAGAGGAGGAAATTAAATAATTTCTAAGTTTACCAGTGCCAAGATGTCAGAGTCCTGATACAGAAAAACAGACTCTAGAAAAAATTCATTTTCTTAAACACCTATACACACTCTCCTGAATAGGCTGTTCAAGAATTTTTACCTATTGTCATATAAATCAGATAAATTATCTCTAACACCATTACATGGATGTCATTTTTTCCTGATTGGTATCACAGGTGTACAATATCACTGCCACCAAAACATATCTTGCTCGTGTTATACTCTCCCTGGATTAACCTACTGCTTTCCTTTCATGATTAAATGAACTCTTGTCACATGAAGTTACATTGCTAATCTGGTTGTTCAGTGCTTCAGTTTTCAAAAATGCATTACATCAGCTTTTTATCATATAGTATAGCTTGCTCAGTGAGTTATTTTTGTAACGGAACAAACTATTTCAATAGTCCTTTTTGAATGAAATAATTTCAATTTACAGCAAGTCTGGGAGATTGACAGACTTCAGCAATAGAGCTCAGATTATTTTATTCTAGATACTTCGAAAAAAACATTGCCTATAGCATCTGTCATCACCATAAAGCATTTGCAATTGTCAGGTGAAATTTTTACATCTCTCTGTAGCTTTTTTTAACTCAAAAAATATCCTTCTGGTTTTCTTAATTTATGCAAAAATTTAGACCACAAACACTTTTCTCCTCTACTGCGCAAGTTTGTAAACACAGGTGTTTAATTCAGACTGCCAGTGTAGCTTCCCAAAGGGGTTCCACTGTTCACTACCTCAGTTTCCCATAATTGCTGCAGCAACGGAAAATGGTAGGATGTTAAAATACTCCAAAGTAGAAAGGTTTGCAAATAGAAAATCACCAAGAACTATTATGGGAGTCTTCCATTAATAAATGAACTGCCAAAAGAAAATTGTTAAACTTTAGACAAAGAGATACAGATAAACTATTTTGAAGTACAGGCACTATACACGAATAATCACTGGGGGGATAAAGGCGGGTTGTTGTTGTTGTTGGGGTTCAAGGGTTTTTTAACACAAAGTTAACATGACCAAATCAAACACTTGAGAGACTTTAAAATGCTTCGTCTCTAGTTAAAGGTAACTTTATACAGAGATATTTATAAAGACCAATTTTCTTTGACAAGCTAAACTGTGCTTGTAAGGTACACGTACAAGATCTGATGCTTTCAGATTACATTTCTACAGGTTAATTTAGTCATCTCATACTTGTAGGCAATTTTCCTCTAAGTGACTAGATTGTTATTCCTTGAGATTTCTACTCCTCCCTTCTTTCTTTTCCTCCTCTTCATTTTTCATATTCAAATACAACTCAGAGAAATAAAGTTGTCTGTGGGACAGAAAGTGGATATATAAACCCAAGAGTAAGCAAACACTTAATAAGGCATTATGAAATAACAGAAAAAAGGTGAAAGAAAGGGGAGATAGAATTATGTCGAGTTCCAAAAAAGAAAACCTAAAGCAAGAGAGAATGTAGTCTCTTATTTGCATTAGAAAATTTACTTGTTGCCAATATTCTAACTGCAAATGTACATCAAGACAAATCAGAAGTAGGCATCTGGATTTAATCCAATTTAATTCAATCCACATGCATGCTACCACCCTTACTATTATCAGTAGCAATTCTAGTACTTCCCTGATTCTGCAGGATCTTTCCCTTCTCACCAGCTGTTCCATTACATGTTCCTGCCAACTCTTTTGCACCATTCATGCAGTCATGTCAGGCAACTAGATCCATACCTGGTGATGGGCCAAATCTGTAATATCACTGAAGTGTCTTTCAAACTATTTTCTCCAGAAGAGGAGAGGTAATCATAATTTATTATCAAGGGCAGAAGTAAAATATAAAGCAACTTCAAATTTTGTCCTGTTGAAATATACCTTCTAACAACTTTAGAAACATTAAGTACAGGTAGAAGATAAAAACTAACCAATGCTGACAAGGCTCCATCAGTAAAGAGGTCAGGGCAAAAGTGCTGTTTTCCATTATAAGCACTTTGGTACACTTCCCTGGGCATTGGAAAGGTTACAAACACTGAAAAGAGAGTATCTTTTACTGAATAGTACAAATTGTATAGATTTTCTCTCTGGGACTATTATTCTTGCATCCCTAGCACTTCATTTACTCAGAAAAATCTAACTCAGATTAGCTCCTATTACCACTGAACCATCAATTTAAAATATTTGACTTTCCAAAACCTTCACTCTGACAGCATTTTCCCAGCAGTAAGTTAACCAAGTGTCTGAAATGAAAATTTCTTTGCTATAAATATCTGCAATTATGGACTATCTAGCCTTTGTGACAGAAAAAACAGTAGAATAGTATCATTGCATTAAAGCATTCCCATCTTGAATTAGTTCTTCCACCTTGCCCCTTCCATTTTGTAGCTGACACACACTTCTCAGTGATGCATGTTCTGCATATTGAAGCACATGCATATACTCAAGAAAAAACCCGACATTATCACAGGCTGTTTTCAATCAACACTATAAAAAGAAGTCGAGAGAATACAATCAGTTTCGCAATCCAAATTATCTGCAGCAGATTCAGAAATACCATGCTTTATAAACTGAGATGATGCGTGTGTACTGGCAGAGGAAGGTCATCTGATTCACATTCCAGTAAAGGTTGAAAATGAGTCAGAACCAAAGAAAATATAATTCTTCCCCACTTGCACCCTATTTTGACCCTCTAATATGCTTTTTCTTAGAAGAGTTTTTAGTTCATGATTTTACACATGCAGAGGGTTTGACTTGCAAGAAAGGACAACAGGATATAAAGGAGTTCCCTGAGGGTGGAATAGACAGTTAATACAACTCTTATTTTGAAACAAAGACTTTGGCAAGTCTCAATATGCACTTGACATTCTTCAAGAAAATTACCCAAATCTAAATAAAAAACAAACTGTTTCAGAAAAAAAAAGAATCTTTTAAGTGCTCAGAAGAGCCATCTTCCTACACAACACCCAGAAATCCCAAAGATGTCACTTCCCTGATGAGCTGAGAGTAAATAACAGGCAGGAGAACTTAAAACAGATGAGGAGTCAACATGTGATCTGGACAGGTCCAAAAACTTGAAGCAGGGGAAGGATCAAAAGAAAGTCCAGCCTAGAAGTCAGACATAGGAACTGGGAATTCTTGAGCAACAGGATGAGATCAAGAACAACCTCAAAATGAATAGCTCTGACACTAAAAGCATTAAAAGAAGAGAACTAAGAAAGTCCAAGCCATCAGTAGCAGATTAGAGGAGAAATTTCAGGAACACAGAAGGAATAAGAAGAAAGGAGAAGCTGCATCTGAGATTAAGGAAGAAATTGGAACTCCGTACCCTTTAGAGCACTACCTACTTCACAGACCTTCTTCCACTCCAAAAACAATGTTTTGAAATAGCACTGCTCCCTGCAAACAAATTTCTTACAATTTTGGTAGGAGAATAGGTCTCTCAGTCTCTTCTGAGAGATTTAATGTGATCACAAAACTCCTTTGCAGCATCCATCAATGAAAAAGGAAGCACTCCTATCACAGCTATTTTGCTCGTGAACTGATATTAGGAATAAATGCAACCTTATGAGAAACTGAACAACAAATGAAGTTTGGTTTCTACAATTAAACCAATCTGCTACATCTTATAGTCTTGTCATCCTTACCATACATAGTGGGTTGGCCTTGGCTGGACACCAGGCACTCACTAAAGCCACTCTCTCACTCCCCTCTGCAACTCATCAGAGGAGAGAAAAAAATACAACTAAGTGTTCATGAGTTGAGATAAGGACAGAGAGAGATCACTCACCAATCACCATCATGGGCAAAACAGACTTGGAGATATTAATTAAATTTATTACTACCAGAGTCATAGCAGGATGATGTGAAATAAAATAAATCTTAATAAACACCTGCCCCCTTCCCCCCCGGCCCTTCCAAGTTCTACCTCCTCCCCGCCAGCAGCACAGGGAGATGGGAACGGGGGCTATGGTCAGTCCATCACAGGTTGTTCTGCTGCTGCTCAGGGAGAGGAGTCCTTCTCCTGCTTCAGTGTGGGGTCCCTCCCACAGGAGATAGTCCTTCATGACCTTCTCCAATGCAAGTCCATCCCACAGACAACAGTTCACAAACTGCTGCACATGGCTCACTTTTCCATGGGGTGCAGTCCTTCAGGCACAGGCTGCTCCAGTGTGGGCTCCTCTAACCACAGGTCTGCAGGTCTCTGATGGGATCCTGCTCCAGCACAGGCCTCTCACGGGTTCACGGCCTTCTTTCAGACATCCACCTGCTCTGGTGTGGATCTCCCCCAAGGGCTGCAGGAAGATCTCTGCACTCCCATGGTCCTCCATGGGCTGCAGAGGCACAGCTGTCTCACCATGGTCTGCAGGGGAACTTCAACTCCAGCACCTGGAGCACCTCATCCCTTCCCTTCTCCACTGACCCTGGTATCTGAAGAGTTTTTCATGTGTTCTCACTCCACTCTTCCCTGGCTGCGATTTTCATCTGCACAGTAACTTTTTTTTTTTCCTTCTTAAATATGTTATCACAGAGGTGTTACCGTCATTCCTAACTGGCTCAGCCTTGGCAGAAGTGGGTCCATCCTGGAGCCAGCTGGCATTTGCTCTACTAGACATGGGGGAAGCTTCTGGCAGCTTCTCAGAGAACCTGCCCCTGTAGCTCCCTCCGCTACCAAAACCTGGCCACAGAAACCCAAGACATCATGAACAAAAAATTCTGGTTTTATAACCTTGTAACAGTTCTATTTTATCTTTTTCTCTAATGTAAGTTGCTAAGAAATGGAGCAAAAGTATTAAAACAAACACAGTTCTTCCAAATCAATCAACATCTTTTAATATTACCATAAAAGTGATATCTACTAATATCATTATTGGAAAAGAACCAATATTTCACTGGCAAGCAAAAGAAAGTCTCTGTTCTAAAACATTTATAGACTAATTCAGGTGATTTAACAGTGTTTCAGAATCAAAAGTCCAAAAAAGAATACAAGAGAAAAAAATTCCAATTAAAAGCAATATACAGCAACAAGGAAAATCACGAAGTTCATGTAGTAAAAGAAAAATTATAATAAAGGGTGATTCGCATGAAATAAAAAAAGGAGTAAAAATAAAGAGAAAGGGAACAGGAATCTAGTGGAAATAACATACTGAATTTTGAAAATTAATACTAAAATACGAAATGTACCATCTGAGTACAAGAATCAGAGTAATTCAGTTTTGGTTAGGGGATTTCAGAGGCAGGAATGTCTGAGACGTGGCAGAAACCATGATAACCAACATGAGGTCTAGTCTGACAGAACAGTTTTAGGGGCATTATAAGAATGAAAGACATTTTTAAACAAGAGAAACAGTGAATTGGCTAAGTACACATTTTCATCTACCTTTCAAGCCCTGAAATTCAAGTAGTGGACATGACAACAGCAAGATAGGAATAAGGACAAATTACTCCACATTTAAACTTACTGATTTTTTATTTCTTAACCAAAACACACTTCCACAGAATTCAGCAGAAACAACACCAATATATAGTAGCAGCAAAAGATTAAGACTCAATGTTAGTGAAGAATGTTGGTCACAAAAGATTTAAATCCAGAAATCTGGCACAAATAAATGAGTGCACTCAAGATATGAAAAAGTTAAAGAATGCAGAAAAGCTTACTGCACTGATTTTAATGGGAATACAATTTAACCTCTTCAGTCTGTGAATCTTTTTCTATTCAGTTCTGTATCATGAAGCATACAAATTTCTCTGAAACACTGAAACCTTTCAGATTTTTCTTTTATTACTTACCAGTACTCATGCAGTAGTGTCACTGACACATACATGGCCACATAGTTCTAAGATATCAGAATGTTAAATGAAGATGTTTTATCCTAAATTTATATGAATTCATTCATGGAGTCACATTACACTTCTACACTTCAACCATAGTTTTGGTTACATTTTAGACAAAACTTAGGAGGGAAAAAGGCATAGATATGAAAGCATACATAATGAGCACAGATTACCTATTACAGGAAAACACATTTATCAAGAAAACGCAATTAATACTTAAAATCTAGGACCTCCTATTTTTAGTTCAGACACAAAAAAAAAAAAAGAGGACAGCTTGGCTTGTCTGATTAGGAAAAAAAAAAGATGAATTTCTGTAATGTTAGGAACAGTTCAGGAGGAAGCACTGAGCAGATGGAGAACCAGCTTCCACTGATGCCAAGTCCTGTGATTTTACTGCAAATCTTTATTGTGGAAGGGTTTTTTCTGTTTGTTTGAGATGAAAGGGAGTAGAGAAAAGACTGCATTTTTGTTGCTTTCAGATACATTGATGGTTTAAGTACCTGTAGGTATCTCAGGTCTATTAACAAGTCCAAAGTTGCAGACTGTCCTGGGCATAACTGTTGCAACTAAAACATGTGCAAGTGCAAGTGCAAGTGAGACCATTTGGATTAAATGCCTTCACAGATGGGAAATGTTATTTACCACAGGACCATCAAAAAGGAAAGGAAAGTTCTGATATGCTGGAATGGGGCTAGAAGGAGAAGCAGGATAGGAGAGCATGTCACGGAAACTCAGAGAACATTTAGGGAATGAGGCAGTAAAAAATGGAGAACATAGGAAAGATGCAGGTAAAGCACATTTATTTCAGGATACCATACCTATTTATTTCAGGAATGCATCCACTAGAATATTCAAGTGAGCTGTTACCAATCCTTAGTGCAACAATGTACTATTATCTTAAACGTGTTGGTAAGTAGTAAGAAGCAACCAATACATTCAACTCCGAGCTCATGTCACCAAATAAGACCAAATAAGTAGTAGAAGTTGGAAAGCAAATACCACTGAAAAAATGGGACGCCAGTATATACACTAATCCAAATCAACAATAAGTTAGGCACTTCTGTAAATAAAACTGATTTTCAGCTATTCTCTAGAATTTTAAAACTCAAAGGATTCTTTTCTAGCATCTGAACCATGACCTGCTATTGCCATTCTCTTTGAGCAGAATTACCATTAAAAATAAGAAAACTGATTTACTCTTCACACTATTCTTTTTTCTTTTTTTTTTTTAAATCTCTGTCAGTGCATACTTAAGATAGAAAAGCTGAAGGAAAACCTGTCTTTAACACAAGCCTTGCTTCACAATTTTATCTGTCCAGGTTTTCCAAGACAGCAAAACATCTTCTGCATACTTCTAATTCTCAGCTACCTATTGACCATGCAAATGACAAAAAAAGCAGCAATATATTCCAAGACATACATCAAAATTAAACGGAGACCCAAAAGCAAGAGGTTAAAAAGCCAAAACAACAGGGTTTTAGGGAAGGGAATATTACAGTTACCTCATAATTCCTATACTTACTGTTCCATACTGTTATGGTCCAGTGACTGCTCTTTTGATTTTTTTTCCACATGTGTTATCATATTCAAGTGCTCATTACCTATAGAAATTATTCACAGACTATTCTGAGTTGGAAGGGATCCACAAGGTTATGTATTCTACATGTGTATTCAAAACCATTCTGCCAGTTTTGTTTGAACTACACAATGTTTCTCCTGAATACCCTTTAAGGCATCAGAATTATTCAGCCATGGTCTAAAAAATCAAATGGGAAAATATTCATTTCCATAATTATATTTTTTCATCTTGCCACTCATCATATTTTGCAATTCACCACATTGTTATTGAGGCATATATGTTGGCAAATTTTGGCTGCTGTACTGCTAATGCCTACCATGTTTAAAGAAAAGTGACCAAGTGCATGGATAGATTTTGATCAGGTCTACAATGAGATTTAAAATTTTTAAACCTAAATCATCTATTCAAAACCAAAAACCTAATAAATAAGTTAAGTCTACTGCAGGTCACTTAACCCTCATCTGTCAAAAATGAGGGCAGCTCTTCAAACACAGCAAGATTCTACCAGCAAAGTAAGGTTATCCTATCACTTCCACTTCTCTTGTTCTTTACGCTTCAACAGCATTTTTACTGAATTGATTCAAGACATATTCCCTGAGGCACCACAGTGGACTCACATTTTACATCAGCTAGACATTAAGAGCTATACAGAAAAGTTTGTTTTGCTATATTCAAGGTTAATTAAAAATAAATAAATTATAAAATGCTAAAAAAAGGAATGAAACATACTTAAAAACTTAAATTATCACCCTACTTTACACACAAATATAATAAGTCCTAACAAAGAAGCTCTGTCAGGTTAGTGATACCAGCTGCTACCAAAGCCACCTAGAAGTTCTTAAGACTATTTTCAGCTGCCTTTTTAACTATTCAGTATGAAATTTTGCATGTCTACTTTCTTCTTCAGGTAGCTTTTCCTTACCCTCCCCTTAGCAACACCTTTTATAGGAACCCAGAGAATAGCTGGGACATTTTTCTACCATAAAAGAACCTGAGAAACTGCAACCACTTGCCTGCCCTGAATCGGTAACGAAGTCAGACTGGATAATGTTTTTGTATGAAAGAAGTACATTGTCTCTTTTTGTGAAAATATGACCTGATTTAGCCAAGCTACAAGCTTCTAGAAATCAGAATTTGTACCTATTTTTTTGCAAGATCTGCTGAAGCTGAACAACTAGTCACCAAACATCCTCAGTGGTTTTCTGTATGTCATCTCAATGAGCAAGGGAACTGAATTAAGTTTCCTCTAACCCCTAGTTATGAGTGAAGAGTCAGAATTTCACTGTGAAAAAATAATGGAATATTGTGAGTTGGAAGGGACCTACAAGGAACTTCAGCTCTTCAGTGAGCTGCCCCATTCATGGCTTGAACCCACAATCTTGGCAGTATTAGAACCAGGCTCTAACCAAGCTAATCTCAGGGTCAAGCCTGCACTTAGCAGGCATTAGGTAAAAGACTGAACACAATGCGTCACCTTGCATATTTCTGCAGCCTCACCTATGCTGATATTCCTAACACAGCTGCAAACAGTGGCCTGTCACTTCATATTGTCAAGTGACTGTGTCATATTTGGGGTATACTGACAGCATGTGAAGGGAAGATGCTGAGAACAGCTTATAGTGGAAATCACAACAGGAAGCTTGAAAGCAAAAACTGGGATTGACTAGACAATGAAACAAAGTAATAGGAACATAAGAAAAAGTGGTAGCAGGTTAAACCAAATGAGCAATGCCAAGCAAAACAACTCAGACCGGGGGACCACCAGGACTGGGTAGAATGAGAGACAGACACTCTGTCTCTGACAGAATCTGACCAAGTTGGATCTTAATGAAAGTATGTGGAAAGGAGCTGGCTCACAACAAAAGACTGAAAAAAGACTCACCAACACGAATCAGAAACATAGACACGACAAAAAAAACCCCAAACAAAACAACCCAACAAAAGCAAGGGAGAGTGAGAAGAACAAGTAGGCAGGCAAGGGCCAACAAGCAGAGAGAGCATGCAATCAAGAGACGGTCTGGGACTAGTCAGGCCTAAATATTTGATTGAAAAGACAGAATCAATGCTGCACTAGAGACTGGCTTGAGGCACGGAAAAGCTGGAAGAATACGCAAAAAGCTAAAAAAAATAAGTGTTTGTCAGTAGAAGCTATTAAAAAACATAAAATACCCTAAAGACTTACCATTCTCTGTAAGTATCTGAAAACTTCTCTCTCCTCCTCAGAAAAAATGTCCCACTTTACAACTGATAAAAATAAAGTGTACCAAGCGATAACTTTGGTACTTTCTTAATTCAAGCAACAGTACTGTTCCTGTACTAGATTTTAAGCTCTAATGCCACTAATTACCAACATGACACTTGTATCACAGAATATTTAATTTTGTTATTTTTAGGTTGATTCTAACTATAAAATTACACATAGAAGCACTTTTACAGGATATTAAACAAAGGAGTACCAGGGAGTCTTAATTCCTTGGTCATCAGGAATTCCTCCATTTAAGCTTGTCTACCAGCATTAATTCTGCCTTTATTACGTTATGCCAAACTACTTTTTCTATGCTATCTCATTCAATTAACAGGATATTTTCTGGGAATAAATCCAAGTCTTATCTTGAAGGATGACACTCTCTTTAATACCCTGCATTCAGCATTATGGAACCTAAATGTTACACAGGAGAACAGGTTTTTAACCTGAGCTTTTGCTAAAGAATTCTTAACTGGCTGAATTAATTATGTTGTTGTATATCAATAGTAAACCACAAGATTTTAAGACTTTTCTAAGCTTTTGTATTAATAAAAAACAGAAAATTAACTCCATTCCCTCTCCAGTACTCCCTAACTGCTTGTTGCAATTAACTGGATCCAGATAGCAACCTCAGAGTGCTAAATAGCAATATACTAACTGCAGCAATTACCAAATAAAGCACAGGTGCAAGCTCCTTCTTAGACCACAACAAATAAAGATGTCTGCATTCTCAGTTCTCTCACACGTAAGTCAAAGAAACCATACAAAGAACCTTGCCAACATAAACTGTTCTTTATGTAACTCCAAGAAACCTGCAATATTGTTTAGAAGGCACTTTCTTCTTCCTCTGAAACCAAGTACTTAATTTCATTGCTGTTTCTTACCAATTTATTTTATTGTAAAAGAACAGTAAAAATATATTCTAAAATAAAGCACTCTCTAAATGAAAGATTTAGAATTAATAAATAGTACAAATATATGAATAATAACAAGACTTTAACTTGAGGCATTGAGGAAAGCTAAAGAGTAAAATAAATAGGTTGGCAATAACTGTATTGAACTATAACTCACCAAAAATACAAACTAGTAGAACTAAGTACTATTTTGTTATAGCCTCAGTTCAAAAGGTTCTTCAGAACATTTTAAAGACATTCTGAAGGTTAACTACAGAGTTATTAAAATTTGTTTTTAAAACCTGAACCGTGGATACATGCAGCTCAGGATAGGACTCTTGATTTAAAAAGTTTTGAATTGCAATATCTAATTTCCTCTGTTACCTACATAGTTCTGAGGTCCATACTATGCATTTTGACTCCAACACTGCTTGCCATGCAACATACCATTCTGAGAAGTCAATACACATTTCATAAGCCTATGACTAAAAGCAGACAGATTAGGCCCAACTTTGCAATGTTCATTGAAACAGAACTTCAGAAATTGGCTCTTGAACAAAGAAAGGAAGCTCTGGTCTTTATTTCTTTACTGTAGCTAACTTCTAATTTCTTCCACCAAACTGTGGCCAAAATACCCAATTATCTAGATTTGAGAGATTTCAAAGCTTCCAAGGTGCTAACTCCCCTCCTTTTATACATTGTTTGCAGCTTTCTATTGAATGGTATGCCAACACAATGGCACATCTTAGTTTCTAAAATGATTTTAGGTAACTGTTTTTCGTGTAACTGCCTATACCATTCATGTATAGCTAAAAACTCCCAGGATCTAGTACAGTCTGTTCCTCTGCCTCGTCATTTATTGTCTCCTTTAAAGAGGGGAAAACAACTGATCTTTACTTTCCAAGGAGAGTAACACTTGCTATTCATGCACACACCTGTATAGCACTGATTACAAATCTCTGTCAATACAAACAACAGCAAGCAGCTGCCTGACTGCTGTGTTCGGTCATAGGAGCAACTTTTCTGTTTCCTGGAAAGCAACCCAATAACCAAGACCAGCAAGAAATTTACTGCACTAAGAATAAGCTCAGTGTTACTGGGTGCTGCACACATTCAGGCCCATATTTTCACAAGAGGGCTACAGAAGCAGCCAGCAGCCGTCTTTTACTCCCCGTCTGTCACAGCTCAGTGCAGCCTGGATGCTGTAACACTGCTCCCACAGAGATTCTGAACATTCCTAAATATATATAAATGGCAGACTTACTGAGACAGACAAAAATTCTAGGGTCCCGTTTCATCATCAAGGACAACAGCCAGAAAAGTAGTAATGTTTCAAAATGCAAAACTATAAAAACATTCCAGACTGGAAAATGCTTACCTGCTGAACTAAGCAAAACATTGAAGTCCGTTCCTCTCTGTGTCTCCCCACATTCCCTCTGTCCCTCTTTTTCCGTATCCTCATAGCGGCTCCAGTTGGAAAATATCTTTCTTCTTGAATAGCATTTCACTTCTTCCTTCTCTTCCTGTCGTGATTCGGGATCATCCTCCTCCTCGACCTGTGACATTTAAATGGACAGCTAAGCCATTGCAACTCAATAGCATTTTGTTCTGTATTTAAACAACCACTCATAACAACTCCAACCACCAAAATAAAACCCAGAGAGACAAATCTACCTGCATTCCCAACAACATTTTAGGTCAGGTGCTACAATCTTCCTGAACTGTACAAAATTCATCAATAGAATATGTAATTAAAAGCACCTAGTGAGGCTTCAGCTCTTACAGGGGCTAAGCAGTGACACTGATGCAAGTCTCACTTCTTTCCCTCCTATTCTGGAAACCCATAATGTGTATCTTCCTTCCTAAAACTGGTAACACGTAAGAAGTGGAACTAAGAATTTAATCCTTGTATCCCTGTCCAAGTGTTGCAGTGATGCAGATGATAACTGAAAAAGCTGGTGGTTGTAGAGCAGAATAGGAAAAGACAACAGATTCTGCAGAGAAATATCTGGAAAATGGTTATGTATATAAGAATTTCCATTATAACCAACTAAAGGGTCTTGATCAAGTAATATGGAATAATTCATTCAATTAATTTCCTTCATGAAAGCCATTTAATGGAAATAGACATAAAGAAATTAACTAGGCTACTAGTCAATCTACTAACCTAATGTGTTAAAAAGCTCTAGGGTCAAAAAGAGACTTCATTGCAGAGCCAACTTAAGATACAGGTGAAATAGGCATTTGTCACAAGTACTCAACAGGTGTAGAAAACTTTCCCCTGTCTTGAATCCTCTATATATGCAGCTCTCCCAGAGCTGCAGGTTCAGCATATTGAACATCAGCTCACAAACAGAACCTTCCTGGTTTCTGAAGGAATGATCACTCAACAAACAAGAAGAGAACTGAGACCAGTAAGAGAAGTTCTGTACAAGGTATTTTCTGCAGAGGTTTAAAGCTCTGAAGAGCTGGAGTAAAGGAGCTGAGAAAAAAGAGATTCTCAGCATGTTGGCTCCCAAACATTCCTGTTGACTGCTACACTCTCTCTTCTCTCCATTACTTCATCTCTCCTTTCAAACCCCACTGTACTGATGCCTTAAGATTGAAATTTGCTGTCCCAACAATAAGTACATTCTTCATGTCAAGAACAGCAAAATTCCAAGTCAATCTACACTGCTGTAAAGCTTAAAGCCATCTCCATTCAGCGTAAATTAATTTCAAAAGCAAGAAACCTTTCAGTTAGTCATTATATACTCATAAGCTAAAACACCCTTACAGCTCCCCATCAGACACTGGCTTTAAGGGGGACCTTGGTTTGATAGCTCAAATCAAAAGTAATCCTGAAATAAATGTGAAAGGCAATTATTTATGTTTAAACAAGGCCCCTGTAATGAAGAGCTGCAACATCTTGTGCAGAAAGATTACCAAAATCTCCAGTAGTTACTGTGTTTCTAAAACTACATTAGGGTTTGGGTTTTTTAAGCATACACTATGAACACCCATATTGGTACAACACAGGGCAGCCTGGTGAAAACAACTGCACAAAGCCACTATCAAGAACAAATTACTATCACTTCACTAACTTATTTTAGAATCAATGAGTTACTTCTACAGAACAGACAGAGCAATGCAACACATATTTTGAACTGATTTTAGACAACCATTGCAAAGAAGGCTTAACTACTCCACAAAAATTTCATAGTTACATTTAGGCGCAGCTAGACAAGGACAAACTGCTAGAGATTTTCATATTCCCTTAGTGTCCAATTACACAACAGAAAAACCTCTATCAATGCCAAATAAATCCCTGTTGTACTCCAAATACTATATTCATACGCAAGTACATCGTTATAAACAGAAGACTGACAGACAAAAAAAGTAGGAAGTAGCAGTTTGTAGAAAGTGGAGTTTTACAACTCCTTAATTCTGAAAATATATTAAAAATTACCAAAAGGAGCAGTGCTTAATATATACCTTCCTCTTAGCTGCCTATTCAGCTACACTATATACTGCCTACCACTGTCATCCCACCTTACTGAAAATGAGTCTTAATGAGTACAGAGCAAACATCCAGCCTATGCGTAATGAAATAAATAACTTCCCTCCTGCCACATTGTCAAATAACAGATGATACAAGCTGAAGCAAATTCTAGAAGCCAACTCAAATATAACCTTTAAAAAGTATTACTCATATAAGGCGAAAAACTTAAGCCTTTAAACAGTACTGAGCTACATCTACACATTTTTGCTCAGTGCTATAATGCCCCATGATACCACAGGAGGTATAATATCTATCTCTTGTGCCTCTGTTTCAGACAGGATTACATGCATTGTCATTAGCACATTGCATTGAAATTTTGAAACTGGGGAACGTATGCAAAAGCCCAGTTGAACAAAACCTGGAAAACTTCAGACTACTGAAGAAGAACAATAAACCATATACACAGTTTTTTGCCTAAACACTATGGCGCTCGGACAACAGTGAAAAAGCCAAGCTCCCTTGCAAATGAAGTTGCACGATTTCGGATCTCCTGCCCAATAGTGCATTTGCATCTTTTACCAGAAACTATGACCCGACTCTTCGTCTAAAGGAAACCAAAGTATGATCCCCAATCTACAGTCTACCACTGCAAAAGGATACTTTAGTACGCTAATTTGGCATACAGGGTTGGGGTCAGTATGGTATTGAGACAATACAGGAAAATGTGCTTTTTGTTCAACTTTTCTTACAGATGAGAATATGTTGATGCACACACTTCAGGAATTAAAGTGTTAAATTGAAGTAAACTGTTGTGAACAGGTAATTTTCCCCTGAGGTCATCCTTCTGCACTTCCTTGGAAGCCAGAGTGGTTCAGATCAAACCAAGGTGGAAGCACTCAGTGAAGAAAGTGCGACGGTGACCTCTTACATCCCCCTTCAATTACTCAACCACTCTTCACTGTAAGCCCAGTCAGTCCTACCATGATAAGCATATGCGCCCAAGCATTCAACAAGAATTGTTGAGCTCAGAGTTCTTAAAAAAAAAAAAATAGAAGTGCATTAAAAGTCAGAGCTTCCATTAAGACTTTGCTAAAACTGTTTATTACCCATAAGAAGCCACAGGAACTAAGGTTTATAGTCCTTTTCCTGTTCAATTCTGATAAGTCTGTAAGAAAAATTTAGAACACTTCATCTATGTCAGTACTTAGAATACTTTATAGTAAGATAAACATCATATGTTCAACTTACCTTTCCTCAGGCCAACTGCCCTTCACCTTTATGTAGGCGTTGTGCATTTATTAGACATGTGTTGTTATTTATTTTGCAATATTTCTCTCAATTCTCTTCTCAAGAACGTCACTTTACAGTATGTATGAAAACATGGTTTCAGCTTCTCTTTAATCTGTTAGAAAGAGCATAGCTATTTCTCTCCTTCACTTTCTTCCCAAATTATCTTCAGAAAGTCTTCAAAATCATATTGATCAAGTGCTACTTTTCCCCTTTGTACTTAACCTCTGTATTACTTTTCTGAATAGTGCACTGCCAGCACATTCACATTTCCTTAATCTTTTCCATTCCTTATTAGGGACATCTACCTACAGTACCCTAGACATCTTATATACCACTCAGAGTCCACAAGAAGTCGTGAGCCACTGCCATGTATGGACACCTGCACATTCACAGACAGTGATAACCACTGTCTACTCCCTGCATTTGCTGTTCTCACAACAAGCAACAGCAAACACCGATTCCTTAAGTAAACTTCTGTCTTGATTCCCTCTTCCCTTCATAGAAACTTCTGTACAGCTGTGGGCAAGTGCAGGGACATTTCTGCTTATCTGCATCAATCCTGATTTCTCTTCTCATGATGAGAAAAGACTAGCAAGCCAAAATTAAAACATTCTGTGGGTTGAACAGACTATCTGCTGCATCATGAATGGGAACGTATCTTTTTCTAATTTATATTTAAAATAGGAGGGTGCCTGAGCAGAAACAATTTCTTCTCTCCTCCTCATCCCAACTTCAGCACTATCTGTTAAGGTTGTATTTTCACACGTGGAACTTTTAAGTCACAGGGTGAAAAAACACATATAATTAACAAAGCAGTTCATGATCTCTATACTTTAAATTCTTTCACAGAATAAAAGTTTGTATACAGAGGCTTGTATGCATGTCAATAAGTAAGGCAGATTGGATGGTACTGACTCCTGATACTGACTGTTCCTCTAGGCAGAAAAAAGTGAAAATGTGAAAGACAGTTACACTTTAATGACTTAAATTGCTCTTAGAAAGACATACTTGCTTTTAATTTCATGGTTCAAAGTTATTGGTGGTGTAACCAAACAGGAGCAATGTGATTACACCAGGAATTATCTTAGCACATTATGCATACAACAAAATCTCAAAAATATTTCCATTTTTAGCAACAGTGTCTATTAAATGTACTTGATTTACATGTAAATCCAGAAAGGTACAGGATAATCCTCTGACAGCTTAATTTATATATCACTATGATTGATAGGCTTATACCTTATGATGGATATACATAGTAGAATAATCTTCAAAAGAGTTCTTATTTTACACATTTACCTAATTACAACCCCTAGATACACATCCCTCCACTCTTCTTATAAGTAATTACTTGATAAAGGATCACATTGTCTGGTTTTATTGTGGTGGAAACTTAATGGACTCTCTAAAATATGACCTGTATGGTATATTAAAGAAAAACAGAATATATTTAGAACTGGCAAATGGAAGCAGAACTGCATTTTTATATTAGTGGTATCATTCTACAAAAGACAAAATACTATGCAGTTTTATCAATATTCATCCAAGTTTGTAGGTGATTAGAATCAAGATGTCCTTACACACGAGAAATAATTCAGAACACCTTGGAGTTACCCAGACAGACAGTTGAAATTCAATGACAGATTTTGAAATGCAATTCACAATGATACAGACAAACAGGAATTCAGTTTCAAAACCAAAAATAATAGAATAATAGCAAAAGTGAGTTAACAAGGTTAATTGTATATTGTGTACAACTCTTCTATCTGGGAAAATCCCATGAAGCACGCCCAACACATTGTTCTGTCTGCCTAGGAATGTTAATGATAAATTTCTGTACTGAGAAAAATGAGCAAGTTACAACAATATAAAAAGGGCAGTATGAAGTAAAACAGAATACAATCTCCAAAACTATTCTTATTTAGCACTCTTAATTCAGATTTTAGAAAAATAAACAAAAGATAAGATTTGTAAATTCCCCTGAAAAATAAGATTTTTTTCAATGCAGTGATATCATAAGATACCACTTTCCTTCTTTCAGAGGCAGAAAAGAATATTTTGTAATAACACTCAGGAACACCTGTCAAAAACTGAGCTGTTAGCTTACCTATAATGAATTGTTTTCAAGAGATCAAATTCACAAGTCTGATCATAATGATAATTAAAAAGTAAATATAAACATCCTGTCCACCAAAGTATTTTGCTTCAAAGTTCTTGCTTATTTTATCAAGAAGATACAAATAAATGGAACTGATTAAAAACTTCAAACAAAAAACTGTTTTTAAACATTACTGTTTAACTGCAACAGACGCCCCATCTCTTTAAATATTCTTCATACTTTGTAAAGTTATAACATGATCAAGCACCAGGACCACAAGTTGCACTTCATTTTTCTCATAAACCATTATTAATATTTCCACAACCTATAGCCATATTCTCTACAAATCTTACACCTCACTGAATTGGACAAAGAACTTCATTAGGAGCCAAGTTTCTCCCTCAGATTCACTGAGACAGGAAGGAAAAAGGCAAAAAATAAAAAGCCTCACAAGCAAACAGCTTGGTTATTTTGTTTGTAACTACTCATGTCAATGGCAGACTATCTTCCTTTTCAAAGAAGTAGAAAAGAGTCCATAAATCCTGATGCTCACTTTTCACTGCCCTCTCAGAAATCCCTCCATGACCTACTGGCAGACAATTAACTACATGGGCTTCTAAGCAGTGCCTTACAGGGGCAAATCTAATACACACTGCTCGAGTTTTGTACTGCAGATTTTAGAGATCCAGTTTGAAAGCTGGTGACTCATAGACAATTTAAACTTAATAACCATGCAATGAACATTACCAAGACCTGGGACTTGGCAACACCCGCCAAGTACGTATTTCTTTTGGAAACGGTGTATTTCAAGACGCTGCTCATTAGGTACAGGATTTTCCAAACTACAAAGCCACTACCTAAAATTTCACTCTACTCTTTTTGATTAAAACTCAAAATGGAAAGATATTTGATGGGGCATGTTGTGAGAACAGTTCCATTATAAATTCAGTACTCTCTGCACTAATTGCAAAACTCAGTAAAGAATCAACAAGTTGGATTAACTGCAGAAGCAGAGCTTTGCCTCCCTTCCACAAGGCTGAGCCATGCAGGGAACAAAGAATCTGTAGGAAGATCGTCCAGCTGCTGTCTATAGATAATTAGACATTTGATTTTCTAAACTTGCCAAGCTAATACATTTCCAACAACAGAAAATCAACTCTATTTTTTCTTTAATTCAGTGGAAATCATTATATGAAAGTTACTGGCAACTGTGCAACTCATCAAGCAAAGTATAAAAAATTGACACATGGACCTGCACAAAACCTGGCAGTTCTGCTACCTTCGAACTGACAGTAACTTTAAAAAGCTGATCTTTTTTCTCACAAACATCAGTCAAAAATATGAGTGCAAACATAAAATAGGAGTCTCTCTTTACAGAAATTATATGTTTCAATAAAACCTTACAAAGTAAGTATATTGCAAAACATTATAGTATTTTCAGCAAAACTACTGATTGTTCCCATGTATAGGCTGCATTTGGCAAAAGTCAGAGGGTTTATATTGTACATACATATGTCTCCACATATGTGAATACTGTATTACACTTCGTATCCTAGACTGGTTAAGAAAATCTTCTGGAGAAAGTTATTTGTTCTTGCCAATCTGTTTTTCCTAGATAGAAGTGTACTGAGATGCATTAGAGACTTGCTGTATCCTGAAACTGATTCAATTCTTATGTGTTAATGTCACAGTGTTAGAGACTAATCCAAGCTGAAAGGGTTGCAAGAGGTCATCTTGTCCAAACACCTACTCAAAAGAAGGTCAAAACTGAAATCAGACTGCGCAGGCTGGGGCTTTGTCCACTTGGGGCTTGAAAGCCTCCAATAATATACCCAATTCTTAGCACTTCTAAAATTGCAAAAGCAGTTGTATTAACAGCTTTAACAACAACTTGTAAAGAACACACATGAGGAATTCTGTAACATTAAGGAATCAAATCCTATTGAGGGTAAATATTCACCTCAACAGTTAAATAAGAGACTTTATAAAGGATATTGCTATTTTGCTGGTCTTCATGAGCCAATGGTTAAAGACAGCCTCTCTATAAACATATGTGTTATAAACTGATACATACTGAAAACTTTGTACTTCTGAAACCTTATCAGTGATGAAGTAACGGCATGACAAATTAGGTAAAAAGCTCGCTCAAAGCAGACACCTGCAGAACAGAGAAAAAATTGAGTCTTGATCCTAACTCACAAATGTTATTTCATAAACTTGCAACAAAGGCTGCTCTAAAGAGCAAAGCTGAGAGAAGACCTCAGTTATATTGACACATCTAATGTTTATTTAATAACCCCTACATGCACTCAGCTTTAGAATAAAGCCAACACAAATCCAGTGACTCTAACAGGGATCAAAACCAACATGTTGAAGAAGCTTCAGGGTTTCTCATGCAAGGAGAAATATGTGACAATAGTTTCTCAACAGATCAGGTTTTTTTGCCATAGTGAAATCAGAAAAAATGAACAAAAAACCCCCTCAAAAACAACCTCTCAAAAGATTTCTGCTGTGCTACATCACAAATGAAAGGAGTCCTCTAAAACCTTTCAATTCAATATATATAACTGTTCCTCATCTTTAAATTCAAAAATATTTGGTAATATATAATAACAAGGTAGAAGTTCAGGGGTTTTTAAATGTATCTATTTTGTAAAAAAGAAAGCATATAGCAGTAAGGCATTTTTCTATGGATTTCAAAACATGAAAATAGCTTCGTGATAGTCACCCACACTGTTCTATTTTCAATTGGCACAGCATTAAAGGGAAAAATTCTGAAAGACACCAAGCAGAACAGTATTCTTTGAAATTGTATATATACCTCAACTGACAGAAACATAATCAATCGTTTTCTTCTCTTTTCTACTCTTAACCTTCTGCCAGCTTAAGTTCCTTTTTCAGTTCACAGCAGAATCAGACAAACACAAATAATGGTTAGATGGGCTGAAAGCATGCCATGAAACATGGGAACTGGGAAGAAGGTCCTTCCCTCATATGGGGCAACAGTTACTGCTGGATTGCCTAAGTGTAATGGTAAGCCATATCCTTGGCTTTAATTTCCTGCAATGTTACACTCATTTTGCTAATGTAAATTTTTGTTTTCTCTTTCCATTAAAAACTTAGAGATTCTCCATTACTATTCCTGTTTCACATAATACATGTGGATACAGAGGTGCTCTTTGTCAAACTTACATAGTTAAAAACCCCCAAAACTGGCTTCCTACAAATATTTATGTTGATTGATAAAATTTTTAACATAAATTTCAGAACCTTTGCCATTTGTGACTGCTCTTAGGCCCCTTTTTCAGCTAAGGTTTTAAGATAGTCACAAAGAGGTGTAAGGCATCATTTTAGAGGTTCTATATACAAGTCCTGATGTTTGGTTCACAGTGGAAAATTCTATCCTGAATTTAAATTAAAACCTCCAACATCTGTCACTTTTTCCAATCAATTATCACATAATAATAGGATATTGCAAACATATAAATATTGACATAATGAAAATTAAAGCTGCAAAAGGAGACACTATCAATTTGAAACCCTATGAAGATAGTATGAGAAATTCCAGAGGACAGCATTTTTTTCTTCCTCCTCCCTTTCACTATGTCTGCAACACTGTCAGTAGCAGAGCCCCTAAGTTTTTCATCTTTCATTACTAATATATTGTCATTACATAAATATAATTTCACATGCTACCAATCAACTTCATATCTCTACTACCTTTCTATCAACAAACTGAGAGATCCAGCCATTACACATTTTTGAAATTAAGTTGCATTATTACATTTACAGTGTGGCACGATGAAGCAGTAAGGCTTCAGTTACAAAAGCCTTGTTTGACAATAATTTCAGAAAAGGGGGGTCAAAAGGGGTAATTTTTAGGACCAATGGACAGTCACATAGTAAATCAAAGTTATATAAAAGACACTAAGGGTAAAAAGCAGATTGTCTCACAGGTAAACAAAATGCACAGCTATAAAGCTGCATGCAGAACCACATAGCAAGAAACAAACAGGCAGGATATAAATATACTGAATGACACTGAATATAAAAAGAATTAAGTCACACTTAACAAAATAATATTAACAAAACAATGTAGCAATGCTACATCAAAAAGATACTATCCTCAATGTCCAGGGTTTTAAACCGCATTTCTGAGACCAATACTACAATTAATGATTATACAGCAGAAAACCAGAGAAGATGCCGAGAGTACTAACTGCCCACTTAACAGACACCAACGTCTTTCCTTTTCCTTGTCCTTTCAATTATGTGACAAACGTATGGGCTCATCCCTTTGCATACATGTCTGCGAACCAGTCAACTCAGCGCTACAAGGAAAGGGGAAATGAGCAAAGCAGACATTCATCAAAAACATGCTTCCAAATTTGAGAGACTGCAATCCCTGCTTCACAAGCACGGCAGGATGTCCCTGACAAGTGTATCCAAGCAGTGCGAAAAAGTGAGCCCTTGGACCCTCCATTATGAACTTCCTTGGGAAAGTCAGTAGGACCCTTCCTAGCACAAACTCGGCTAAAAAGGAACAAATCAGCTGGAATTCTGTCAGGCACCATGCAATGTGCTGCCCCACAGTGCAGCAAGTTAATGCCAAACATCTGATTCGTGATGGGTTTGCCTCCAAAAGTGGGAGTGTTAAATCCATGTGCACTGTTATTTGAAATACAGCTGTATTATGGACAACATGTCTCCATGATGCTTCTCCATAACAAAAGGCAGCAACACACTGCACACCCAATTTTCAAGCTTTTTCAGTAGTATAGCTCAAAGATGGTATAGGCAGTAGTATAGTTCCCAGAGCAGTATGTTCTCAAACTGTTATACTGAAGTTTGAGTATTAATGTTTGTGGATTCTGTTTATATATCAAAATAGTACAACACAGATAAAAGGTATAGAGACATCACACTGTCTTGACTCAGGTAAGACAGAAGCAGATTTTTTATCACCTAAGTGTGACATGCACTTGGTCTCAAAGTAGTATACTTTTGACAGAAACATAAAACTTTCTCCAGCAAAAACAGTTCTGCTTGTCCTGAAGTGACCCAAGAATAGATGGGGACTGGGCTGTGAAACAGAGGATTGCCAAAACAAAGCAACTCAAAGGGACAGCATAAATAAATACAATCCATGTTTATTCAGCTATTGCAGAACTACAGTATTTTATCCAGACAGTGGAAATAAGTTCAATTTCCCTCTCTGCACAAATGTATTTCAAGTTGCATCTTCCACTTTCCCTGAGAATACAGTGACTGTACACACTCTGAAATGGGAGATCTAACCTGTTTTCTTGGCCAGACCTTTTAACTTTGTACAGCACCTGGACACTCCCGGTAGGAGAACTTGGGAAGCTGGTGGCCTGTGTGCCCTGCAAATGCCTTATCAACAAACAAACATAAGGAAAAAAAGAAACAATAAAAAAGCAACATTTCACATAATTCTGTGTTTCATTCCTGCTCTCTTTCTCACAAGATCAGATTTTTACATATAAAGTACCAAGGGACTGGAAAAAAGAATTGAAGGAAATTCAGATAAATTATTTCAAGTTCAATGGCAGGTCACTTAGCTGAGAATTAAAAAAAAACTTGACTGCACTTTGTATTTGAAATTGGGAAGAAAACAGATCACAATTTGAACTGGTCCTTTTTACCACATTCTCCAAATTTTTTGCCTCATTACTCATTGCAGACTAAAACTTTTTGATTGTGTACTCTCTGTATCCAAAAGAGGTTCTGTGTCCACTGTGTCCCTTTTCACAAAAAACCAGTAGTGCTAATGGCCCTGCAATATTAAGCACAAGTTGTTTCTAATGTAAACTGGCAGATGCAAAGATGATTTTGCTGTTTTGAGAAAGAGCTGAAAAAAATACATTGCCTTACTAAGAGACTTTTTTTCTGCATCATAAACAGCATTTGCAGGGACTAACAAAGGATACCATAAGGCAAGAACAATTATTGATAAACTCATCAATCTGTTTTGCTGTGTCACTGAAAACAATTAAACCACTCTTCATTACATATCCTCCTTCAGGGTTTCACATAATTTAGGTAAGATTTTTTTCCCCTTCCAATTATTCAACAGAAAAATAGGATTTGTAAAAGTCATTTAATTGCAACTCTTGGCAGGCAGCTTAAGCAAGCCAGTATAGGTGTTTGCAAATCCTTTTGCTTTAATGGTCTTGTTTTCCCCAGACCACACCTAATGAAATATAGAGAAAAAAATCTTGATATTTAATATTTTGTGTATTGCACTTTCTGATTTTTCAACAATATTAATAAAATTAAATTATAGTGCTAAACATTAAATCTATTCCATCATTATAACGACACACACCAGAGTAAATTAAAATTTATTTCTATAAAAGGATTATTGGAGATGAGGTGACATATGTTTGCATGTTCACAGCCTTTTCATATTGGCATAGTGACCTACTGACAAATTTGTAGTAAGTCTTCACTGAGTTTTTAGCATTGCCTTTCATAAACAGAAACAATTTACTTCCTTATTGCTCACATAGACATCAGAACTCTGTCAGTACAGGTTCAAGTTTCTATTATGAACCATTTTTTCAACTTGAGGGAAAAGCTAAAAAGGAAAAAGCTAAACCTTTTTCTTTTTTTCCCCTTTCTTCAGACTAAGGAAGGAAAAGCCTTAACAAAGGTTCTTTCATGAGAATAAAAAACCATATCCCTGCAAAGAGTAATCCTCTTCACTAGTTTGCTCTACTGGTGACCTTTAGAAAGATCTACCAAAGCTAAAGAGAAGCTTAATTAGCAGAAAGGGCAGCTGAGAGAGCAAGTAGCATGGAGAAAAAAGCTTTTAGTCTTTATTGTACGGGATGAGAATTTTTGCAAGAGGGATGAAATCCTCAGACTGCTTCATAAATGTTGGATACTGGAACTCATCACTCTGGGTCAGCTAAAGATAGAATTATCCAAGAGAGACATCCTATTCCGTAAACAATGTTTTGCCTAACAGGAATGATGCTCCAGTTAAAGGGAAAACACCTCATGAAGTACACAAGAAAGAGACTTATTCTTGAAGTATCCACATAAAGTTGCTCCAATGATCACAAAGTACAGTTCTAGAAGCTTTTTTAATACCTTCAATATCAAAAAGTATTTTTCTCTCCTTGATTTTTAAAATGTGTCATGGGTAATTCAAGCCCATTACTCACGTGACTGTGACTGGTGTGAACTTTGTCCTCTGCAATATGTAACTTGTAGATAAAAGAGTATAATCAAAGTTTCCTCTCCAAAAAGCATCACTGCAGTTACAGAATACCAATCTCAAATAACAACAGAAAAAAAAGCCAGATTCTGACAAGTTCTTATGCTCAAATCCATTTACAGTTGAAGAAAAAACATGACTCATGTCTAGACATAACATTAGTGAAAGACCTTTCATTAAACAAGGCTTAAATAATTCTGTATGAACAGAACAAAATTTATCCAGTGCTCATGAAAAACTCCACCTCTATGTATTGCATCTCCACGTTTATTCTGTGACTATCAGCCTCCTGAGAGGATGTTGTTTCATATTTAAACCATCTTCACGAAATTGTTCTACAACTACATCAGAGTACTATACTATCACACATATTTCCAAACATCTGTCTGAATTCACTCAAAGAACCCTGTTAGTATTTGTCTATCAAATTTGAATGCAAACTACTGCAGGCCTTTTAGAGATCACCACTCAAACCTCAGACACCTGCTCCTCATTGACCTCCAACTTTTTCTGGAAGACGATGGAGAGGGAAATCCTCTGAAAAATATTTTTCTAAATAGCCTTAAAGAATGCACTTCCCTAAAACCAAAATGCAGGATGAGACAACATAGTGAAGAATCATTGTCCAAGGTCCTTAGCACACTACTGCCATACTTAAAAAACCCAAGATCTTTAAATGTAATTTTATTTTGCTATTGGTCTACAGCGTAATTCTAAAAAGTAAGAGCTACCACACAATAATGTTCTGACCCTGAAGTTAACACTTACTGCAAGGAAGCTCTAAGAGTCATCTAGAACTTTCTGAAGTGCCAACCCATCCAAGATACCACCCAGGCAAAGGAAGACTGGGCTGTACCTGTTGGAATGCAGCACAATCCCAGGGTTTATGTGCCCATCACATCTTTATGTGCTACAGTTTGCACTGGTTGCCAGCCTTAGGTGCATACAGACTAACAACTGCAGGGGAACTTTGTATCCATTTTGCAGTGGGTGTTGAGCTACAGAGAGCACTCAGCCCTCTGGACAACTGGTGGACAGTTTCGCTTTGACTGTGACTCCATCAGAGTGAAATCAGTTTGAGTCCACTAATATTACACTCAAGTGTAACTCACAAGGCAATTTTGCACCAAAACACTCATCCTTGTCAATAACTCAAATTAAGACACAGAACCACACCAAAAACACTGAAGGAACTAATTTTTCTCAGTAGCACAATTCATTTTTTTAATTTTACCTCTATAAAAACATTTTACTCTGAGACAACAATCTTTTAACGTCCTTGCTAACAATGAGGTTGAAGTGGAAGAAAAAGAAATACAGAGGATGGGATCATTTGAGGATGGGATCTGTTACAAATTAACAGGAACATAATAAGCCAGTGAACTTAACAATGCAGCATAATGTGCTTAATACAGCCTGAAACAGAATACTGGAGGGAAAAAAAGCAAAATACAAACCCAAACCGCAACCAGTCAACCACAAAAACCACAAACAAACAAATCAACCAACCAAGGAAAACACTAAGAACTTTAGTTTGGCAGGCAATCAGAAAAAGCTCAAGGCCTCACAACATGTCAGTTGCCTAGGAAGAGCTCTGTTCTCCACAAGACAAAGACCCTCGCTGTTCCAGGGTTAAAGAGAGAGAGTGTACGGTCTGTAACTGTAGAATTATCCTCAGGGAAAAGAGAAGCAGGAATAGAAACAGGTCCCTGAGGTAAGGTTCTTTTACACTGCAGCAGATTTATGGGTTTTACCAGCAGAGTGTATTACTAAGTCAACCTGCAGATGAGTTAAAGTCCTGTTTACAAAAATAAAACAAACAAACCCAAAAACCACACCAAGCCGCCTACATCACATAAAAGTACAGAGGAATTGCATACATGAAAGAGAACAGTGAGAAACTGACCCTCCTCTATGCCTTAGCACAGAACACTGAATCACACAGGCTTGAAATCCTTGGATTATGAAACTGTAAAAAAAATATTCCTCCATACTTTTTATAAGGCTCAAAATTACCACTGAGTCAATAATCAGCAATTTTTTGTTTCTTTAAAATATAGGGAAACCTGACAGCTACAGAGGCCATTAGACTGGCTGGAAACTCACAACGGGGGTCCTGACACTACCCAGTTGCTTTTGTGAGGAAAACTGCAACAGCACTGCATGGCAATATTTTTCATCATATTTCATCACTTCTACAAATTTGTTTATTCCTCAGTAGAAATACCGACTACCTACACTTTTTTATAGCCAAACAAACCCCTGTGTTATATTCTCTGGGACCAAACATTCATCCCAGTAGCACAAGATTTTTAGCTCAGAATTACAAAGAGTTCCTTTCCTACAAATAACTTTACTTTAGAGCTGTGTCTGGAAGAAATACCCAGGAGACAGTCCTAATAATTCACACCTTCACACGTTGCGCTGTACGTTCAGCAAACACTCTGAGAAAAGCATTCGCAGCCCATGACGAGCACACATGGTTACTGCTTTGTGAGATTCCGGCCCTTTCCCTGCTCCAGGAGGCGCAGCTGGGCAGCGCGGGACCCGCCAGTGGGAGGGCCGCCGGCACCACCTGCGGGTTGGGCCCTTACGGCATTAGTTCATCGCCCTGGATGGACACACGGATGGGTGGGTGGATGGATTCTTAAATGCGTAGTTTTAGTTCTTCCCTAAGTTCTAAAATCTTTAGTTAAATATGATGGGAAGTTCTCCTCCAATAATCAAAATACTGCCATTTCATGTTTCATCTGAATAATAACCACTCTATTTTATTGGGTAACTAAATCTAAATAACATAAGGATTAAAAGTTTTGTTTTCATATAATTAACAAAATATGCAGTTGGTAAAGTTACTTCTTTAAGCTAGAAAATACTTAGGACAACCTGTTTGAAAGTTACCAAATTCAATCCCAAAGACTTGAGGGGGAAATGAGGAACAAAAGCACTTAAGTAGGTGAGGACAGAAATGCACAGCCATCCAAAATATAAAAAACCTCAAGCTCTTTCCAAGGAAGTAACTGAAAAAGAGTCAGACAGGAAGTTGCTACGCAGCAATAACGCTGTTCACCTCTTTAATGGGATGCTTTCCGTACAAGTGTCTCAAGTTAAATCAGGAGGAAAGTTGGCAAAATACAATGAAGGAATAACAATAAATATCACTAAACAATTCTACACTAAACAATTAGGGATTATTAAAAAACATTGCAGTCCCCAGCACTGTGAAAAACAGGTTCCTCTATTGTCTAGAAACTGAAAAGATTAAATTAACTCTGGCTGTATAAAAACCATTTCTCTTTTTCCATTGCACAGACAGCCTTGAAAAAATAAAAGAAAAATAAACAGGGCTATGACAAGTGGTTACACATCAGCTCTACTGAGTAGGCTCAGTAACCTTCACCATACATATTTTTCTGTACTGATCTCCATGTACTTCCCACGCAATACATTGCACAAGCTGTCTACCCTTTCAGTCACAATTTTTACTCTCAAGGCCTGAATTAAACCTCCTCCTTCTTAACAATGTTTTTCTTCTTGTCCTGCCTAAAATGGACCTGCTTGCAGCAACCATTCTCCTTAAAGAAACATTGCTATCCAGATCTGTTCAGTGTCCTTTTTGCTAGACAGAGAAAAAAAAATTAAAAAGGAAGGAAAAACCCATCAAAAAAGCCCCACAAAAAGCAGGTCCTTCAGCCTGTCTTCTTAGGTCATATCTTCTAGACTTGGTATCTTTCTTTCTTCCTTCCCTCTGAACTTTCCCCAGCTGGCCCAAATCTTGCAAAGAGAGAACCAGTTCTTCAGCATGATTGCATTCTTAATTGACACGCTCTCATCCATTAAGCTGACATTTCCCATCTATAAAATTGCAGCTTAATCAGTCACACACCTCTACAGATTTTTACTATGTAAATGTAGTCCTATTATATTTGACCTTGAATTACACCTTACTGCAGGCTGTTTCTCCCATTTGTTGAGACTGTGTTCTGTGCTCCACCCTCCTGCCAGTTCAGCACTGTCTGCAAATTTTAACACTGTGTATTTTAATCTTTCATCAGAATTATTAATAGAAACACTGAACATGAGCAGATACAGAAGGAAGCCTTGTAGAACCCTGTTTAACAAACACCAGTTTGACACTGAACCTTCACAGCAGGGAAACGCCTGAGAAGGAAAGCTCTTCACACCTCATTCATAATTAAGTACAGTACAAATTGATTTACATTCATTTAAGTAAGTTTTTTCGAGTTGCTTTTGAGAACACTAACTTAAAATATCAAAAGATTAATTGGTTTCACGAACCAGAAATCTATTCTTCTTCTATCTGCACAAGTTCTGTTGCAGTGTTCCAAACGAAATCAAACATTCACATTTGAAAAATGCAAGCTTTTGTTACTGTGCCTGTGAATTGCTTTTTGCAGTTGCTTAGAATGTAAAGATTTAGCTTATAATAATTAGGATAAATTTAATGCTGACATCACTAGATGTTCTCTTAGATCAGTTCTATATGTCCGTGGACTACAAGAACGAAGATATAATAAACACTAAATAAATGTGATGGCATCTTGAAACTACCAATACCTAAAATCCATCTGTTAACCTCCATTCTTTAACAGTAAAATATAATATACTGCAACCAATGTCCAACACCAGAAAAGCAACACTGAAACAGACCTGCCAATTCCAACCACACTGAAGCAGTAGCATCATCACATGCACACTCAGTGAAACACTGAATAGAAAGTTAAAAGAATACATCATAAATTGTAAGTGCAATAAACATAAAGGACAAAGAAAAATTCCTTAAACTGCCCACAAAAGGACGTGGTCAAGGACCATCAAAATAAAACCCAGTATCATGTCAAGTTTCAGAAAGTTGTTTGTTTTAATATGTTGTATCTCATACCAATTTTAGTATTCTGATAGTACATAAAATTCTAAGCAAGTTAGAGGAGTTAGACTAAAAATGTGGGAATTATATTGGGCCAATGTCAATTGGACCTTTTCCTTTCAGTACTATAATTCCACATTTTACTAAAAATGAGTAATTGCAACTGCATTTTATTCATTTTACATCGCATAGATGAGCTAAAGCTGACAGAAACAACAGAAAATTATTCAAGATGACAGATCTACAAAGATCTGCCATTTGGTAAACCAGCTGGTCATAATTAGACAGATTCATTTTTGAAGGGAGGACATAAAATCTTCAGTAAACAAGCCAGTTAAATCAACATGCACACTAGTTACAAAAAGAAATAACAAGTGGAAGATTCTTTTCCCTCTTGACCAGGAATAAGAACACTCTTCCTCATGTTTTCTAAACCAATTCAGTGTTTGAGAGAGGCAGCATTTTGTATCAAGTGTTGAGCTGGGGAGTTACTTGGAGAGCTACCTCCTTAAGAGCTCACAGAAATCATGAAAACTTTTATCTCTAAGACCCTGAGTCACAGCTGTATCTGCCATGCAGGGTACCAAATCAACTATTTATAAACAAACAACACCCTGACCTCCTTCTACATTAGCACACAGCCAAGGTGAGGAGAACTGACTCATCAGGTACTGGGTCTTCACAGGCTTTGCAAGTAACACAGCTCATCAACCGTGACTAAAACCAAAGAATTACAGGACCCCTGCAGTATGTAAAGCACGTAATGTGGTATCCAGTCTTCACATGTACACATAAAACTGAGAACCAAATGTGCCACCACAACACATTCTTCTCCCTATTGTACAGGTCAGAAATAATATCCTCCTGTAGCTTCAAACACAGCCTTAGGAACCACTAAATTAAAACATCCAAACAACAAAATTTATAATTAACAGTGGTTTTAAATGAATGCAATTGATTAAAAAACAGAGCTGCCAAAATGTTATGGAATTTAATGCAAATTTCTACTTCACTGTTAAAAAAAATTTTTTTTCAAATATGTCAGATTCTCAGCACACAGAAAGTAAAGTGAACGTGGCAAGATCATCACTCTCCTTGTTATTACCCAGCTTTCCAGGTTTACCATTCACACATCACTACTTGAGATGATTTGCCCCCTGTTACTGAAAGACAGCAGGGTCTTCTCTCACACAAACCACTTACTCTGGGCCAAGCACCCTCTCATTGAGGTAGGGCACTCGCGTAATACCACTCACTTTGCTGGTGGAAACACCAAGGAACTAGGAATAAAGGGTGGTAACTCCCTGTCAGATAAGAGCTGGCCACACAGGTGAAAGAAGGAGATCCTCCCTGCTCCAGAGTGGTGAACTTAGCTTAGCTCATTAAGCATCGACAGCTGCAGGCTGGCACAGCTGCTGATGCCGTGGCTGGATTGCTGCGAGCCAGTCTCATTCCAGCTGCTAAGTACAAGATTTCTGGCAGGTGTGCTAAAAGACTGTACAGTGCTTAACATCAAAACCCTCCAGTGAAGGAAGAGCATTACACTTGAACAGTCTTTAGTAGTTCTGGGAAAATCTTAGCTATTGCTTCACTTTTGAAGACCCAACCCATATGAGCCTTGGGCAAAAATAAATAAAGTCACTGTGCTAGACTAAGATGAAGAGTACATCCAAGTCAATAACACAGTGATCAGGCAGAACGTATTGTAAGCTGTGCCAGTAGAAAAAAATTGTAATTGCTTCCTGAAGTACTTCAAACAACAATCCAGGCAAAACCACACATATACAACATGGTTTCCTTTCTGAGTGCATCTTTTCACTTATGAAGTGGGTCCTGTTGAGTCAACAGTACCAGAGAGAACACAGAGAGTAATGTATATCAACTTTGTAAGAAAGAGCTGAATGACTTGGAAAAATAAGTCCAGGGTAGAAGTTTCCTCAGATAATACATACAAGTGCTGATTTCCCCCGTATGCCTCTGTGGCTTATGAGGGAAAGCTATTGTTTCACATCCAAACCTGTGTGCACACATTAGTGTGAACTCAGCAATTTATAATGCTTACATGTGAAATCACTGGCCATCGCTCTAGTAACTGTACCAACCCAGATGCAACTTTCAGCTCCCAAAACATGAGTGATAAAATGTGTCTAAATACAATGACAAAATTAGTATTCACATTTTTTAAATGCACCAGCAACTGTGGGAGTTCTAACACAGATGAACTACTGGTTGGGTTCCATTGAAGCCATGGCATCATAAAAGTCAAAGTGAATCTAATCAACATGATGCTCGAAATGGGGTAGCAGCTGGTCCATCTACATTAGTACTCCCAGTGCTGCCAACCACCAATTAGTATTGGGTCATCATTGTAATCTCTCTGCCAATCCCAATTTCTACAGCCATAATTTCTATGTTGCAACAATGCTAACGGAAGCAAGACAATCTGGATGTAGTACTGTCAAAGCATTTTTTATGGAAACTCTTTTTAAAGACTCAGTGTTGACCTTATAGCTTATAGAAACATTTCACCATCTTCACAGGAAACTGCAGATGTAGTTGTAGCACACTCTGGCATATCTGTGCTACTTGTAATTTGCTAAAATATTTTATAACTGGTCGAAGCACAATCGCCAACTGGTACTAATGACAAATATATGTTCCAGTGAATCACAGATACCTATTACATGAGACGAGCTATGTTACCATGTCTTCACTGTCAGAACCGCAGACTGGACAAGAGACATGGTCATGTCAACTTCTGACTATAGAGTCGCTAAGGTTGGCAAAGATCTCTAAGATCATCCGAGCCCAACCATTAAATCAGTCGTGCCAAAAAGATTCAGCAATTCTTCATGTCTGTTTCTACAAAGAGATGCATTTTTTCGGATACATTTTTCAAACAAGGTTTTTATCTCTTCAACGCCATATTATAAACGTATTTCGGCCAGAACACCCCTAAGTAGCTGCACCAAGGCACACAGGTGCTGAGCTGTCCCGGGGCAGGGCAGTGCGGGGCTGGCCCGGGAGGTACCGCCGGCAGTCCCGGTGCACCCTACGGCCCTGCCGCACCCCGCCACACTGCCGGGAGAGCGGCGGGAGAGCCCCGGGAGAGAGCTGCCAGCCCAGCTCCACCTCGGGAGGGGCTGGCCCGGGAGAGAGCTGCCAGCCCAGGCTCCACCTCGGGAAAGGGAGGGAAGAGGAGGGTTGGGTTACGCCCCCACCCCCAGGGCCACCCCGGGCCCCGCCGCGCTCAGCTCCGCCCGGCCGCGCCCCGCGCAGGGCGGGTTCTGCTCCCGCCTACCCGCCGGTGCTGGGGCGCGCAAGGCGGCGGCGCTGCCCCGCGCCCTCGGGGCTCTCGCCTGCCCCGGCCCCCGCCTCCTCGCTGTCCGCAGGCGCCGCCTCTTCCCCGGCCTCCACCGCGACCGTGGCCGTCCCCGCCGCTGCCTTCTGCCGCTGCCTCGGCCGCGCTGCTGGGGCGCCGCCGGCCGTGCCGCACTCCTTCCCTGCGGGCCCGGCTGCCGCCCCGCTCCGCCTGCATGGCCGGGCTGCGCCTGCCGGGCCGCCGGCGCCCGCCCCGCCCACTGCCGGAAAGGGCCCGTTCGCCGCCGTGGCGGAGAAATGGCAGAGCGCTCGCCCCCAGCAGCGCCTCCTACCGGCGGCGCCGGGGACAGCCCCGCACATGCCGGCGATAACCCGCCCTTCCCGGGAATAATCCGCCCCTCCCGGGACAGCCCCGCACATTCCGGGGTCAATCCACACCTCCCGGGACAGTCCCGGGCAGGGTCCGCGGGACGCTCTGCCCCTGTACCCTCTGCAGGTCTCAACGAGCAAGGAATGGAAAATGCACATGTATTAAAAATTTAAAAAAACCCCAAACAACCGTCAACAAATACTTGTTTAATGTTTAGAAAACGGCATGCTTAGCTAAAGCCATGTGAGTCATGGAATTGTTTAGGTTGGAGAAAACCTTGAATGTCATAGTGTCCGACAGTTACCCCAGCGCTGCCATATCCAGCACTAAAGCATGTTCATAAGCACCACATCTACACATCTGTCAAACACCTCTAGGAATGATGATTCCACTGCTTCCCTGGGTAGCCTGTTCCGATGCCTGACCACCCTTTTGGTGAAGTCTTCCTGATATCTAATCCAAGCCTCCTCTGGTGCAACTTGAGGCCATGTCTTGTTGCTTGCTACCAGGTTGGAAAGAACAAGCCCCACCTCACCACAACCATCTTCCAGAGAGCAATAAATTCTTCCCTGAGGCTTTTTCTACAGGTTAAACAATCCCAGCTCCCTCAGCCTCTGGTCATAAGACCTGTGCCCCAGACCCATCACCAGTTCTGTGGCCCTTCTCTGGACATGCTCCAGCATCTTTCTTGAAGTGAGGGGCCCAGAACTGAACGCAGGGTTCGAAGTGTGGTCTCACCAGTGCCAAGTACAAGGGGGACAATCAGTGCCCCAGTCCTGCTGTTTCTGTCTGCACTATTGCTGGTACAAGCCAGGATGGCATTGGCCTTCTTGGCCTCCTGGGCACACGCTGGCTCATGTTCAGCATCTGTTGACCAGCACCCCCAGCTCCTTTTCCACTGGGCAGCTTTCCAGCCACTCTTCCACCAGTCTGTAGCAGAACATGGGGCTGTTGTGACCCAAGTACAGAACCTTTGGTTTCTGTAGCAAGTGAGGAGAAAAGTGACTGATTTCAGGCTGACGGTGTCACACAGAAGCCTGCACTACATGACCCTGGTGAGATGACTCTGCTGGGGGAGTGTTCTTCTCTGAGGACAGAGCAGAGACACAGGAATAGCTTTGTGCCATAGTGCCAGGCTGGTTTGGCCTCTTCTTGAACTGAGCATCCACCCATGTGTCTTTGCAAAAGTTCACTAGTTTCCTAAACCCAGCTTGCCAGATCCCTCTTGAGCATGCAAGCTGTCATTTGACAACATATATTAAAACATTGATCTGGTTTTGAAGGGTTTTTAAACCCAGCAGCCCTTCCAGCAAAATGTGACCACAGCTCCCATTCTGTGAAATCATGGGCTGTACTTTCACTGCACTACCACTTGTGGTTAGGGCTGCTTAGTTCTGGGGCTGGGTATGCAGCAAATCAGTAAGATAACTTAGCAGATGAGCAAATAAATAAAATAAAAGAAGGCAGCGCTGGCAAGCATGTTGCAAACACATTGAAGCGATTCCCCTGCAGCCAGCACAGGTCTGGCAGACCCAGAATGAGATAGAGCTAATAAAACCTGGCAAACCCAAGCTGTGCCTGCATCTGTGGTGCAATTAATCTGTGACACAAACAATCTGCCTGCAGATAACTGGAAGCTGACTATATGTACAAATGTAACAACTCAGGTTAATTAATACTTATAGATAGATTGAAAAAATATCATTATTATTTGGTAAATAGCAAATACCATTACAACTCACAGGGGTGGACATTATGCATCAAAAATTATGAGACATAGCAAAGTCATGACACGGTACATATGCATTTTGATTTTGTAATTTAATTTTGATCTCCATATTATTATTATCTCTTAGATAGACAATTAATATAAATTATGCTACCATAGCACACAGGAGTCCCACTCACTGGCATTATTGCCTTGAGTGATACACAAATAGGTGACAATAGGTAATGCCAAGAAGTCTTAACACAGGCCTATGAACCAAAAGATTATAAAGTGTGACGGGGTGACAAGAATGGTCAACATGCCAAAAAGAGATCTTTGCATACTAGCAGCTTAGCTACTGTCAGCTTTTATAGACATCACAGGAAAACAGCCCATTAGGGAGGGAAGGCTTTGCATGATGATAACAAGAGCACTTTTTATTAAGAAATTAATTGTAATTTCCATACCATTTTCCCAGTGTTTCTTCCACCCATGTGAGTTCAAAGCAAGAATTGTGTCAGGTCAACAATTTCTGCTTCTCCTGTTGCTCTGAAGTCTGCAATCCACATGGCAGTTTCGGCAGTCTTTCTTCCTAAATCCTAATGCTAGGGAAGGTAAGTGACCTAAGGGTAGGACCCACTTGCTACCTATGGCAAAGACAAAACATTACAGGCCAAAGCATCTAGAGAATTTTTAGTCTTCCCTCTTCTGAGAACAGTGTTGTCTTCTGGCAAAAAAAAGGGCAGATAGTTGAAACAAACTCCTATGTGGCTGTTCAAACCCAGATGTTAGGCAAATGTTGAAGTTAGTGGATTTTTATCCATGTACTTGATAATCATAGCTGGTGCCTTTTTAAGATTGTGTCTAGCCCTAGCTGGTATCTTGCAACTTGCATAAAAGTCATGAGCGCTGGCAGTGTTTCAGGTACATCAGCTGTTGAGGCCAGAGCACAGCCCCCTTCTAGGAGTACCATTGGCTATGTCAGAGTTTAGCTGACTGAATCCAAGGTCAGCTGCACTACTAATAAGACCTGTTGTGAAGATAGCCAGAAATGAGGGCCTCACTCTCCTCTTCCTTGGGAACTTCTTTTAAGCTGAGGCTCTACCTCTGTCCCTCACAGCAGCTACATCTACACCTGGTCTCTTATCTCCTTGATTCTGACTCAGATCCTGACTCAGACCTGCTGGCTGGGGTTTCTGGATTAGTCTTGGACCTTCCTCATCCCTACAGACTTGCTGTGCAATCACTGAACTATGTCTGACCTTCATCACTGTCTCCAGCCTTCTCAAGAACAAACATGTTTCTCCACATCCTGCTGCTTCTTGGTGAGGTCTTAGCTCCAACCTGCCTTGGCATTGTGCTCCACCTGTGGCTCACCTTCCCTTGCAAAGCAAATGGCCATCACTGCCCCTTGACACTGTCACACTAAACCCACTACCACTCTGCCATGCTTAAAAATTTAGTCACACATAACTTTCAATGTGCAAAAGAACTGTGCTGACTGTCCACAGAGGAAGAAGCATAAGCCACATGAGGCAGCAGAGATACAGACTCGTCTCTCACAGCTCAGTTACCTATCACAGCTTGGCACACCTTTGCTTCACATTAAATGAACTTCTACCCTTCGAGGTTGTGTAAAGGTTTGTAAAGTCAGCATGCCCAGCCATCAGGGCAACTCTGACCTGGAGAAGTCTTTGCAGAATGCAGAACCAGGATGAAATGTCTTTCTTTGCATAGGGCTCATTAGGACTGCTGTGTCTCTTCAGCTTTTCTTGCCTACCTAGACTGGCTCTGGAGGTTGGAGAGAGAGAGCCAAGCATACAGATGGTCAGCATGCACATACTATGAGTATTGCTAGTCTGCAAGGCCTATCCATGAACTAGAGTCCTGTTGAATTAGGTTCAATATATGCTGTGTATAAGCAGAATACAGATTCACAAACATTTAAACATAAGAAAGGAGATGACAGATACACAGATGGAGGAGAACCATTTTGAGTAGTATGATAGGCAGAAGTCTCAGTACATCAGGAAACTTGCCATTATCCAGTTTCATCATAACTAGAGATAATCATTAGGTAAAGTTCAAGTAGTTAAAAGAAAGTAAAGGAAACAATGAAAGCAAGGTTGGAAGAGACACTTAGATCATGAAGTCCAACCCCCAACCCGGTACTGTAACCCCTAAACCACTAAACCGTATCACCCAGCACCAGGTCCAGATGCCTCTTATACACCTCCAGGGATAGTGACTCCACCACCCCCCTGAGCAAAAAGGACAATGAAAGAAAATGAGATGCTTTTCTCATAGTTCAACTAGTGGCTATAAAAATTGTATTCAGCTGATCAACTACTTGGTACAAAAGATAGATGTCAGAAAGGGATAGGCTGTAGATACTTGTATTTAATAAAAGACACTTGCCAAGGTCAAAGAAAACAACATTCTGAGAGCTAGGGTGAGAGATAAAAACACAGAGAAGTGGTATGGATGGATAGGGAAGACCATATAATAGAGATCTGATGCAGAGAGAATCCTCATAACTTAGAGCTGGACTTTAATAGTTATTTATGTGATAGTTGTAGCTGAACCTCTGTCTGCTTGAAAAAAGGGGTTTGTGTTACCAGTTTTTACACTGGCTATATGCCCAAAAGAAAAACCTGTTAATTTTTCTTTCATTTCTGACTTTAAAAACTAAGTACTATTTGACTATTCCAAAATTACAGTTTTGCAAGACTAAGCACCAAGCAAGCGATTAGCATCATCTGATGTGATGAAATTACTCATAATCCAGAGGGTATCTATGAAAGAAATTTTGCCTAATACAGGCATGTATTCACTGGCACAAGAAAACAGGACTGAGGAATGTAGGAAGGAATGGTTGTCAGAGGTATGCACACATTAATAGTGTGGTCCCATTTTCACCTTTTGCTGCTCCTGCAAGTATTACATTGTTTTTGTTACATTATTTTGTCACTGTGGTTGTCTGCTGCTTCTTTCTCTTTAGTACTCCTTCCTGTCCGCAACCCCTACCATTCATTCACCCAGACTACCCAGACTATTCTTCCATGCCTAACCCAGTCAATCTCCTCTGTCCTGAGATCTCTCAACAGAGGCGAGTCTTTCATGCCTAACTTATTTTCCCAAAAACCTCTTCTTGACCTCGCCTGCTTCCTTAGCTCAAAGATTCCCACTCAGTCGCCTCAAGCACTTCTAACAACTAATTGTTTCTTGCTGTCACCATGTCAACATGGTTCCTAATTCCCCATGGATCCTCAGTTTTTTCTTACTCTCTCTCTGTTGTTGGTGACTTTTCCAAATTTTCCAAAGATAATTTCTGAAACCTTGAAATGCCTTCTACATAGTACTGTAGGAAACAACACAGTGACCCACTGTCTTATTGCACTGCAAAACTTTGAGAACATGTAGAATGTCTCCTAAGGTATTAAAAATGTAAGTGTTAGTGTGATTGAAGGCCTAAACTGAAACTAAAGCCCAAACTACCACACTATCTTATGAAACAATAGCTGGATTGCATTTTGAAATGTCATAAAATGTCAGAGTACATTGTCTTAGGATGTACATTTATGGGTTTTAGTTATGTTCAGAGTAGTAGAAAGAATAAATGCAAAGGAAGAACACAAATAATATGACATGTTGCTTTACACATGTTTTTGTGGTAACTCTAAAAGAAGTCTGTGCTATTTAATGAGGTGCTTTCATTTTCTGTTGTTTCTTTTTTTTTCTTTGATCTTTACAGCTGTCTCCAAAAGGATGTTTTTGAATACAGAAAGCAATATGAAACAGTAATAAGATCCTGATGACAATACACCAAGAACAACAATGGAAGTCAATTTATTCAGCAATTCTACTGTTGTGAACAGTTCATCCATCAACCATAAGCAGTTAGAAGGGCATAGCCTCTGGGAAGTCATTGCTATTGCCATTATAACGGCAATTGTAAGCTTAATAACCATAGTGGGAAATATTCTTGTAGTGATATCCTTTAAGGTTAATAGTCAGCTCAAAACTGTCAACAATTATTACTTGCTCAGCCTTGCCTGTGCAGATCTCATCATTGGGATATTTTCTATGAACCTTTATACATCCTATATACTCATAGGCCACTGGTCTCTTGGAAGCCTTGCCTGTGACCTGTGGTTAGCACTGGACTATGTAGCTAGCAATGCCTCAGTAATGAACCTCCTAGTCATCAGTTTTGACAGGTATTTTTCCATCACAAGGCCTTTAACTTACAGGGCCAAACGCACACCCAAAAGAGCTGGCATCATGATTGGTCTGGCTTGGCTAATTTCCTTCGTGTTGTGGGCACCTGTAATCTTGTGCTGGCAGTATTTTGTGGGTGAACGAACAGTACCACCTGAAGAGTGTCAGATACAGTTTCTAGATGAACCCATTGTCACCTTTGGTACTGCAATTGCTGCTTTTTACATTCCAGTGTCTGTGATGACCATTCTCTATTGCCGCATCTATAAAGAGACAGAGAAACGTACCAAAGACCTTGCTGAACTGCAGGGTTCAGAATCTGTGGCAGAGTTTGAGACAATAAAACCTCAGAAAGCTCTCCTGAAGTCTTGCTTCAGTTGCAAGCAACAAAACTTAGTCAAAAGAGAGAGGTGTCAGGCATCTTGGTCTTCATCTAGTCGAAGTACATCAGCTACGGTGAAAGCCTCCCAGGCAGCGAGTACTTGTATCGACTGGGCTAAGGCTGAGCAGTTAACCACCTGCAGCAGCTATGCATCATCAGAGGAGGAGGATAAACTTGCCACTGACTCAGTTTTCCAAGTAACTTATGGAAGTCCATCTAAAAGTAAGGCAGAAGAGTTTAATGAGAGTACAGATGTTGTTGTCAAAGACCAACCTGAAGAAAATGATTTTGTGAACCAGAAATACTTTTTGTCACCTGCCAAAGATCACATAGAGAAAAGTAAAAAATATGTTTCCTATAAATTCCGATTGGTGGTTAAGGCTGATGGTGCCCAGGAAGCCAACAATGGTTGCCAAAAAGTAAAAATAACTCCCTGTTCTGCTGCTCTGTCAAAGGATCCTTCCATCAAAAGCATGGATCCAAATATAAATAACCAAATCACCAAAAGGAAACGGATGGTTCTTATAAAGGAACGCAAAGCAGCACAGACATTAAGTGCCATTCTTTTGGCTTTTATCATGACATGGACCCCCTATAATATCATGGTTTTGATCTCCACATTTTGCTCTGAATGCATTCCAGTGACACTGTGGCACCTTGGATACTGGCTATGCTATGTGAACAGCACTGTCAACCCCATGTGTTACGCTCTCTGTAATAAAACATTCAGGAAGACTTTTAAGATGCTGCTTTTCTGCCAGTGGAAAAAGAAAAAAGTGGAAGAGAAACTATACTGGCAGGGCAATACTAAACTGCCGTAATTGTTTTTGTATAAGGAATAAGGGGAAATACAGATATTGATGTAACCTAGCAAATTGACTGTAATTTGTCTTTTCAGAGCTGTTGCTTTATGTGTCTAGTGGTGAAAAATATCTGCTGAAAAGTTCAATTGTGCATGAAAACAGCGTGTTTGGGATAAAAAAGTCAGTGGCTGCTATAAGCAACACAGTTTGGTTTTGACTACACAGTAGATCTACATTAAAGTTATTGTGTTTGGGGGTCTTATGTTCTTTCTTTCAGCCTGAGAATATGTAGAGTAAATTATAAGCTACTAGAAATTAGACTGGGACAGTCATCCAGTCATCAGGTCAGGCCACCCAATCTGTTTCCCTGTAAAGCAGAAGTGTTTCTTCCTATAACTCCTTGCTAGTGTATTGTCTATTTAGTTTGCAATGTACCAAGCAATGGAGCTTGTACAACTTCTGATTTGAGACTTTTCCACCTGCTATTGAAATGAAACAAGGACTGTGTAAAGAAATAAATGCTGTCATGCCCAATACTAAATGGTTAGGGACAGTCATAATGCTCCAAATGAACACACATATTGCAGGAGGTCGTAATAGTGATAAAATTTCCACTTTAAGGGGGACTTTTGTGGAGACATAGGAAGAGCTCATGGTGGAGGGAATAGATAATGTATTTTGTATATGAAGACGCCAATCCCAATCTCAGTCCCAACCTATCATGCAAGTCACTCTCATCTGTAAAATGGTGATGCTTAGCAAATATCTCAAAATTTCTCCAGACCCCACTACCTCTGAAGGAAATTTTAAAATCTTATGCAATAGTGACAACGGTACAAATTAGAATAGACTGCAAAGCATAATGGACACAGTCTATCTACAACATGAGGAAAGCCTTTTTGCAATCACCTTTGTTGTGCTTCCCCGAGCCCAAAATTTTTCATTAATGATGGAATGACGCAGAACAAGAGAAAAATATGTACTGGTGCACTGTCCGTTTACCTATATAGAAACAGTGACAGAACTGGCATCCCTGAAAGAATTTTTTTTTAAGTAAACATTTCTGTAACACTGCTAAGGACACTTTGCACTTTTTGTCTTTAAATAGTTTTACAAATACAGCATCAGGTGCTTAGATACAGTGGTTACCTTCAGGCACTGTCCTTTGGTCCAGCAGAACCATATCTGCTACAGTACTGGGGGCTGGAGTCAACTCCTCTGGTGGCTGTGGCTCCTGGGTCTGGGTTGTGCTGGCCTGGTCACAATGAGCTGAGACACTGGCCACCGGCTGAGGTTTGCCACGGCTTTTGGTGCCAGGGCTGAGCTGCTTGTGCCTGGCTGGTGTGTGTGTAGGTTGGCAGGAGTCCTGCAGCACTGACTGAGTGCACAGGCAAGGGCTGCTTTCAGCAGAAGGCCATTGGGGCTGATGCTGACCTGCCTCTTGCAGCAACAGCAAACAGGAAGCCTCAGAAAATAAAGTTAATGGCAACAGAAGATATGAGGAATAAAGTCCTAAAAAAAGCAAATTTTTATTAATAAATGAGAAGATCTTCAAGTACACCAAGTTCAAACCCAGTTCTAACCTTTCTATCAAAATTTTAAGTGAGACACTTTAGAATTTTAGTTTTGGACAAACTTCATATTATATCTACTATAAAAATTAGTGGGATATGCAGTGCTGACATGACCCAGTTGCATGTTTTGGGGATTGTATTTGTCATTGTGAATGTACCATTGCTTTCAGTGAAAATGTTTGTATAATTTATTAAATTATTATACCATCAAAATATTTTCTTACAGATATAATTCCATCATTTCAACAATCACAGTACAAGTAATTAACAATTTTTTTATCCCAAATCTCGGCAGGGTAAAATTGTGTCAGAAGACAATTAACAGTGTAATAAAGTACAAATATGTTCTTTAAATTCACGATTGATTTTGTAATGCACCATACTGTGCTATTACTTTTTGTGCATTAGCATATGATTACTTATGAAAGGAAAACAGAGTTTTTTATAAAGATCCTTTTGTCAACTTTGCTTTGTCACTATTATGAGCTTTTCCTGTGTGCAGTAAGTATGTAGAGATTGGTTATTATAGTGGGTTTATTTTATATTACATGAGATCAGATATTCAGTAAGCAAATGAATGTGCCCCTCCGGGGCACAAGCTGTAGTTAAAGGCAAAATTTATGAGGTAGTAACAGTTCCTGCTAGCTGCACTGTTATTGCTAAAGTGAAGCATTGGCTTCAATGAAATGAAACGGAGTATTTTTTGTTGGTTTTGGCTTCTGTTGAACAAGAATGTTCTGTAAATGTTTATGGACTCTGTGCTCAGTAAATGTATTAGAATACATGGTAATGGATGCAACAATGTTGGTTCAATGTAATTGTGAAATATGTGCTCAAATTATCCTGCTAGCACTGAATCATGTGAGAGGTTATATGGCCAAACATGAGTACACTGTAAATATCAAGAATTATATAAAGAGGTGTGTGTTGCTTTATTGTTATGTAGGATGTTTATTCACAAAAAAAAAATCAAAAGCTCAAAAAGACAAATGTGGTCAACATCAAAGTATCAGATAGTATTTAATTATATTTTGTACCTTTAAAAGTGTTGTAGAACTTTTGTAGTGTGGAACAATCTTGTTATCTGTATTTCTGTCCTTTTAATGACACTTTTACTGATCCTATAATTGATTATGGTCATGGACTAGTGAAATGTTTTTTGTAAAATTACATTTTATTTATAAATAATTACATGCATATACATCTATATAGACATATGGATGTACTATCAATATAGATGCATAAGTATACATCCATAACTAAGCTTTTCAGAGACCCAGCACTATTTTTAAGTATTGAATTTTCCCACAAACTGTGGGTAGAATTTTGTCTCTACCTTTTCATATATGCCAACCTCTCAACATATTCCAGATCCTGCTAAATTATCAACTAACATTAATTTTCTGTAAATATACCTTATGTTTGTAGATAAATACTTGGAATAGTTCCCAGAAATTTTAGGCAAGTGTGGAACACCTGGATACAGTTGTGTACTTTCTGTGACTACTTGAAGAGCTTTGCAGAGGAGAAAAAGTCATGATAGAACATAACTTCAAGGGTTTCCTTTATAGAAAGAAATCCTATTGAATTGAGGAAGAGTGAATCGAAAGAGTTATAAAGAAAATACTGTAAGAACCCATAATGTGATAGAGAATATTTTTCCATTAATTATATAATTCAATTACCAGTAATGCTTATCCTGCTCAACTATGCATGTCAATTGTTAACTGCTATTAATTGTTGAAAATTATTTTTATATGTGGATTTTTGTTCTTCATCTCATTTGTGTCTGTAATGAGGCCTGCACTGGGATATGGACTTGAGGAATCTAGATCTAGAGGCAGTGATGGATTTCAAGGCCAAACCTTCATTGTACTTTCTTATCTCCCATTAGCTACTGTTCCAGTTCTAGAGCTGAGTCTTGTGAAAAGTCCTCATCTTTAATTATTCTATTATTCTGAACATTTTATTTTGCCCATAGGGATTTTTTTCAGTAATCTGTGGCATTGCATCCTTGTCATATTTGATAGATGACCTGAACATATCAAACTAATTTAACTGATAAATCTTAATGCAAACATAGCCAGGGATAGTAACATCACTGAAGGAATAAAAATCTCACTGAGGTGTGGTAAATGTGTTAAATTTAACTGAGACGTCATTACAATAATTAAAGAATCCCATATTGATTTGGAAGATGCTGTTTTCTCATACATCATAGTTGTTATGAAACTGGATACTCAGTTTGAAACTGAATTCAATACCTGTGGACTTTATTCAGATTCTGGATTTTGAATAGGATTTTGTAAGATTCTTCTTTACTGGTGGTAGGAAACAGTTTCCATATGGCCCATTCATAGTTTTGGATTCCCAAAATCTTCACACTGAAGGAGAATTTTTGGATGCTTCTTTTTTAAAGTTACTCTGCAATTTTTAGGGGACATAATTTCTACTGCCTTCTCTGGATTATTTGGTCTAGGAAAACAAACAAACAGAATTGTGTACCTTTCCTCTGAAATTCATTTTCTTTCCTTTCTATACAGATAGAATTAATATGAAGAATATTAATACATTTCTCACTTGCGCATAATGAGAAACAAATACATGTTTCCTCAGATGTACCCAACAGTCAAACTGGAGCTACTACAGTCCATTTGCTGTGAACTGTACATCTAGGTGTCCCTCTGCTGGAAAGGACTCTGCCCCAAACCCTCCATACTGCTTACTTCTTCCTGATATTACAGTATTTATAAAACCCAAACAAACAAAAAACCCACAAGAATGGCCTACGGTCACTACTTTTATGAGGTACAGACCAGGGTTGGAACTTTCCTCTGCAATGCTCACCTGCAATGTTTGCCATGGAGACTCCAAATGCTCCTGCAGCCATTGGGTAGTCAGTGGCTTCTCCATTTTGAAACACCCTGCTAAACCCTTAACTCCAAAAATGTTTATCGTGTCTTTTCACTTAACTACTTGGCTTTCCCCCTACCAAATCAGGAAGAGGCCAATTATTTCTTATGTGGTCATCCCAAAACTCCATTGCTGCCTTTTGAACCCACTAAAAATTTTTCTTCCACATACAATTCATAGTTAAACGTCATAAAGCCTTAAACTTTGACCATTCAAATAAACATCTTGTTTATTATTTTATTGATTGTGACCCCTTATCTATAGTTAAAAAAATGATAACATTGTGTTTTAAAACATGAGGTAATCTGCAACTATTATGGTTTCAGAAAGGAGTGGTGTTGCAATTATTCTTTCCATCTTGGTAAATGTATTTCTTCAGGAACTTCAGTTTTCATTACACTTAGTAAAAGTGCTGCCTTTTACTCTATTCTTTCGCCATTAACCCCTAAATGCTATTAGTTTCTTCGTGTATTTGCTGATATATCAAAGTCAGTCTTCCTCAAAAACCCCAAGCTTTTAAAGTCCTTCAAAAATTTTCTCTCAACAGGTACTTCTCCACACCCTGTTTGCTGATGGCTCCTATTTCAGTAGACTTCTTAATTTGGGGAGAGTTTATTGAATTCCTGGATTACAGTGCCATCATATAAACTGGATTATCTGCTACTCCTTGCATAGTGCAGCCACCTAGACAGAGTGGAGGTCAGACAGGTGGTTTTGCTGTATGCTGTCCATAAGGCCTCCTTAGGTGTGCAGTTCATCAGGTGCAGAAAGAAGTGTGGAGGGAGGGTACAGTGGAGGATACCAGGTGCAGAGCATGGCTGCATTCAGCTCTGTACTCTGCCACTCTGCCTGGGCCCTGATGCCTTCTGAAATGTGGAAGATATGAGAGGGACATGAGAGAAAGGACTCCTTGCTAAATCTAGAAGAGAAAAACAAGGCCTGGCAGCTAATGTTGTTAATTTATTGATGCACAGTAGTTTTGGTCCAAAAAGCACTTTGTCATACTTTCAAATCTATGACTAGCACATTAAAAAAGTTACATGGAAGGCTGGAAAATCATAAACAAAAGCAAACACTTTATCATATAAAATTGAATGATTTTTAAAGACAAATAATAAATAAATTCTGGGTTGATTAATGTTGTATTGTACTTGAGAATGTGTTTACCTTTCCTGAGAACACAGGATAGGGAAAAATGCAAAGTAGCAAAGAGGTAAAGAGAACTATTTCACTGCAATTAGGAGATTGCATGTTGAAAGAGGAACATGTCTCCCATTCATGGGTGCTTAGGGCTGGAACCTATTACTCTAGACCTTGTCATGCTTACTTTTTTGCAAAGATATTCATTTGACCAAGTAGATTTGCTTCAGCACATACTCGTGGGAAGATCCCCCTTCTTTCTTACACTGCAAGGCAGCACTATGATCAGGAAAGGCTGAGAGAGAGTGCACAGGGGAAATGTGGTGCATGAAAGAAAATAAGAGTAGACAGAATGGAAACCTCCATGTTTCAGTCTGTGATTTCACTCATTCAGTGTTAAAGGCCAGCTACCTTCTGGATTGCCTTTCTGCACTTTGGTGATTAAGGTTCGACAATGGAAGAAAAAAATCTGTTAAAATAGTCTTCTGCTAGGAAATTATGAAGTAGTATTTAGTCCACTTTTAAAGGTTTCATGCTAGTCTACGTTTTGGAATATTCGTATTTATTTTCCTTCCATACTTGGGCCCAAACCCAGAGCCCCAGTAGTAATTTCTGTCCATACTTTGTTTAAAAATGCGGAATGTACCTCAGTCCCTGAGTTCCATTAAATGTCTTTGTTTGAACTGAATTAATAATTCTGTCTTTAATCTCATTCCTGTGCTGGAATTCAGTGTCATCATATGCTTGTAGGGCTCCAGTTAATACCAGAGTCCCTCCAAAACTGGGCAGCTGGATTTGGGCTGCCAGTGCCCAAATCATGTATACACTTATTTGCAGAGTTCTTTCCTCCAAAATGCTCCAAAACAGGCCAAGGGTGGGCTGCTGATCAGGTTACTTGCCTTTGATGATCAGTTGCATCCTGTGGACTTTCCATTATGCACTTCCATGTCAAGGTTATTCAAAACACATTTTTGGAAAGTCTGTGAGAATCTTGTTCTATGGCCAGGAATTTGAATAAAAGCTATAAGAGACTGGCAGCACTCAGGTGACTTTCCTGTATACTCATTACAGCTTTGGAGGAGGCATCCTGATAGAGCTACAGCAGAATCCACATTAAATAGGCTAAGTGATATATACTCAATTCAGATACCAGCTATTTCTTCCCTTATCACACTTCTGTCTTTGAACACAAATTCAGGGGAGAAAAATCACATGCTGCAAAATCGACATGTGTGCTATGCTGGCCTCACCCACATAACATAGCTGTATCTCTTTCTGAAAATGTTGCGGTGTATAGTGAAAAAATAAAACTTACTTTCTTGGCTTTTCTGCTTCCCAATTAATTTCTTTTCTTAAGCAATCCTGATGGTCTTGGTCTTCTCAAAACACAATATAATTTATTTTCTGTGAAGCAATTTTCATGAAAATTGTGAAATACTATTTTAAATTAAAAAGCAGGAATTTGTCAGTATCAGTTGGTTGAGTTTCTGTAACTAAAATATCTAAGAAAACATACAAGATAATATAATTATTATCCTGACACATTGTATAATGTAACAATTAAACCTCCTCAGTTATTATTCAGCTGTTCCAATGATATAGAAAGGTGTGAAGCAATTCAAAGAAAGGTAAAAGAAAACAAGGTCTTCAAGGTTATCAAAACTAAAATCCTTTTATTTATTATTTTAAACCAGAAGAATATATAATTTTATAATTAGAAAAAAAGCAGTGTTTAAATAATGTAAAGTCTGAGTACCAAAACAATTGAAGCTAGCAAATATGAAATAAAGCCAACATTCTGTTCTCTTCTTACAGTAGTATTTAAAAAAGAGAAACCAGAAGCACAGCATGGAATGGAAAGAGGCAACAGTCAAATAATGGTCATCAAAGTGGAGTGATACCCAGGAAAAAAATGAAGCAATAAATAAACAATAGCAAAATCCATTTGATCTTTTAAAAAATGCATTCTCTGAGTTTTTTGGGGAAAAATTCAGATGGGTTGTAAGCTTTGGAAGTGGGAAATCTGACAATCCCGTTAGTGCTGAGTGCTCTTAAGTGAAAGGGGAAAAGAAAAGCCTATGCTGAATATTCCAATATGTATGGGATCATAGCAAAGTAGAGATAAAAGAAGAGTCAATGAATGGGGAAAGAAGCCATGGGAGATGAAGCTAATTCCAATTCTGTAAATTAAATTACTGTTCACTAAAATTAGAAAGAAAGGGCCTGTTGCTACCCTGTGGTACACCATACTCTCCAGTACGCATTTTGTAAATGTAGCCACTTCACTGGAAATCTCCTACATGATATATGAAGATGTGCAATTATAGGAGACCACTCATGAACATTGATACTGGAACAAAACCTTCTGAAATGCATTTATATTCATGTATATATTGTACAAGACATAATATCCTGGATTTCATACCTTACTTGTCTTATGACTAAAATACTATAAAATTAATTATTTAAATCTTCTGGGTATTTAAATCTTGTGGTAAAGGCCTCAATTTCTGAAATTTTTCACTTGTGTGGTTGGCATATTTCTATGACAAGGTTCAGTCCTGGACAATATGTTATCATAAGGCCCTTGTAGAGGCCCAATTTAAATTTTCAGTCATGATTACTTAGTGTGATTATTAAGTCACTGAGTTCACTTCAGTCACTGGACGAAGAGTCCCTGATCCTTTCAAAGTACACATAGCTTATCTACAGTTCAACTTTCTGACATGGGCAGGACTTGGTTGGATATGACAGGTGGTGCTCAATGGGTTTGACCATCATCCATGCAAACTTGCATGGGCGTTGCTTGTTGCAGTCTTTTTGCCAGTATATCACGTTCCTGCGGTTTAGATTTGCTCCAGCACACGCATCGTACCACCAGCCTCCCCCAGGAATGCCATTGAGCTCCAGTTTAGCACAATTCAGAAAGTAATTGTCATTGTCCCTGTCCTTGGTGGTGAATTTCTGGTTGTCATGGAGATAAGCTTCTGTGTCCAGGGTCAGTGCATCAGTGGCATTGCCCTTGTATAGACCAACTCTAATTCGGTATTGAGACTCTTCACCTTCAATAAGGAATGGTTCATACTGTCCCCATTTGATTTCAGCCTCTAGGTTTACAAGTTTAACTCCAAGTATATATTGCACAGAGCTGTCAGTTAACTGATGCATATATTCATTTCCTAACCAGTGGTTGCCGTGAACAGATCCAAATCCGTATTTGTAGTCCTGCCAAGTCCTGTCAAAGTCAACAGTACTGTTGACTGTTATGTGCTGGATTACTGTCCAGCCACCATCCTGCATGTTACAAGAGACAACAATAGGGTCCTCTTTTGGTTGGATGATGTAAAGGCCATCTCTGGAATTTCCTTTGGAGCGCTGAAAAATCTCAAAACAGTCCCTTGGATAGTCTGAGAAAAAAAAACCCAACAAATAATTAAAGTAAATTTCTGTTCAAATAGTAAATTTTAGAAATTGAACACTGTGCTTTAGAGTGAGTGAATGATTGCCTTCTGACTGGAAGCTGACCCTGACTTCATCCCAGCTGGTAGGCACTTACTCAGCTAAAGTGGGGAAGACTTCAGGGCGGAACAGAGCAAATGTTCAGAAACTCAAAAAAAGGTTTGTTACCGTCATACATTAGAAGTGGTATTGTATGGTCTTGTGACCAACAAATCAGAAGTACACTAAACAGCTTGGTTAGTGTAAAAAGCAAATAAACAAAAACAACAACAAAAAAGTGCCCCCAACTTTCTGGAAAGAGAAAGGGACCACAAGTGACTATTCTATCTACAATTAGTCCTGTAGGGAATTATATCATACAATCTTCTCACAGAATAATTAAATTTCTTCTCTTCCAACTGAAAAGCATTGTAGACTTCAATAACTGTCACTATTCCATTAGAAATCTTCATGTGGTTCCCAATCTAGTTTTAATGACATCCACTGTATGTCTTCTTTCTTGTGCCATATTGTTCTTTAGTCAATAACTGCTTCTTCCTGAGTAATAAGACCCCATGTACCATGACAAAACCTATATTTTTAATCAGTCTTTGCTTTTCTAGGATACCTTCTGTTAGGATAAATAACTTCATTTTTTATTTCAGGTAAGATAAATCTTTGGTTCCTTATTTGTCTTAGTAGCTTCACTGCAGGGTCTCCTAGAATGCAGGTAAAATTTGCACACAGTATTGCAGATGGCCTTGTATGGTGACACTGATTCTTTGATAGTCTTACTAAAAGCATCTTTGTTGCTCTTTTCTAGAACTGCATTTTTATTGCTTAGTTTCCTTTAAGCTGGAGTTTGGTCTTTGGTTTTTTGAAACCGGTAAGGTCCTCACCTTGCAGTGAAACCTAGAATTTTGTACTTTATTTTTCATCTCAATGGTATTACTTGAGAACATCTGTGGGGCTTTCTACACGATATTCCCAGTTCTCATATTGCATTTCTCTCCTTTATGTTATCATTAAGTTCTATCATCATATTCCTATTTTTGCATTGGTGTACTGCATACAAATGCTGAAAAGATCACTTATAAGCAAATACTTCCAGTCTCACCTTCACTTTATGGCTTACTTTTCTACCCAAGTCATTGTCATTTTCTTTTCAATCTCAATATAATTCCACCTTCTCCAGTTTAATATTGTATTGTATCATAGGCTTTGTAGAAATCCAGATGGACTCTAAACCTGTTAAATAGTATTATTCAATTTAGTCTTTTATATTTGATATTCAGAAGTTCATTGGTACTTCTAAGCCACCCAGGACAAATTTACAGGAGTATACAGGCTTTCCAAGGTCTTCAGTTGTATGCCTTTCATTTCCTAATAGAATCTACAGCCATGAATAGAATACTTTAAATCTCAATATTATCTTCATGATGTTATTAAATATCCTGAAAGAGCAGACCTCTGTACACAACTCAGTACCCCAGTTTTGAGAACATTCACCTGGTAGACATTGCCTGCCTGCCTCCAAACCAGATCCCATGATTTTATAGATGGATTATTTAAGTCATTTATGTAGTTATGTCCAAGTCAGTGATATACACAGTGACACTTGTATTTGCCCCTTTGAGTCAACATTATAGAACAATTTCTATAGACGGATAATAAGAAAAACATTTAGGCCAATTGTAATAAGATTCACTTGGAAAGTGAATTCTATAAACTTTCAATTGCCATCACTCAGGGGACGAAAACAAATCAATCCCACTATTCTTTGTGTACATTTTATGTGGCATCTACTCTGATAAATGTATTGAAAACCTACCAAGCTAGACCTTGCAAGCTAGATAGGCAAAGGGATGCCTCAGTTATAGGTACCAAAAGAATCTAGGTATTGAGGTGTAAGATGTAATCTAGATATGATTGTTCTAAGAATAAATCTTCAAATGTCACAAAATTTTATTTTTAAAAAATCCCACAACAAACAAACAAACCAACGAAGGAAAGCCTAGAAGACCCAACCAACCAACCAACCAACCAACCAACCAACCAACCAACCAACCAACCTTCCCCCCCAAACCAACAATTTTTAATTTCTCTTTAGTTAGATGCCTGCCAAGCAAGGATTTTAAAGATTTGGGACTTTGTGGCAGGACACGTTCATATTTAAAATTATTTTTCCAGGACTACCATTCAAATCTGCTGGCTGAAAATGTTACAGCAAAAGAATAAAATAAAACCGAGCACACATCCCAGGCGCTCACTGTCTTCATGAGTACCTTTTTCATTCGCGTTACTCAGTCTCTCGTAGTCCCCTTGGGGGAGAAGGTGGGCATTAGCCAGGACCACTGCCTCTTTGGTGCTCACTGATGCAGTGCATTGAGAGAGCAAGAACAGCATAAATCCTGCTGAGCTTGTCAACAGCATCTTCCTTCCCAGTCAGTCCTCCTGCAGAAATACAGAACTGTAACACAGATTAGAGCTAAAAATAAGGTTTTTAGTATGGAAGTCCTGAAGGAGAAAGGTATTGAAAAATCTGACTTCAGCACAGTAGGTTTCTGTCAAAATTGGCTGCTTCCACCTTTGAGGTACCTGTCCTTTCCTGACGTCTCACACCCCATCTTCTGACTAGTCATTCCTATGACACAGAGCACTGTGCTGTGACAGAGCTCTTACCTCTGTCATCTTGTGCCATGCTGGGCAATGAAACACAATGTAATTCTGGGTGTGGCAAAAAGCCATTGAGAGTAATGTAATGAAAAAAAGAAAAAGCAGATCTTATATTTATCAGAGTTGAATTTTGCTTATTCCCTGAGTCCAAACTACAGTGAAAGAGAGACACCAATGGCTGAACTGGCAGAAACAGTAACATGAGCTCTGCTGACTATCTGTAGCTCAAACAGTACTCAAAGACATGGTTTTCCTAGTGCTGGGAATGTTTACAGACACTGGAGTACTTCCTTAAGCACATCTGAGCTATGCTTTTTCTCAATTTCTATCTACAGATTTAAATAATATGTCACAGGCTTAAATCAGATTAAAAACCCCCAAAGTTCAATAAAAAGAATCAAAAAGAACTTCTCTTTAAGCCCTTTCAAAACCCACAGGAATTCAATATATTGAGTTCAAAGAGTTTTGAGCCTCATTTTATCCACCTTTTTGGGTACAGATCTATTAACCCTTTACCCAATACAGCAAGAAGGCTTAGGCTATTACTAGACTAAATCCCAGAGTCCTCACTTAGTCAAATCCCAGATTCCATGAAGAGGAGTTTCTGTATCAATGACAATTTAGACTGAATCAGGATAACAAATGTTTCCTATACTCTCAAAGGACACATTTACTTGGCATCTAGTTAAACCCTTTTAATTTTTAAATGACTTTATTATTATTATTATTATTTTTAAGGACTGAGCTCCCCACAGTGGCTTTGATGAAGGCAGAAAACATATCCGGCAAAGAGCTCTTCAGCCAGAGCTTATTTCCTGCCAGCGTCAGCACAGTCTATAGAAGCCACTACCCTTCACCGCAGGGGCTTTGTTGCAACAAAGCCACATTCCTTATAAATCTAATGACCTAGCAGCAGATTCAGCAAAGAGTTTCCCAGAGTGAAAAAATATTCAGCACATTTTTTCAAAAAATATCCAAGATAAACCATTGTAATAAAGCTCAGGTTTGAGAGGTAATTTTTCTACCTATCATACAGAAAGCCAGCAAAACAGAATTTTCCATTCTACCTAAAACTATTCAGCAATAACTATGATTTACTATTAACATATAATTTACTATTTCATGCAAAGTTTGTCATTTGACGTTAGGATCATAATAAACTAGAAAATTGCCTTCCATGAAATTTGACACAGTGCTTCCCTTAAAGCATTTGTTTGCTGTGCCTGTATTTCCCACTGTCATATATCCCTTTCTCTGAAAGCTTCTACTATTCTTGTTATTATTAATTATTAGATTTTAAATTACTATAAATCAAAACATAACCCACAAGGAGCATTAAACTTCATGAAATCTAAACTTGGATCTGGAGTTATTTTTTGAACTGCTTAATTTTTCTTTTAGCATTTTTGAATGAATCTGTCTTTTTTTTTCACTCATATTTGCACATTGAAATGATTTACAGATCCGTTTAATTCCAGTATAGAAGTTGGTATTATAAAGTATTAAGAAAGCACCCAAGGAAAACAGCACTGGGTATGCCCCTTACCTCTTTCAAGTGAAGACTGGCAAAGAACACAAATGAATGAGCTCACTCCCTACAGTTGTACTTTGCCTGCTACTTAAGTCCAAGTGAATAAATCAGCTGCAATGTGCTATCTTAAATGCAGCAAAACTGCATATTCCTTATTTCATACTGTGCTTGTTCTGCTGGACTTTGCTCAGACATATTACACTTGCAAGTAAGTATGTATGAATTATAAAGTACAAAGTTCTTCCATAATGATTAAAATGACACAGTTACTAAATTAAGTTTCTTTGATTAATCAACAGACACAGGGATGGAGAACCCTGAAGAAGTTTCAGTTCAGTAAATTGCTTAAGTTGCTTAAATAGACATATGCAGATGCTCAAATTTACTGTGTCATTTTGCATAGATGAATTAACTAGAAGCTGTACTGGTAGTCACATTTAAATTGCACAGAGACAACTTGATTTTTAATTATTAGGAACAATCCAATCATAAACCGTGTTGTTACTTCATGTTTTAACCTGAATGAATCAGAAGCAATGTCTCAGGACTCTAAAAATGGAATAAACAAAAGCAGTACAGGCACGTCAACAGGTTTGTATTTTAGTTTATGTGGATTAAGAAGAGTTAATTAACATTAATCCAGGTCAAAACTGTAATGAATTAAATGAATTAATCATTGCTATGTATCTGAAACTTGAACTGTCTGTCTGCATGGTCTTTAGATTATGTCTAATCTAGCATTTACCCTTTTAAAGACAAGCCAACACTTAAGTTTTTGGGCTACTTGATACACTGCAATCCACTTTGATCATATTCCATCCTTGAAACAAACCACAATTAAAATTGATGGAACATTGAAGTCCTGTGCAAGCTTTTCTTCTACTTCCAAATTCTTATCAAATATACTTTCTTCTTCAATAGTTCATCCTCAGTGAGGATCCACATGTGAGGATTTTTATTTTATATACAATTAAATAAATAGCCATATGAAATGTTTTAGGAAATATTTGCTTGTAACATTTAAAATTCAGTGATACTTCTCTTCACTTTTAAAGTACAAGCAATGCTTTATTATATAGGAGGATTGCCACAGAGAAGGGCACAGTATCTTCTCCCTGTCACTGCTCAGTAGCAGAGCTACAAGGAAAAGTTTAAGAACACATACTCTCTGCTTTTAGCATTATGAAGCTCAGGGAATTTCTCATTTCTCTATATTTGACAATATCTAATTTATGGTTAGTACCAAGCTTTACAAGCCTTGCTAAGGCCTGAAGATACTATATGGTAGCTTACGAAATAATAAAATTGCTTTGAACAGATACAGATCTTGCTGAAACGGACTGCTAAGAAAAGGCAGGGGATGGTAACTTTCCACCCTGTCCATATTGATACACTCTGAAAAACACCATTTTCTCTAGCGTTATTTGTTGATAGGACTCTCGTCACCATGATATAAATTGGGGTACATATTTGTTTTGAGCCTTTGATTCCCATGTATTCCATCACTGTTTATCTCCTCCCTCATCTTTCCATTTTTATTTACTTTGTTGTTGTTTGCTTCTTTGTTGATTTCCAAACTTTCATCTGAGCTGGCAGAACAGAATTGAAGTGGGAAGTGTTTAATTAGAAGAGAGAGGGAAGGGCACCAGCATTGATTCACTCATGCTCAGAAAAGGCATCTGTTTCTGTAGATGAAAACGCTGAAAAAACAATTAAAATCTTTACATATCTCTCTCTGCTCTTGATTCTGAGAATAATTTTCCAACCCTGAAAATTATATAATGATCTTAAGGTGAGACTACTTTACATTGATATGGCTTGGTCAGAATGCATTTCAAAATAAGGCATTGCTATAATGCCTTACTGTAGCCACGGTAATTAAGATACTTATTTCCCTAGCCCTATGACCATGTATTTCTTCTCTACAATATACTGAAGTTTTAATTATCCTTCTGAGTCTGCTCAGCTTTAACTGGCAAGAATTCATCTGATTTTTTCCAATTCAGGCTCTCCTATGTGGAAAGACTCTTTACAAGCACAAGTGAGTGCTTTGGGAAAACAAACTAACAAATCCCACCAAACAACAAAATCAGGCCATGGAAATACTTCTGCAACTTTGAGTGATTTTGAATTGCTTGGCAACCTTGGCTAAATGCACTTTGGTATCTTTGTATAGGATCAGTAATAAAAAAACCTGTTCATAATATTTTCACTTGTTCTTGAACTTCTGAGCTGGCAATGGCATATGAAGTGTGTGTTTTGTCTGACAATGCAGAAAGCAGTTTATTAAATGCTAAAACACGTTGCACATAAGGCTATTTTCAATATAGCTTTTAAATTTTCTTTTTACACATTATTTGTAAGATGACATTATTTGGGAAATGAACCAAAGTATATTTTTTGACTGAATGTAAAAAGAACAAATGCTTCACTCTTAAAACATTTGACTTTTAAAATTTCTTCTGATTTCTTATGAAAATATTTCAAGATCAAAAGTAAACACTAAAAACATATTCTTTATGTCTTCCTGCTGAACCCAAGACTAAATTCTAAAGGTGTAGAAACTTAACTGAAATGAAAAGGCTTTGCTTTCAACAAAAATATGTCAGAGACAGTAAATCTTAAAAGTATGTAGCATTTCAGGTTTGACTCAGATTTGGCACATTGCAAAATATGAGTCATATTTTCAATACTACTCATTTAGATATCAGTCATCTTTCAGGATAATTTCCACTATAAAAACACATTCAGTAAAATCAGTAAAATGAAGATATTTTCTATCTCAATGCACCAGTTTTACTTGAAGTACCTGATCAAAATAAATAGAAAAAATATTTGATAAGTGCCTGCACAAATATTTGATTCAACAATTTCAGATGATTATCAGCCTGAAGATTTTTAACAAGCAATGTGTTGATCTTCATTTAAATCAATTAGCTATAACATTTAGTTATAACACTGTAGCTTAACCTTGTAATTTAGGAGTCTAAATTTTATTTTCTCAACAGGGACAAGAAGCAGCTGTGATCATTGCCATGACAACCATCTCATTTCCAAATAGAGATTCTGTGACTGGTTGCTCTCTAGCAACCTCACAGCTCAGTAGTACTGCTTAAAAGAAAAAAAAAAAGAAGCAAGACTTGTCACATAGAGCAATATATGCAAGGAAAGCTTGGAATGACCATGAAAAGAATGCTTCAAAACATAAGGCAGGCTTTAATTAAACAAGTTAAAATCTCAGTTTGATGATGAGCCCAAGAAAAAAAGCAAACCAAAACTCCAAACCCAAACTGGTAATATCCCAGCACTCTAATTGTTGCTCTGTGAAACTGACTATGGACTCAATCTCTCCTGGAAATCTCACAGAATTTGGTCTCACAGTAACTACATGCCTTAGTTTCTTGATCCTGCTGTTAAAGAAAATTGATAGCAATGTATGAAAAATAGAAGGGGTGGATAGGGTGGGAGCACAAAAATTTCTCACAAAACAACACATTTCACTGCCCACAGCTCTGCCCAGAAGAGGCTGAGATCACATCACAAAAATTAGTCAGATTGCTCAATGACTACTGAAAGATTTTAAGGAACTACTGTGTTAAGAACCTATAGTCTAAGAACTTGAACAGAAAATCTGCAATACCTCTTTAACACACTGGTTGTGAAACAACCTATACATTTAGAATTAAGGGAAGATCATGTACAGGTCTCAGGGTTATGGTTTAAATTCTTGTTTATTTACCCTTCCTCCAGTCTGGTTGGCTAATGACCTTTCCTGACTGCTGCATTTTAAGCTCTGCATGGTTATGGCACACTTAGGCCACTGATGATGGTCACTCAGAGGAGACAGACCTGGAAGTGCTACAGCAGCACAAGGCCATACACATCCTAAAAGTACATCTCTACAGTGTAGACTAAGAGTTTTTCATAATCTACTGTCTGCAGCCATGCTGTGTTCCACTGCTGAGAACAATTGCCCTGGCACTGGCTGGAGAACAAATACTAAACTTCCCTTCAAAAGGAACATTGTATAGCAGAGCAGCATCTTCAGATATCTTCACATATTTTTCCACAGGTATTAATATAACCTGTCTGCACTAGTAACTTTAGTCTGTATTTTGTTCATAAAGGAGCTAACTGTAGCAAGAAAGCACTGCTAAAAATAGCAAACACAGTAGAGTCCAATTCACGGTTTAGACTTCTGTTGATGAACCATATTAATACTCTCAGCAACACAGGTTGTTATTGCAGAAGTTCCTGCTTATTCAAATTCCTAACTTGGAACACAAAAAATTTATTAGTTGGTAAAATATGTATAAACAAACTCTATGTAAAGTATTAAAAATACTTCAAGGAAGTAGACAATATGAGCACTATTAAAGAAAGACACAAACAACAAACAGTGCTTAAATCAAGTTAGAAAATTAAGTGTTTATAGATGAAACCACTTCTTGGAAATAAGCAAATTCGAGAAAGTGGAAGTCTACTTTGTTTAAAAATAAAAAAGCTATCAAATTTGAACAACGTATAAATGATTAAAAAAGGCTAACAAGGGACTGCAAAGGTATAATGGCACTTAATGAGCTTCAGAGGGCAAGTGTCTTCCATTATATACAAAAGATGCATAGAGAGTTAGAATGTATGAAAGAGAGCATGCAGATTTTTTGTAACATTGATTTAAGATTGAAAAAGTCAGAATTCTACAAGTGTGGTTTCTTTCCTGTGTGATACCAGTGAAGTCGGTTGAAACCAGCAGGTGACTTTTGGTGTCAGTTTATTGGGATAGAAGTTGACATTTTTCATGATGAGCTATCCAGTTCTCTTGAACATTTTGTTCAAATTTTCTTTCTCTCAATAAAACCCTGTAAACAATGCATTATGTTAAACTCTTGTATTCACAGTGAACTGTGACTGATTCAGTACAATTCCTCTAATACTCTCCTCAGAGTACACTTAGAGGTTTTGAAAAATTCTACAAGAAAATAAGTTTCAAAAATATTACAAAGGAAGCACAGCATTTTGATCAGACCTTTCCAGGGCAAATGACCTCTCCACCATTAGTCAGCTACTTGGTGACAGAAATAATTGGTTGCTTACCATGGAAAACACAAGTGATGTATATAATTATTTCTGCCAGCACCAGCTGAATAGAGTTTGCTACAGCAGTTTCAAAAAGACCCTTGTGGGCTTCATAAAAATGAAGGGCAAATAGAAGTGGAAAAACACTGTGTAAATACCATATGAATAGAAGTAACATAAAAAAAAACAAACAAAAGAGGGAGTGCCAACACCACAATTCAAATCCAAACCCAAGATGTTTACATGAAAAGGTTTCTCACAAAATCTCTACTGTCTATAAATTCATGCAGGGGACCCTTACAAAGCTATGCTTTTTATGAAAGGACCATCTGGATCCTTTAATCATCACTTTTGGTAAATATGATGGTGGTTGCTGCACTTACTCCACTATCAGCTTGTCTTTTACTAACTGTTCCACTGCTCATCTGAGCTCCTCCTCTTTCTAAGCAATGTTTAGCACTGCAAAAATACAGCCTCTTTAGGAGGTTTGATCTCCAATTTCTGAAGTTGCACTTTTCCCTCAGGATGTTCTACTTCCACAGCCAATATCTTTACTAATACAGTTTATACATTCCCCTGTCAAGCTTCAGCATCCTGAACCATGCTCATGGATGGCTGAGAAAACCAACTGTTAGGAAAAGAAACATCCTCCCTATTCCGCAAAATTAAAGTCTTACTCTGTTCTGATTCCAAGAATGGAAAGTATTATTCCCAAGTATTTCACTGGATTCACCTTTCATCTGCATGGTAAATAGCAGTCCTGTGCCCTGCACACCAGTCTATAAGCTTGAGTGTCTTGTTCTCCATTCTGAAACACAAAAACCCACACCTGTGTGTACCAGACAGCGAGGACATCCTTAAAGAATCTTGAGAGCTTCTGAGGAGAACATTCTAATATTTCAAGGAAAAAAAAGATCCTTTAAAATGTTCCTTTTCTTTTTTACTTGCTCTGTTTTCAGAACAGTTTCACCACCTTTTATATTATTTTTAATGTTAGTATTCATATTTAAAGAATCAGGTGAAAATTAAGTTTTGATTGAAAAATGCCATGAAAGGTTTTCTTTCTGTTGCATAGTCACTACCATTTGCCCTTGACTGAATGACAGCCTTTAATTTTCATTCTTACCAGCCATGCAGAACCAAATACATAATACAAATGAGTTCAACTGTAATGTTTAGTGTATCATTAATAAAGAAGCTAACTAGCTGAAGTTCCATAAGCACAGAAAGTTATGTTGTCAATAAATCTTCATAACCTTACAGGAAACAAAGTACTATTAAGGGATCACTGCCAGCATAATTAAAGGAATAACCTTGTGATTTCAAAAGTAGACAGGTTTTTCTGGAGAATCAACATTTATTATGACAATATTTATTGTGACTAAAAGCTCCCTGAAAATTGTATTAATTTATGACCTGAACCACCTGACTTTACACAGAGTTCAAAATAGTCATTAAGATCCAGGGTCCTGCCTTTACAGCCACTTAAATGATGAAAAGAGTAAGAAATTTTTGAAATTCAGGGGTTTTTTTTCACTATGGATACTGCTTGATTTTTGGCACTTAAGGTGTAATAATGTATTTAATCAGTCCACTGGCAGACTATTTCACAGAATGAAGCCTACAAAGCAGGGGAAAGCTGGCTAGATTGTACCATTTAGGGAAAGGCATTAAATGGGTGCCCAGCTTTTATGTAGTGATGGAGGGAAAGACTGACGAACTTTTTATCTTTTGAATGGTACAGCAATCTTATCCAGCTGGAAAGAAACATAGGATCACTGCTTTTTCTTCATTCACGTGTCTAATAGGCAAATACAGAAGTCAGGGCTCTCCTAAAAGCTGTTATTACAGTTCACTTGCTCACTTATAACAATTTGTCCACGTATTCTGGCACTACTGCCAACACTACAGTCATCTAAAAATCAGTGTCTGCAAAACATCACAAAAATGGTTTTTCATCTACCGTTTCTTCAAACCTTAATATTTGTTTCAAATATACCATGACAGCAATACTTAAATTTTCTTCTACCTTTGGGGTCTTTCTTTTTCTCCTTATAATAATTTATAGCTTCAAGTATCTTACTAAATAAAATATCCCCAGAGAACTTCCCTGGACACAGGAGATAATTAATGGAGATACAGACCACAATTAAGCCTATTAAATAAGACCTTCCCAAAAACCTGTGCACCACAGGTGCATCTTGTACTTTTCCTGGCCAAGAATGTGCAAAGTGTGCATATGTATACTTTTTAACCTTTCAACACACTTTCCTCAGTAAATCTGCTTTTCCACTGATAAGCAGCTCAAAATTTTAAGTTCTTTCAGTATTCCTTAGCCCATCAACAGTAAACACTTGTATTTTCCTTTAGATTGTTAAATTAGTGTAATATGTAGCTGTATGTATCCATATTCCACTCTGACACCTCAGAATGCAAACCACTAAGGATTTGTTATTATTTATGTTTTATATTGGTTATCTTCCTAAGAGAAGCAAGGAATACAAAATTTACTACCTCCTAACTATTAACAGCAGGAGCAGAATTAAGGTCAGACATGATGCCCTAGACATGGAAAAATACTTCTAGTACCTTAAGGTATTGCTGTCACTGTTAGTCTGTAAAAATAGGGTACTTTTATCAAACTGTAAAAGTAACTTTGCCCTCTTTGAACTACTGATCATACAAGACCTTTATGCACTTAAAGGTCTATTAGTACCCAAGTGGAGATATTTAAATGCATCTTATTGATTTAATATATTTCTTGCTCAGCTGGAAAAAATATGCACTTAAATTGCCTAGATTGCTTTGAAAACCTTGACATGTGGTTTCTGAAATGAGTTGTTCTAAAAGATATATGTCCAGAGCTACATAATAATGCTTAACAAAGGTGCTCTTTAACAAGATTACATACTGGATTTTCTTCAGTAAGTTCACAGCCATACTATCTGAGTATCCAATATTCATTACTAAATTTATCTTCACAATTACTTTTATTAAACAAGCTTATCATACCTTATACACAGAAATTGAAACAGAAATCATAAATGAGTTGCACAAAGTCTGACAGCTGCAACAGAACCTAAAGCACTTGATTCTAAAGTCCTCTTCACAAATACAAATCTTAACCACAAGCCAGCTTACCTCTCTGAAGCAATACACAGCCCATTTAGGGAGCTGTTATCATCCACATTTCATCAAAATATAAAGAGCATCAACAAATATTTTCTGTTTAAAACAGTGGTGAGATGGCTATACATTAATTTTCTTCTTTATATGTGAAGAATGTAAGCATCTCTGATGATATAATTGATAAAATTATTTCAAGCTGTTCTAAATACCTTCCAGGCCATCTTAAATGACTAATAGCTAGAACAGTCTTCAGCAAAACATGTCTCTTCCGCTTTCTATGTGGTCTGTCATAAACTCAGTTGCCCACTCACTCAGAATGTAGCTAAATGAGCTCTTTGGCTACAAATCCTTCAGATGCAGTTAGCTCATTGTATTAGTCACACTCAGTGACAGAAACAGAGAATTCTTGCTTTTGACTGCATGTTTCTGATACTTACTTTCTGCTAGCCTTGGGATTTCTTCAAACCTTCTGCGAGCTGATTTAACTCCATAACACATAAGACAAATCCAGCAGAAAGATGACCCAACTTCTCTTCCTAAGTCAATGAATGACAAAGCCCAAGAACTTGTGGTCAGAAGGTAGTACGGTTAACCAGTGGAAGGAGGGGGAATATGTCTCCCTCCTTTTGGCAATAAGGAAATCAGCTTGTCTATAATTCAAGCAGATTCTGGAACTCTTTAATTTCTATTCTGAGGTATCAGTTGCTTCAACATACAGTCTGCCGTTTTATCTCAAATAGCCTCATAAAAGGCAGCTACATTTTTTTGGAAAATGGAGTTGTCAGATCTAACACAGAAGAAAAACTACTAAAAATCTCTAAATATGAAAAAAAAATGAACTATAGCAAACATTTACTTTTGCAGAAAGACAACCTTGCATTATAATAGTAAGTTCTAACAAGCAAGTTTTCCCTAGTGGCATTTATGATATTTCAAGACCACATTACAACTTTAATTGATTGTTCTGGTTTTGGCAGCGTTAGAGTTATAACCTTCACAGAGGTTAGGTTAGTATGGGGCCATGCTTAGGATTTGTGCTGGAAACAGTGCTAACACAAGGACATTTTCATTACTGCTGCACAGAGCTAAGGCCTTTTCTTATTCTCATCCCACCAGCCAAGTGACTTGGGGTACACAAGGAGCTGGGAGTGAATACAGCTGACTCCAGCTGACCAAAGGGATATCCCAGACCATATGGTGTCTTGCTAAGCTTATAGAGCTGGGAGAAGGAGGGGGACCTTTGGAGTGATGGCGTTTGTCTTCCCAAGTGAACATGTGTGATGGAGCCATGCTGTCCAGGGCATGACTGAATTCCTGCCTGCCCTTGGGAAATTGTGAATGAACTCCTTCTTTTGCTTTGTTTGCCTGTGCAAATTTTGCTTTCCCTATTAAACTGCCTTTATCTCAACTCATGAGTTGTCTGCACTCTCCATCCCACAGGGGAAAGTGAGCGAGCAGCTGTGTGGAGCTGAACTGTCAGCTGAGGTTAAACCGTAACAATGACCAAAAGGCTTTAAGTGACCAAGGCACTCTGGCTAGAACCAATTTGCTCACTTAACACACAGATTCCAGCTCTAAAATTACATAAAAAAAGGTACCATTGTGACTAGCATTGGTTCAGCAGCCAAACAATACACTTCTACAAATTACTTATCACAAAAGTGTCTGAAAACAAGGTGAATAATGTACAAGATTCAGGGTAACAAGATTTTTGAGCTTGGAGTTTTCAGATAACAGGTTTCTGAGAGTGAGGCAGAACTTTCTGCTGAGGAAGGCAGGGGAGTGGTACAGTCCATCTGATCCTGATGCATAAAGAAACTGCCTGGACCTTTATATGTAAGTTCTGAGAAAAAGTAGTGAATATTCCATATGCACCTTCCAGTTTTACTAGGATTCTGACAATTCCTGTCAACCTTTTTACTCTGAATATTTAACAGAGACTTTCATCTTTTCATGGCTTGAATTCTCCACTCTCCCTTGAAGACAAATCAAGAATGTTAACAGACACAATGAATGAAGGCAGAAATATTGCTGTTCCTACCTTTCTAACATGGAAAAATGCATCACTATGAACTGTGATTAAAACAAGTTATGCAATTTGTCAATCCAACTGCTGGTAAGCAAAAGTAACTCATGGCTTATATTTTCAGGATAGCATAATAACAATGCTAATTGCTTCATCTTCAAAGAACCACGCTCTGTTTTTCCAATCACTTTTTCAGCAAGATACTGCTAAAAGAGATTGTTTGGTTTTTTTACCCAAGGTAACATGACACTCATTACAGTAAAAAAGCAAGAATATCTAAATATCCTTGACACCATTGAATACATTTTACTTAATATATGAAACAAAAAGACATTCAAGCAAAACAAAAAAAGATCAGAAATGTGCAGCTTACTTTGCAAAGACTTAAGTCTTCCTTGTCCACAAAATCTTTGGATTATTTCTTCTCCAATATCTTAAGAGTTGACTTAATCCTGTGCATGAGAAGTTTATTCTTTTGCAGCTTTTATATTTCACAGTATACTTCTAAGTATATATTCTAATAAAATTTATATCCCTTCTAAGTGCAGAACAAATAAATTAATTGGAATTAATTTTCTTCAGGTGTACTGTAGATTAATTTTACATACCACAGATACTGCACAGATACTGTTACCTAAGAAGTTAACAATTGTAAAAATGGGAAGGAACAGCATTTATGCTGAAAAACAGAAATTATTTGTAGACAGTAGTGTGAGACATTGGATTTTTGTATTGGTTATTGGCTCAGACCAACTCAAATGTGTGTGTGTAGGGAGATGGGACAGGTCAAATTTCATGAAGGTGGACTAATGTCCTATTCCACGCCCCAGCCTCTTGGCAGCCACAGGGAGCCAGAGCAGATAAAAGCAGCACCACGTGGCCATCAAGTGGTCATGGCCCTGCCATCTCCTGGCCTCCTGGCAGCTGGATCTACACTGGACCTGGGGTGGTGGCTATAGTTCTCTCTTTTTCTCTCTTTCTTTATTACTTCTTCTTCTCCTCTTAATCTCCTTTCTTGGTATTTGGGTATCTTGAAGCAGGATGGGCTGGATTTTGCTAAGTTTTACAGGTTATCATGTGCTAAGTCCTCGCTTTGCAAAATCTTTTATTTTGGTTGAATGTTGCTTTAAACTTTTGCCAAGTTCCCTTATTTTCTAAAGTTACCCAGTAAAAGTGTGTTATCTGACCTCCTGAGAAACGTGTGCAGCATCTTCTCCTGTGCGCTCTCTCAAGGTATAAAAAACTGAAGGCCTTTTTAATAGATCCAGCAAAAAAAATTGGACACTTGCATATTTTTAAAATAAACCCCTTTTGATAAGCTCATGGAGCAAGCCTGGGGTCTTAGAAGTTGCTAATGAGGTTTGATAGGTATTGCTATCACTTTAATTTGTAAATGTTCATCTAGTGGAAAACAATAAGTTTTTTTGACTTTTCTCTAAAGTTACTGGGTGGCTTGAAAAGATACTGCATAACAGACATACAAGCATGCTCAAAGAACAAAGTTTTGCCAGTGACTTAGCATATTTAGAGATAGTCATATATTTTGAAACATAATTAAAAAAATTAGTGGAATTTATCTTCCTACTACACTTTGAGTTCTTTTCTTTCATTCTAAAATGGTTTAAAGTAATTTAAAATATTGTATCTGGCCTCAAATCATACCACTGATAAGATGAATGCACAGCATGCAGAAAACAGTAAGAAGCAAAGTTTTGTAGAAGTGATACATGTGATTTAGAAAGGAAAGATCCAAGATAAACATTCATCATATTATACAGATACTTTGACCTTGATTCATAATTAACTTTACAGCTTAAAAGACTTTCTGATGCAGGAAACTTTGCTTTTTTAACTCTCAAAGAGTTTTTAGCAGAAAGTAGATCAGAATAAAACTGGGCAACACTAGGTGGAAAGTCTCTGAACTAAAGATTGCCCAGAAAGGTTGTGGGGTCTCCTTCACTAGAGATATTCAAGAACCATTTGGATGCAATTCTGTGCCATGTGCTCTTGGATGACCCTGCCTGAGCAGGGAGATTGGACTTGATGACCCACTGTGGTACCTTCCAACCTTACCCACTCTGTGCTTCTGTAAATTGTATAGGCAGCAAACAACATAAAATTATTTTATATGAAACACATGAAAAGGTGATTCAATATTGAAAGGATGACTTCATTTCAGAACTCAACAGCAAGTGTAAAACATTAAAGACAATTTAAGACAACTCTACTATTATCTTTGAAATTTTTTTATACATTGTCTTTAGACATTCATTACTGTGAAGCACATCATATAATTTATTTTAATTCTCTACAGAACAATAATTCAGTATCATCAATAACTTTATACAGATACAGTATTGAAGCCATGTCATCTTTTGCTTATTGTCAAGTACAAAACAGCTTATAACAGTCTAAAAAAAAAAAGCTACAAACCACACTTGTAGCATACTGTATTTTGTGTCTGGTTAAAGTTTACAGTAGTGGCTTTTTGATCTTTCAAGACAAATAAACATGACAGCACACGAGAAACAGTTGTGCAAACTCAGACTTAGGAGGAAGACTGAACTACCTCCTTTTTCCAGAACTACTTTTCCCTGCTTTACTGCTGCTACCACCAGACTTGCTGGAAGATTTTGAAGAGAAAAGTCTTGTCATGAATTCAGACACATCCGGTAGCTCATGGTTGGAATTCAGCATGTTCATTGACTGCTCCATTTCCTGCATGCAAAGATCAGATAATCTTAATAACTTGTAATAATGCTGGCTGTAGCTAAGACATCAGCTGAAAGATCGTATCAGAAAGATGTCAAATTTTTCCAAATACTGTTTTATTATTTGTAGTCCTCCAGAGTACATATTGCTATATATTTTTATGCAAGCACAGCCAAACACCCAGCTACACACAGAAACATAAAACCCCAAACTAAAAGCACTGGTGCATGGAAAATGGTAACCATGTCTTAAGCAGTCTTACAGGGCAACCATCTGATTAAAAAAAATTCTAAAAGAAATTACATTCATTTTCAGCACTAATTTCTTCCATTTTACAATTTAAGCTTTTGTTTAGATTTTCAGATCTGTGTTCTCATAGATTTCACACTTTCATGTTTTCAAATTAGTATTATTTATGCTAGATCTAAGAAATTTCTGATGCTGTCTGAAGGGATATTTTCATTGCCCTACTTTCTGACATTAAGCTATTAAGAGTACAGCAGCTGAGTTTTCTTTGCTTCATGAAAGGAAGGATTTTAATATAAGACCATATATACAGGCAAGCCTAAGGTAACTTTAGAATTTAGCATACTGCTTCTATAAGATCATTAGCATATTTCAAAACAAATCAACCCTGAAGTACTTTCAATGCATGTAACAGCTGAACTGCACATCCACAAAGGGATAATGCTTACAGCAATTGCCAATTTACTGTGGGATTGTCACCTTGCTCTTCTAGTTACCATCCAGAATGATACAGCTTTAACTGTTTTCAAGGCATTTTGGTAGTCATTGTTACTGCTGCACCTCCACTACATCAGTACTTAATCCTTCTACAACAAGCACAGTTACTAAATCGTTCATTTTCTATATAGACCAGTACTGTGCTGATTCCATAAAGAAAAAACTAGTTAGCTTGAAAAACGTGACACGAGCTCCATACACTCCATAAACAAATGGAATGTGGATGTATGTTTAACAGTTTAATACATGGTCATCTAGAGAATAGCATTACATTTGAGTTCTTAAAAACTATCTTCTCCTACTCCTTAAAGATAATTTAAATTACAAATAGAATTCCTTCAACCTAAAATTTCTCGGTAACAAGTCAAATCAGTCATCACATAAGAACTAAATCATCAGACGTTTTGATGGTATTACCATCAGAATGGCCTGTCTGTAAGCAGAGTCAGGTCAGTGAAAACAGTAAGGAGTGAAGTGGTTTTTTTTTTCAAATTCAACATCCAGAGTTCAGTTTGGTTTGAAGAACATGCTAATATCTAATGTATCTTTTTATCTACTTTTTAATAAAAATTACACCAAAAGAGCACTACATAGCTCTGATATACTTTTTATAGGTATTAGTTATTAAAAAAATATTCAGACACCTATAAAGTACTACTGAAGACAGTGGTCATTTAGGGGAGGAGTTTTTAGTTAAGCAAGCCCTCAAAGAACAGCCACCCATGACAGACAAGGAATACTTCTAAAAATACGAAAAGATTTAGCAAACACCTTGAATCTCCATTTTGTCCTAGCCTTCTGCTATTTGGCATTTTGCATGATGAAAGGACAACAAATCAGGTAATTTAATGACTACATTAAGATTCCATATCATATACACTACTGTGATATTTGGATTTAACAGTGTTGTAAACTATGGTTTAGCCTGACAGGAAAGAGAGCCCCACATTATACTCTTCTCAACACACTTAGGCTTATTATGTCTAAAAATAAAATGCTAAACTTCAACATAGTGCAGAAATATATTGGAAATTTATAGAAAAAAACCCCACCTTTAAGTAATGACATTTATCACTCTAAAGAAACTCCAGAAAAAAACCACCATTCATACTGTAACAGCTTCAAAGTTGTGGCAAACAATCAATTGTATGTTGTGTTGTTTAACAGCAAATTCATGACTCAGAAAATGTTAAAAGAGCAACGCTGTATTAACTGAATAAACGATGCTCATTAAGAGTTCTTCAGCAGTTCAGTTTTGCTTTCACTGCTTTTCTGTACCCTAAAATCTCATTATCTTTGGTCTCTACTGAATGTACTTACCCGCCTCATATCAGGATCACTGGTGTTGACAACTTTAGGCAAAAGTACAAATATCAGTAATGGAAGAACCATCATCATCACCTACAGAGAAAACAGAAAATACTTCTTCAGCTCAGTTGTTGCTCTAGACACTTTCCGACATACTAAAATAAAGCTTTAGCTTAACAGCTAAATTCTAGAACCACAGGATTTTGAGTCAGTAACTCAGTAATCCACTCGTCAGGAAAGAAGCATGGTAAGGGAGGATTGTGCTTTAAAAAACAGATTTCAAGGTTGGGCCAATAAAGCAAACAGCTGTTATGTCTTACAACTGTTGTAATTACAATTCTGCAACATGTTAATCTCCACACTATTAGAACAACATCATGTTGTCAAAGGAAGCAGACTACAGGCTATTTTCAGAGTGGGTATATAAAGGAGGAGAGGTCATAGAAAAACTTTCTGTAGCTGTATTTGAATCCTTAGCATACTTTTAACCTTTGTGTGTTGCTTGTACGTACCATAGGGTTCATGAGAAAATCTGTCCATCCCCAAGATTCTCTCTTTATAAAGTATGAAGGTGGTCCAGAAGATTTCATCTGGAGTGGGTATGGCAGCCTGACAACTTCAGAAGGTTTGATGTAATTCACGTATCTTGCTCTAATGAACAAAATGTAAATAATTGAAAATACAATCATAGCATCTTTAACAAAATATAAAGATGATTTTTAAAAAAATCCAACCAAAGTTTTAATAATAGATTACAAAAAAAACTATGCAGCATCAGCTAGGCTTCACTTTTTAGAAGGTAGTTCCTCTCAGCAGCGTCTTTCATGGATTCTAAAACAAGCCATTTTCTTATGACTTTGGTAATGAGCACAAAAAACTACACTGTGTAAAAACAGGGTACAGCTTTGTACAGTACGGTGTAGTTTTATCAGTTTGCTCAGGGCATCAATTATTTATGTGTGAAGTTAACACCTTTTCTCCAAGTGCATTACTTCACATTTATCAATACTGAATCTCAATCTTTATTACTTTATCAGGATTTTCTACAGTTCTTCACTTTTATTATTTATTTGGGTCTAGTACTTAGAAAGTTACTCAGTACTACCATCTTTGTCACTCAACCCATTTTTCATGATTTATAAGTATTTACTTGCCTTGCGCAGCTCCAGGGATGACTTCTGCCCATTACAAAAGAAATAATTTATTCCTTCTGAAATTTTCACCAAATACTCATCCATAAAATGTCTTTCCTGCCTAGCTCATGACTATGCATTTTCTCCAAAACTTGAGATTTTCAAGTAAATCTTATCAAATATGCTGTTTCCTCTTTCTAGGAATTACCATATTTTTTGAGGGAAAAATGATACAGCAGTGAACTGTTTATGCCCAGATTTTATTTCAGGATAGCTGCATAATAAAGGTAAACCTATTTTCTCTCATTTAAAGCCATAAATATGAAAGGAACAAAGACATCAGACTTTGGATTTTAAGAAACATGCTCCTAGAAGTGATCTTAAAAGATGCTGAAACATACAGTCTGAAACGGAACATCAGACCCACTGCTTACCTTAATTCTTACACTTAAATGTGCTGTCAGGCACATGTGATACACCACTACAGAAGCAGATAAGGAAAGGCTCACCTCATTTTGCCTTTTGAAGTTATGTCAACTCTCACAGGCTCAAATTTATGAGCAGGGGATATAACTTCCACTACATAAGATCCTGAAGGTACATCATGAACCACAAAACTTCCATCTGTCCTGAAAAAAACAGTAAGTTGCGCTACATTTTATGCTCCAGCATACAAGAAAGGGTGCTCTGCAACTTTTTAAAAGAAATTGTGATACTATCATGTTATATTATACATCTTTATTAACAGTAATGACCAAAAGAAAAATTTTAATCACAAAGCACTCACAATATCAAACCCCTTAGGATCATCAATGTATGCCACAACAGTAGCAGAAATTACTAGTTACATTAAAGATTTTGCTGCACTCTCAAGTTATTGTCTTGCTGGGGGAATAATTTAACAGCCCAAGTAAGATCTGAAATAGTTACATTTCATGTATTACAGTGATAGCAGAAGTAACTGACACCTCCTTCCTCCTTCTGAAATAGTCTACTTTGCTTCAGTACTTGTGCTGGAAGCAAAACTTTCCCCAAACTGACAACTGGCATAGTATGGACAGATACTTGGGATGATTTGCAATGGACAAAAATGCAGTTTATGCCTTTGTTGCAAAATAGAGGCTTTTAATTTTAATTGCTCCCTTTAGGACTAGCCTATCATGGAAAGCCCAATCACGACAACAAGGAAATTAAGACCTCTGAACATACACCCAGAAGGGATTTTGATATATATGTTAAAATATGAAACTGGAATACTCTGTGAAATTAGTAAAAGGATACTTGAACGCTTCAGCACTACTTGTTTTAAAAGTACAGAAGTTTTCTTCCTGTGTGTTTCCAGAAGTTCCCAGTAAGAAAATCTTGGTGTTCTCTACCTTGTTAAAAGCAACGTCAATGGTATCTCTTCTAAAAATAAGACTCAAAGTTAAGTCATAAAAAAAGCTGTTCAAGGGGAAAAAACATAATGAACCCTGAGACATTAGAAATATGCATCAGAAAAACAAATAAATGAACTCTCTTAAAAGTAGACTCTTAGAAAGAATTTTGTCCTTATGTCCTTCACTACAGCTCTCTCTCAAAGATGCACATCACTTAAGGCCCTTCCCACCGTTATGTGATGATTTGAAGCCCTATCTTATATTGCAACTGCTGTAAGGATGTTTTCCTAGGAAAATTCCTTTGAATTTTTCACTCTTTACAGTATCACTTTAATAAAAATTCCCTCTTTTTTTCTAAAGATGTATTTATACAACAAAGCAAATTCTCACTTCATAAACTGGTATCCAAGAATGGCTTTTTAGAAGAAAAAAGTTCCACTTTTACCAAAGTGAGGAAACTAATCAGATTTAAAAAGATGTAATCCTAGAGAATGACTCTTGAAATACCTAAAATAGCAGCTTCACAGTACCAAATAATTATTTTCATCTTCTTGATAACTGGAATGACATCCATGTAATAGATGACCAAGGCCTGCCTTAGAGGTGGTGACAAATATATCTTCTGATATACCAAAACCATTTAGATTTGTCACTGAAAGATCTTTCTACTGAGCCTGAAATACTACTTTTGTTTAAGAAAACTTCTTTCTCTAACACAGTTCTTACTAAATATACATTGCCATCCAGTACTGTCCTCATGACAAGTGACAAAAAATCCCAACCAACATGAAATAATCTTTCCTAAAACGTACACTGCAAATCTACAAATATTTTTATCAAACTGAGCAATCCATTAGTTGCTTGCCTTTAAGTGACATCGATTTAATTTGATACATCAATAAAGACATGTATCAAATGAATGTAGCAATAATTTGGAATCAGGTCACGTGGTTAGAAACATGGTGCAGTGTTCCCTGGGATGCACCTGCCCGAGCAGGGCACTTGAACCAGATGACCCACTGTGGCCCTTCCAACCTCACTCTGTGATTCTCTGTGCTCTTAACTATTTCCTGACATTTGAGAACACTAGAGTTCCAAACAAGCATTTTGAAATTTGCCAACTCCCATGGTATTAATTAAATCAGCTCCCAAATATGATGTCAGGCAGCATTAACCTCCTTGCACTGGCTTACAAGGTGCTACACTGTCAAGGTTCTGCAGGATATGCACAGCAGGTAGAATCTGTTTTGTTCATCTATTGACAGAGCCCAGAGACAAGGGTGAGTTTAAATTTTATTGCAGAAGGATTAATTAAAAATTATGGATATTTATGAGATGGTGTATCTTAATTCCATCTTTCTCATTTCTGAACGCATTTTAAAAGCAATGTATTATACCATATTAAAAACAATGAAGAGGATTTTAGATCTTTTACTTTTGAAACTATGCCATTTGTTCAATTCTTAATTCTGAGAATATCTTCTATGTCTTAGAATCTCTAGATCCTTTGTTTATCTGAATATACCCACTACCACCTGAGATTGAGTAAGATAAAGTAATTCTTTACAGCCCCAACTGCATCTGCATGATGTGTGAAGCAATAAAGCCATGTCCCTTGAACTGGTCATTGGTTCACTGAAAGTTTTTCATGGGTACTGAAACACAGGACTACAACTGCAACTTTCTTCCATGAGCAAACACTTATCCAGAGCTGGTAAATTCTTAGCAAAGCTGAGGTTCTTAAAAAAGAAATGGCAGAATTTGCACTAATAGAAGCTGAGAATGAACACTGTCCTTCAGACAGTGCAAACACGTTTGGGTTTGGGGTTTTTTTGCTTTGCTTGTTTTGGGGTTGTTTTTAATTATAACTGAGTTACAATGTCTTTGATCGCTAAAACGCCAGCAGACTAAGCCATCAGTTTGGATACTCTGCAGGAGGCAGACGCCAAAACACTCAGCACTGCAGGGCTGGCCGTTCCTAGACCCTTACAAGGAACGGGGCCAGCATAAGGTCTGCAGCCCACCCGGGCCGCCCGCGACCCCGCGGGCCCCGCCCCGCCCGCGCCGCCGCCGCCACTCCCGGCCAGGGCCGCCCCGGCCCCGAGCCCGCCGCTCACTTCAGGAAGCCGACGTGCTCCTCCCCGTCCACCAGCACCCGGGCCCCCGCGATCCAGTCTTGCGGCTTCACCCCGGGCACCACGGCCCGGCCCTCGATCTTAAACCGCTCCCCGGGGCCCGCGCCGCCCGGCGGCTCCGCCGGCCCGAGCAGCTCCGATCCGCGGACGCGGGGGGGCAGCGGCGCGGCCCAGAAACACAGCAGCGCCAGGTACAGGGCTCCGCTCCGCGCCGCCATCGCCGCCGCCTGCGCCTGCGCGGGGCCGGGGCCGGGACCTGGGCCGGGGCTGGGGGCGGGGCCCAGGGCGGGGGGCGGGGTCCTGGGGGCTGGGCGAGGCCCGGGGGCCGGGACTGGGGCGGGGGCCCGAGCCTTGGGGACGGGCACTGGGAGCGGGGCCTGGACCTGGGGGCGGGGCCTGAGGCGGGGCTGCAGGGGCCGCCCATCCCACCGGAGCGTCCATCCCATCGGCGCGCACAACGTATCGGTACGCCCATCCCACCGGCACGCCCACCCCACCGGCACGCCCATCCCACCGGCACGCCCATCCCACCGGCACGCCCGTCCCACCGGCACGCCCGTCCCACCGGCACGCACACCCCACCGGCACGCACACCCCATCGGCACGCCCATCCCACCGGCACGCCCATCCCACCGGCACGCCCATTCCACCGGCACGCCCATCCCACCGGCACGCACACCCCACCGGCACGCACACCCCACCGGAACGCGGCGCGGGAGGCCTCCTTTGGTTTTCGATTTGTGAGCTAAAACAAGGGATATTTCCTGCTTAAAATGTTGAATGACAGAAATGCGAACCGGAAGAACATTAACGTGTAAGAAGTGGATGTATCTTCCTCGGTAATGTATCTATTTAAGGCATCCTAGTTTTAAATCTCACTAGGTATGCAAAGAGTAATAAGCTTTTTCTAGGACAAGCAGGTAACAAGCTTACAAAAGATTAAAATTGTTCATAAAATAAAGACCTAAAGTGTCATCTTTTAAGCAATGACTTATAGCACTCCAGTTTGTTTCTGATTGAGTACAATAGCATGAAAATGTGTTACCTATTCAGGAGACAGACTTACAGGAGAAACCACGAGGGCCGTCATACCTTCCTGGTCCCCCAGTTCCCCTTTACGAAGCACATCCTGTTATGACATATGTATTTATTGTCACGTTGTGGCTACACTTGCTTCCTTTTTAACTATCTTATTTATGTCAGAGTTAATTACTGAACATGTGGAAAGATTATCATTAAACAAGATTAACCTGGTCATCAGCTGATAATAAAAACATTGCATCACACTAGGCATGATTTAAAAAGCATGTCATCCCATGTCAGTGGGATGTTGTGAATTACTTGTCTGGCAGTATCTTTTAGCTGTCTTTACTTTGGAGACAACGATCTATGAGGTTCTTCTCTCATATAAGCTCACGAAACCATTAAACTCCAGCAGTCTGGGGAGTGGAAACCTAAGAATGCCAGAACTGAATAGTGTTAGAAGTACTTACCAATAGAACTACTAAGCAGTAGGATTTATGTTAAAGCCACAGACACAATACTTTTTCCAGTACAACATCACAGAGAGACATCATCTTCATAGTCACATCTCATGTTAATGTTTTTTTAAATGCAGTTAGTGTAAAAATGCTCCTATTTTTACAATATCCTCATGGAATTGTATTAGGATATTCTCAGACCACACAGAATGATCATGCTCTCCAGTTTTAAGGATTTCCTCAGTCAAATAATTTATAACCTACATAATACAGTTTCTTGGTTTAAATCCTTGGAGAACCTCTCAGAAACCTCCCTTTGTTTTTTCATAATCTAATCTAAGAAACTTCTCTCTCTGTATTGTCCTGCTAACAAACTGAGAAGTTAATTAAACAGCATCTTGGCTAGAATCTTACCCTCATATAGAAACCGTGACTGTGCTTGCAGGTTTCATTCCAGAGGAATATCCTTATATATGCCTAATTATGTGTATATATATATAGATATATATGTATATCTATATATATATACGCACATACATGTATGCGTATACACACACACACACACACATATATGCCTTATCCAATAGCTGCATTGGCATGCAACCTTTTCAATGTTAGGCATACAATTACTTGTCCACTTTCCATGTAACTTCCCCACATATTAAAAGTTTTATTTCATACAGATAAGTATTTTTATGTGTACACAACTGAGAAAATAATTAATTTGGTTGATTACTGCCTTTTTTTTAATTAATACTAGCAACAGCAGCAGCTCACTTGAGCGGATTCCACAATGTTATTTAAGTTTTTATATTGTGCTGTGGGTGTTTGCCTTCTAGGTAAACAAGAAGAAATCCCAGAACAACAGTAGTACAAATAGAAACCAAGAAATAAAAATGTCCAGGTATGTATTTATCAAAATAAATAGTACACCACTTGGGAGATGCTACCTGTTTTTTTGGAAGGAATTTTACTATTAGAAGTAAGAAATTTTACTATTAGCAACTTGATTTCAAGTGAATATCTGATCAGAAGTCAGATAAAACTGCCAAGCAACAGCTTCAGTTCAACTGAGGCAACCGAACAATTCTAACAACTCAAAAGTGAAATCAAGGATAACCTCCATGTTTTGTAGCTGTCTCTTCATTCAGAGATTCACTCCGTGAGTAACAGTTACATAAAAATGGCAAGTTTCTTAAAAGTTCTACCCCGCTCACAAGCAAATTTTTGGTTTTGTCTGAGTTACTTCAGCCAGCTGTCACTAACGCTACAGAACTGTCAGCCAGATGGATGAGAGCTGACAGTCCCTAATGGGTTGAACAAAGAGGTCTAGATTAATGTAATGCCATCACACTGATAACACTGAAATCTGTGTCTCCAGATTCTTGTCACTTTTGGTTTCACATAGAAACTGAAAAAGCAGAGGAGACCTATTAAGTCCCTTAGAAAAAACAGCAAAATGCAAGACCATTGTAGCTGTTTCTGAGTGATTAAGTGGTTTGGGATACTCTTGGATACTCTTAAGTAGCAAGAGGTTTTTAATCCCGTGAGGATAAAAGGAGTTTGCAAAAAACATATCAGAACTTACTTTTGCACTGAATCTTTTTCACAATTAGAATGCTCACAAAACTGGCGATGTGTATTTTTGCTTCCAGGTCACCATTAACAAAGCATTTAATTCACCTTCGAACATTGCAGTGCAATTGCTCTGAACACTTCTGTTCCCATAAAGCTGCTAGTGCCTTGGCTAGTGTTTAAATATTTGCCTTTGAAAACAAATGTGATCCTGTTACTGATACTGGTTTCCTTCAATACACTGGACCACAAACAGCAGCAGCCCAAAATTTGTTTTGTGCATGACTCAGCCTGCAATACGCAGACTTTGACCAGACAAGCAGGGAGAACCTTCAGCCATCTGCCTCCAGTCTTAGCATAATCTTTGAGTCAGTCCCCCGATATAGGTACACGGATAACACCACCAGATGAGTAATGCTGGTTCACATATGTTCAGTGGAAGCAAAGACACAATCCTTGCTGACTTGAAGAATAAATAACAACATGTGCATAGTAATACTCATAGCGACACTGTATTTGTTTTTTAAGAAACTAATCAGAGGTGAGAAGAAATCAAAATGCCCAGCCAAGCGAGCAGATTTACGAGACTACACAAGTGAAGGTAGGTGGAAGAATTTGACATAAAGGTACAGTGAAAGGCCACAGGCAGGTAACTCATTTACTCAGCTATCTCCTTCCCAAGCAGTTTTAACTGTGATTAAACATAGAATTAACAAAAATTGTCTGCACATCTCTCAGCACTAGTTTTTTGGTTGTTTTTTTTTTTGTTTGTTTGGTTGGTTGGTTTTTTAAATACATTTATTATAGCGTGGAATCATAATGCCATCTACTGGCAGTTTCCTTTGCTACACAAGAAACAGTAAGAACACGGCCAGAACACATCAGGATTTCAGCCTGGATTCAGCGACTGTCTTTTTCTTGTCCTCAATATAAGATGCCCTGAGAGGGTCCTACACTGACTTGGGGCAGAAATGCACACAGGCCACCATCTTCAGCTGCTTCAGAATCCCAATCTGCTTCAAACAGATTGCTTGTCGAAAGAAGGGCAATGAAGGTGGTGAAGGGTCTGGAGCACAAGACTCATGAAAAGCAGCTGAGAGAGCTGGGGTTGTTCAGCTTGGAGAAAAGGAGGCTCAGGAGAGACATTATTGTTTTCTACAACTACCTGAAAAGAGGTTGTAGAAAGGTTGGGGGGCAATATTTTCTCCCAAGTAACTTGTGACAGGAAGAAACTTCCTCAAATTGTGCCAGAGGAGATTTAGATTGGACATTAGAAAAAATTTCTTCACCAAAAGGATTGCTAAGCATTGGAATAGGCTACCCAGGGAAGCAGTGGAATCCCCATCTCTGGAGGTATTTAAAAGATATGCAGGTGTGGTGCTTAGGGACCTGATTTAGTGGTGGACTAGCAATGTTAGGTTATGGGCTGGATTTGATGATCTAAAAGGTCTTTGGAAACTTAATGACTCTGTGTTGGAGCAGAAAATCTCTTGATCCCCTGTAAACTTTGTAGTTGTCACAGTAATTTCTGCATCTCCAACACACCCATCCCCACAGTGCAGAGTCCACATGTACGACTGAGAACTTTTCTGTCTCAGAGAGCTAACATTCATCTACTCCCTTGTTTGCATTCACCTCAAGTTGAATGGACAAACTTCTTTAGGACTTTTTTTCCAGGTATGAATTGTTTTCACCTTATAATATATGTCCAAAACCATGAACAGGATACTCTAGCACACTCTTCATAGGAGATAGGAAATGCTGACATTGAGACTGCCAGATAATAACTAGCTTTGTCTAGTTGCAATCAAACTGATCTTTACTGAATTCAAATTTCATTCTTTGCTGGAGGAAATTTAAATAATAGTTTAAGTGCAGGGAAAAGGAGCATAATTTTCCTGCTGTAAAAATCTCCAGGCTACCTCTTGCAAGCAGAGCAAATACAGATGTAAAATGATGGTAACCTGGAAGTCGGTTTTACAGTCCTTTGACTGCACTCCTCATCCACTCCTGTTCTCTGTAAAAATTTGTCCTTACATCACTGTTAAGATGCAATTGTGCATAAACCATGCAAACAGGGTGCTTAAGAACGGTAGCATTTATTAAGCTGACTAGGTAAGAAGCTATGCCGCACAGAATGGTGCTACACACGTCCTCAGATTCCTGTGTTGTTGCTTGTATGGACAGCACCTGTAATCATTCACATGAGGCTAGAATGACACATCACTCTGATGTTTGGTTTCTAAAAACATAAGCAGTTTAGAATCCTTGTTTCTTGGTATGCTGTCGAAATAGTGTTAGTTTTTTTTACATCTGGATTATACTTCCATAATGCCACAAGGTGGCCTCCACATAATACAGTATTAGCATCACGTCCTTTACAGCACGACATATGAAAGCATGTTTTTGCTTTACTGCAGTATTGGTAATAGACCACCACAAAACAACATTCCTTTCTTTGTATGTCAAGCTCAAGAAGTTCACATGCTATGTAGAACTGGTTCACGTGAAATGGGAGGTTAGAGCAACACAAAGCAGCTGCAAGTGCTTTGGTAGGATGTTCTACGAGAGAAGCCTCTTCATGCTCACAGGGAGGGTCCACTAGTTGTCTGCCCTGCAGGGAGTCTGGCAGATCCTGCATCCAACATGCAAAGGGATGCTCTAATTCAGACAGCCTTAAGCAGTTGCTTAAATTATGCTACAGTTGCTTCTGTGCTAGAAGAACCTGAAGAAAGATCAAAAGCAGCAGAGATCCTCCTTCTGACTGGAAGTTTAACCATTTCTGGCCTGTCATGAAAGTTGATTCTGGTTTTCAAGAGGATGAATTACCAAAGGCCAAAGACTGATTTGTGTTATTTCAAAGCCCATTTTTTTGTAATTTTTTTTTTGGTGGAGGAACTTTATTTTACATGATGTATAGTTGGACTTAGAAGTATAACAATGCAAGTGGAATTGAAGTAGCAATTTCGAGATGATAAACATTCTCTTTGGTGTATTAAATATATTGTTACAAAACCTATTACAGTATGTACTATTATCAAATCTGGACTTGAAATAAATATGAAAGTAGTAAAACCTGTGAACTCACATTATTTGACAAACCAAAAGAAACAAAGCTGGGTCTTAAAATTACAGTGGCTCTGGATTCAGTTGGCTGTATATTGATCTCAGAAATAAAAAAAATGATTCAGCAATGCTTTGGGTTTTTTTCTAAAGTTTTAGTTACTCCTTCCACTTACCTTCCGCAGTAGCTGTAGAAACTTTTTTCTTTTAAGCACATTCTGACTGTTCTTTAGAAGCTGAGAACTCTAACTGTCCTTGGTTTTAAGTTCATCTGTACAAACCTTTCTTGTGTAAGACTGGCATTTGAGATACCTAACTGTACATGTGCACAGATGATACTTGAGCAAGTTTACCAGCTGCTACTTCCTTGAAATTCAGCACTTAGAAGAATAACTGCTGACAGCTTTTCCTACTGTCTTCGTTTATTGTATTGGCCTGTAATTCTTCTGTAACTCTTTTCAACCTATTATTGAAATAACAAACTTTCGTTCTTCTACCTTTCAACCTTTGCCTTGTTTATCTGAACAAAATAATTCAGAGGTGCATTACACTCTAAGTCAGCTAAACATGAATCCTGTTTTTATCTTTAAAGTGCATTCCTATTTGTGTGGGCTATTATGCTGATTCAGACTGCAAGTAAAGACATGCCTTAATGAGCACAAGTTCTTGCATCACAGAGAACTGCTCAAATGAACCACTGTGGGGAACTTCACACATTATCTATCATTAATCAATGGCAAACAAGTTAATTTTCTCTGCGTTGTTACATTGCTATTCAGTGTGTTAAACAGTTTCATTAAAGCAACATGAGTAGCAGCTTCACAATATGTAGTAGTAGTTCCTGTTTGACTGAAATACAGTTGTGCCAGCCTTAGAACGATATGTAAGAGTCCTATAGGAGTACAGTGATTCTTTCTACATTATATTAATCCTTTCTTTTTTTCAGTAGTTTAGCCTGAGGCAGGATTTTCTATTTCTCAGATAAGTACTGTGGGGTTAAATGAAATACTTTTTAAATTCATAATACTACCTTTATCATATAAAATGTTTGCAATTGTAGCATGACGTTTTGTACTTGTCATATGATTCATAGGTTTGGATGCCTATGTTTCCTTCCTCCTTAATTTTTTGAGCCATATAAAAATGGGTAATTTTTCTGTGTCTCATGCATTTTTTGAAAAAACAATAGAACAAGTCACCTTGTAATGCCTTTCCTTCCCCTCTAGCTACTTGCTTTCATTATTTGTAAGTTTATTGTAAATGTATTTGACAGCAGGCTCCTCTGGGAAGCTCCATGTAATGGCTGGTAAAATCCAGAGTCCACTGGAACTACTAGCTCTGATACAGATAGCAGAAGTCCTGAAGTTAATTTTATGTTTTGCTTTTGGATTTTTATTTTAGGCAAATAAAGTAACTGTGACCTACAGAAAGATTATTGCAGGACTTCATTTATAACTTTCATTGTTTCCTGCAAGCCTATAAAGAATTCAGCAAAGCGTCTTAAAAGCAGTGTTCACTCCAGGGGGAAGAGATTCTAGTGTCTAGTTTAGAATTCCTTTTTGCAAGTGTAAAGAGATGCTTTTAGATATCAACATGTCAAAATATTAGGAAGAAGCAAAATCAAGTAATTGCCAGGGCCATGTTGTATTCATGCAAGAGTTGTGGGGTTGGGTGGGTGGGATGGAAAGAAACCATGCATAAACTCTTAAAAATATTGGAGCTCCCAGCTAATACCTGTTTAGAAAATAAATAAAACACCCAAACGACAAACTAAGTAAAATGCACCGCTCATCTCTGAAACTGATAATATTATCATACGTGCAGTCTCTTTCTCCATAAAATAGCATGATGCTCAATTGAAAAAAAAACAACTGGACCTTTTCCTGGCTGCATTGTAGCTACCTGGAATAGCAGCATTCTTCAGCAAGGCCACAGAAAGCTTGAGCTCAGGTGAACCACCAGCAAGTCCCACTGCAGGCTTTTACATAGCCCATTATCTGGCTGGACAGTCTCTGTGGCAGACAAAACACAGGGAGATTAGAAAGTCTGAGTTTGTGCATTTAAAATTAGAAGATTCTCCTGGCATACAAAGCACACAGTGGCATCTTAACCTAGAAAGGCACATACAGGAAATAAAGTAGGTTTCTTTATAACTGAATCATGGACACAACTTGAGAGGAGTTTAGAAGGTCTTCTAAGGGAAGTTCTGCTAGGAAAGAATCCTGCTAAGGGTCTCTTAGCAGAGGCATTGCTTTGTCTGAAGGTCACACAGAACAACAGATCAGGGAGCAGTGCTGCAGCTGCTCCACACATGCCACAACTCTGCATGGCTCATTGCTGGTAGTGCCATTAGGAGAAAAAGCAGAATATATGAGATAGTAGATGTGATTGAGGCTGGGTTCAAACAGTCCTTAAAGCAGTGATTGGTGCTTATTCCTTTTATCTCACCACTAGACCTGAGAGGAAAAGGCAGGGCTTGGCTGGAGCCATTGGACTCAAGTCTCTCATTGTTGGGACAGTAAAATTCAATTATACTGCTGCCAACACAAATGACACTTTCATCAAAAAGCATAATGCTTCTAAATACCAGTGAAGATATTATTGCAGACCATTAAAATCAGTTCAAGTTCTGCATACATTTCCTGGCCAAAAGACAAATTCAAATGAGTGCCTGAAAAATCAGTTAGTTTTGCTGAACACCAGGAACACGTGGGCTGCAGTAACTTGGAGATAGAGTAATGCAGAGAAACTTCTCTGTAAGGTATGAAAAATAGCATAGGTTAAGATATACTACAAAGGAACTATAGACTAATCCATTTTGCCAGAAAAAAAAGTGTTGGTGGGGATACCAGGATCTGTAGATTAACAAGTTCTCAATGCAGAAGCCTATTACAATCAAGATTTAGATTTGGTTAGTTTATTAATTAAGTCTTGCAGTTCCTTTCACATAAGCAGAATCCTTGACATCAGAACTGTTTCAACCAAAGCAGACTTGAAGGAGTCACTAGAGGCTAAATGCTCATTTGGCAGAGCTCAGAGAGAACTATCAAATGAGGAGGCAGTATCTCAAGCACGTATGCCAAATCCTGCATGCAGAAATGCTGAAATACGCCTTGCTAGTCCCCAAGGCAAAAGCTGAAGTGAGCAAGCTGCCAGTTGTGAAGACAGATCCAAGGGCGTTCTCTCCTTATTTGCAGCCCTTCACAGGAGAGTGGCTGAGGTCAGATACTGTAGAAAGTCAACTAAATCACAATGCACTAATCATAAAAGAAAACCAAACAATTTGTAACTTCAGACACTTCTTGCTCAGAAAGATACTTATATTCCCTTTTTAATGAAGAAATCAGTAGCAGCATTTGTTGTCCTCTGGGCACAGCACTACTTTATGCTGGTGACGAATTTTAGTTTTTTGGTTTGGTTAGTTTTGAGTTGTTTGTGTTGGATTTGTTTGGGTTTTTTTCCTCTTCTTTCTGGTTTTTAGCTTTAGTAGCAACCTTATCTGTTCATCTGGAAAGTCACTAATTTGCTTTTTGAATCAAGAACTGTGAGATGGAAAGAACCCCTTTAGAGATATTAAGGGACATGCCACCAATAGAAACCTAAATGTGTTGGAATGCAAAGTGCAAAAGTTATACTTCTGCATGGCACTGAGTGCGTGTGTGCTTGCTCAGCATTCTGTGAACAAGACATGTCCTCACTCTGCCGAGCTCCCTGATTATTCTGTCTGGTCAGAAAATCCTGAAAGACTTAAGCTTGCAAAAATGAAAACCAAAGAGGCAACAAATTTAAAAAATTGTGCTCTGAGGGGGAGGCAAAATGGGTGAACAGGGAAAAAAACCTCAACTCAAACCAACAAACTCATCTCTTAAGCAGCAGGATTTCTCCCTAACTAGTCACCAGTCTACCATTTGTAAAGGTTTAGAACTGCAGGCATTTTTAATTAACACTGGTAGAATACTGGTAGAGTATGTTTAAAATACATTTATACACACACATACACTGTTAATATAACAGCTTCATCTTAAGCTTCCTGACTGAAAACAGCCATTACATAAGCATGCATCATTATGCTTCTTTGTGCTAATCTAAGGAGTAAACCAAGTGGTAGCATCCACAGTTGCCCTGTGTAGGGCATAAGTCTCTGAGTTTTCACAGTTCAATGCCACTAAGTTGATAATTTGTTTGGTAGTGAGAACCTGGAAGACTTGAGGTACAAGACATCACTTGGGAAACTAGGTGTGCCAAATACAAAGGCATTTTGTTCTCACTTGGGTAAGTGACAAGGATGTGGAACTGGGAATTCAGCCAAGCAGATGTGCCCTAACGTGTCAGAGGGGTGGGAAAGCAGCAACTGTGAGAAAACGTGACTGCTCTGTGAGCATCAAGTTTCCAGCCTTCCTTTGCGAAGTACCTCACTGCAGTGGATTAGGCACACAGGAATGAAAAGACTTCCAGTATCATCATACCCCAACTTCCCAACAACAATCACAGGCATCCTTTCCAGGTGATGGGAATTTTTCTATTGTATATTAAACACTCTCCCTTCCCTTGTTTTAATGCAAGTCAACTCCCTACACTGCCAACCAGGAAGGCACATGTCAGCCACAGTCCTGATTAGAGTCTGGCTGTGTTCAAGCCCTCAACCCTCTTTAATGATTACTGATGCCTCCACTTAAAGGGCAACATTTTTAGAGGCACCCCTTACAGCATTACCCCATCATCCAATTAACAGGAGATTTAGAAAACTTACACTTCAGAATTCCCTCTTTGCTTTCTTTATCCAGAAACATCCAAACTGTAATGTCTTAAAAAACCAAACAAACAAGAAACAGAAACAAAACCCAGCAAATTAGTTTTTAAGTACCAAAAGGTTCTTCCTAAGAAAATTTATGTGAAAAAACAATTACTCTAGTTCACTTCACAAACAGCTACTCTGCCTATTCTTATGCTAATTGTGGCTTTTGGCACGGAATTACATCAAAATTAACACTTCCATCGATCACCACTTATTCTGGCTGATTAGAAAGTCAAACTTTTAGACTTACCAAAGCACAAGGCTGAGAACAAAACCTGCCAGTTAATTCATTAGTCCTGCCATGCATTACTACTTCACTAATAATAGCTTAAACCTTAAAATGCTGAAAATAAAGTTTTAATAATATTTATGTGTACAATGATAGTTAATTATATTTTTGTAATTGGTTTTTCCTTCAGCTGGAACATGAAGTGGCATAGTCATCCATCCAGAAATGACCTAATGCAGCAAGGGTTTTTTTCCTTGTGTCAGAAACTTAGTGTTATTTTAAGCTTTAAGACAAAATTCTATTAGCAGACACAGAAAGGACTACAGAGATTTTTGCTTTAAAACACACAAAATAGTTCTCTCTGCATTCATTTCATCAGAATGGAAAGAGCGGTTTTGGTTTCTCACAGCTGAGAGTTGTTAAGACTTCAACTCCCCAATAATCCATCATTCCACTTTTAGCTAGACTAAGTAGATAATAGGACAGCTGATTCACAGGGGATAAAACAATTCAACGTAATGAAACATGCATTGTCCGCATGGGTGGCTGTATCTGCGATTTCCCCATTTAGAACCAAAAATGCCACAGACTTCTTGTATGTGGCAATCCTGCTCTGAAATAGCATCTCTAAAAATTCTTTAACTCTTACAGAAAAGAAGTCAGTCTCATCCAGAAGAGATATAATGAACGCCTGTTGTCAGAAAAAAGACCAGCTATTTTTCTGAAGCTGGAATACTTACTGTACTAAGTCTTTCAATGCATAGAATATCTGAAATAAGAGTGAAAGTGTCAACTGCAATATCCAAACATAATTCAGGCTTTTTGAAAGTGAAGCTCAGTAGATTAAATACAATTTGACAAAGAGCCATCAAACTAAATGACAAGAGCTATTTGAAACTGTCTGTAGGTCACTTTAAAATGTGGTATTAGGGTGCATATGCATTTCAACACTTACACCTGTAAGAGCAGGCAGTCTTGGAATGTAACATTATCTTGATATTTAGATCTGGTTTGTTTCAAAATACGTGTAGTGTTTATGTGGAAAAAAAAAGTCTCAAGAATACGATTACAATCTCCGTAAAATCCACTGGTTCTGTTTATTTCAAGCCTATATATATAGAAAACAGCCTTCTCCCCAAATCCATAGAAAACTATTATTCACAGAACTGTATCAATACACGTCAGAAGCATATTTGAAAAAGCATTTTATCATGTTTTGGCAGCCAACACTTTCCATAAGGGATTAAAATGGGTTTAAGCACTTAAATTAAGGAATAAGGGGAAAATAAAAAGGTGGAAAACATGAAGCTTGGATTTCGTTACAGCAAAGTACAAATATTCGAGACCCCAACAGTTCATTGCTCACACTTTAAGCGCTCAAATGACTGCCTGAATTGAGGCAGTGATCCATATGAAGCAGGAACAATTATGTACCACATTCAACCTGAAAGTGGTAGATCTCATTTTACAGCAATGTGATCAGCAGCTACAATTTATGGAAGAAATTACTACAGTTCTTCAGTCAATATGGAAACAAAAATATTCTAGGTCTGCAACAGTTGAAGACTATGGGATTATATCTATTTTATCCCTTTAAGGGACAGTGCTACACCTTCTGTCTCCCTTTCAGCAGGTTAGTCTAGTTAATCAGAGTCCAGCTTAGTACTCAATGCAAAAAACAAATAAATAGAAACAATACTGCAGCTATGGTTATTTAGAATGAGAACATTTTATTTTTTTCCAACAAAGTTCAAAGTCAAACTTGAAGCTGTGAGTGCCTGCTTCAATGAGTGGTATTAACAAAATCTGTGTGACTTTTACAAATGGAAAGTTTTCACAATTGCTTCAAAATAAATCATGTTAAATAGCTAGCCCTGTGTTTGTCTAGAATTCTCATCCTCGCCTCCCCACTTCTAACAACAGACACTCATAGTGTATTTAAACTAGGAGAGGAATAAGTAACTTCATTGAGAGCTCAAGAATGAATGTGTACGCAGAGAGAAAACACTTTAGTCTCATTCTGCGACATAAACCAAGCCATTTAACTCAAAGAATAAACAAATTGTTTAAAGAAGAATATAAGCACTAATAACACAGGCATGCTTGATCAGTTTTCTCAGTCAGTCTTTATCTGTAGCCTACAATGATTACTGTGTGTAGGACAGAAGACTGAAGACAAAAATTTAACTACACTTTCTGGCTTTTACAAAGGCTATTAAAAATGGCTTTTTTTTTTCCTCTAATGCAGCATTAGCTCAATATAAAATTCCTCACATAAGAATCATCTGCTTTCATAAACTTAAACATTTGCATTGTGCAAAGCTGGAATAACTTCACAGCAGTAGGATGATTTGCATGGGTTTTGTGTTCTGGAATAGTTGACTATGAACCACCTATTTCACTTTGTACCAGAGAACTTGGCACAAAATATACCTGCAAATCTCCACACTTAGACAGACATTCAGTCTTCTGTAAAACTGGAAGATCTGGCAAGATGAACTGACAAAAGCAACCATTTGCTAGTTCAAAATGAAGCTTAGATACCTTCAAGTTTCTACACACAAAAATCTCCACTTTCAAGCAAAAAAAATCAACACATGACAAATTAGCACTGTAGCATCCATCTTCAAAAACCTTTCTCTCTTCAACACAAAATGCATAGACTTCTAACTCCAATTCAAACTTACCTACTTCAGATGCCAGAGAATGAAAATACAGTCTGCTTTAAGAAATGGACATTATAATGCAGTGGGACCGATGTCACTCAACATGGGGCACATGTATTCTTTTGTCCGTTTCTACTCTCCCATCCCTCCTGCCCTTCAACTGTTAAAACTGCAGCCTCTGATAACAATAAAGCAGCCTACATAAAGGGAGAGATCATTTTACTTATATCTCATTGGAGAAGGTAAACTCCTGGAGGGCTGATGCTTTTTTTTTAATACCAGCAAGAATCTGTAAGCACCATTAAGTCATCTGGAACTGCAGTACCTGTGTGATACAAGAGTACTCTTTACTGAGAAAGAGGTGCATCCCCTTCAAAACTGAGACATACATAGTCATTAAGACATGCTAATTTCTTTGTACTCAGCTAACTAACAGGATAGTTTTTTTCTATCTTCACTCTTCAGCAAGCTCTGATCAATACCTCCATTTTGACTCTTACATTTACAAAATACTGGACTTTTTTTTCTTAGCTGTGCAGAAAGAGACAGTTTGTCAGAAGGATTCTTCAGTTTCAGTTTAGGGGATGGGTAAGTCCTGGGTCACCCTTCAAGTAAGTACTCTTTCAGCAAAACAGCCTCAGATACTTTCAGGGAACACTGAGGCAAAAGACACACTGTTTTTCAAAGCCATCAGTCTCATATGAAGTAGTATAACATGAAGAACAGCTTTGTGGAGGCATCCTTTATCCTCAAGTACATACATGCTTCTGCATCACAAGAACATACAGAAAAGGATTAATTCTGCTTGGATCTTATGACATACCCTAGAAACAGCATTGTCAGGAAGTATCACATGAAGATCAGCATTTATGCACATGACAGTTCATAAACTTAATTCTTAGATTCACTAAGACAGCTTCATGGAATTGATGGCATTATACAGCTATTAAGACATTTCACTCTTGTCACCTTTGACCAGATACTATACATGTACATTCAGTAACAGTAAAACTGATTCCTAGCCATTTGAGAACTAAATACAAGAAGCTGAGCATGAAGATTAGTGTGAATAGTTTAAATGAATTAAGATCATGACAGAAAAACGATTTCACAATGGAGACACCAGAATCCTGTTTTTACAGTCTAGCAGCTGCCTGAAAACAATAAAAAAATTCATTTAAAATAAGGCACAGATACTGACAATGTATAATACTGTATTACTCATGCTGTCAAAATACAAATTCTGGCAGTTAAAAAAAATACATTACTTTATTAGATGTTCCTCAGTAACGATCCTCAAGTCAATCTTACCTTACCTCTAGAACAAAAGCACCATGCACAGTTATGATCTAGTAACTCCATGGCCACATACGGAATTCATTATAAGCCGAAGTATTTACATCTACAGCTGTATTTTTAAATACTAGAACTATCCCTTTGATCAATTACAACTATTACTTCTTCTGTTATCAGAAGTAAACGGCCAGGAGTTACTTCATTTTGTCTATTAAAAAAACCACAAAGATCTGGGTTTCCATTATCTTTACAGAATTCTCCTTGAGGAATAATCTAAGAGCTTCAGCAACTGCTACCCAAATTATGAAGCTAGATTTTATGTTACTTTTACATTTAAGTGCTCAACAGAACAGTAAAGAATACAAGAATGTTGTCATAGTGTAGTTTCTTTAGATTTTTTAATTGACGGCAAGAACATTTGAAAAGTTCTATCTCAAACTCTTTTGAACATGAAGTATCTCTAACGATAACTAACAATTCTAGCAAAACGAATTTGGCTATGTGCATGTCTACAGATTGTCCCACAGAGTTCTCATTTTTCAGATGTCCCAGAAACTCTTCTCTGGAACTGACTGCCCTGGGAAGTGCAACACCTTTGGTGGTTAACAGAATATTCAAATGACCAAAAGCACCAAGTTCTGATGACAGATTTCTAGTTGACCTTTAGAAGTCAGCAATAATGATACATAAACTAAATACAAAATGAAGCAACAGGAGGCCTAAAGTTGTTGACCACTACAGGGCTTAAAAATTCATTATTTAATCTGTAAAGCAAAAACCACTTGGGGCTACCAAAAGACTCTTCTCCTGCACATTAATAAAAGTGCACATGCTTAATGCTAAGTATGAGAACAACCCTTTTAAGTATGTAGTTTTCTAAGGAAGTAGATCTGGTCATACATGCTGTGCGTGTGTATTTACGTTTTAAGTAAAGAGCTGGCACTTCACAAGTTTTAATTAAAAAAGCACGCTTCCTAATCACAAAATTAAAAAAGGCAACAACAAGCCTAAAATCAAGACTCCCTCAGAGCTACTAAGATATAGCTTTTAAATTACAATAGAATAGCACAGCAATATGATGGCAAAAGAATTTATAGCTGTATTGTCACTGCTATTGTTGGTATAAATTTGCCATCATTGATCAGGCTAGAACTTAACATTGCAAAAGCTCTTTGTCAGTTTCTTAAAGGAGGTAGTATGAAAAGGGTGTGATTTGAATAACATGGCCTCACCTGGCTGTAAACATTTCAAACAATAGACATAAATATCTATGATAAAAAGTACTGTGGGAGATATTCTAGAAATTGGGGTTTTTTGAACTTGAAAAGAAAAAACAGTAGGTATATTTAATATATTTACTTATTTTCATGTAGTTTAAATGATACAGAACAAGATTACTGTGTTAGAAATCCACATACAATATAAAAACATTTGTTAGACATAAATTCACCATTCTGCTGACATTTGCAATAACTGTTTATCCAAGCTTAACTTCAGGTATTTATAATATTTTTCATACATGAATCTTTGTAAATGTGCAACGTTTCATTAACTACACAATGTGAAACCCTGATTTTTGTAGTTTTTTATCACAATCTTGAACATAATAGCTATTTGCATCTGAACACATTGGCTTTTTGAAACACTAGTAATTAAGGCATCTTTGCTGTATAGTTTCTATTTAGTGCAAACAAAAACTGTCCTTAATAATTTGATTAAAACATAGAAGTAACTGAATATCCCAAAGCTGGTTTTTTAATGTAATTGGAAGATAGTTGTGCATTTTTGGAGTTCTCTTGTGAAAGAGACATTTAAAAGCTCTTAATGCTGATTGCTTTTGTTGGTTCCTTATAACTGGTTCTGCTGTCTTGTCTTCATGACAGTATAATTCATCTTCTTTAATGCAGTGTTGTAGGAAAATACAGTAGCATTTAAATGAATACCTAGTAACTGAGTGAATCCCAAATGCAGCAAAGGCATAGTTTTCATAGTGCACTTTCACCTCACTGAAGTAAAAGTTGCTCCTATTAGACATTTTTCCACTTCAATGTGAAGTAGATTGCTAGGATTCTGTTAGTGGTTTCATTAAACAGCTTGACAGTTCAGTTCTCTTCTGCCAGTATTTCTCAACAGGCTTTCAGTACATATTTCAAGGATACTTTAGGGGATTGTTTCACCACATAAGCACACATAGTTTCTCAATCGTGTCAGTGTAGCTGTAATAAATAAGCATTTACATCCTAGAAGGAAAAAAAGAAAAGGAGAAAGTATTCATCACATTATTTATAGCTGTAATATTGACTCTAAATCTGAAGCAGGGTAACCAAACAGGACCATAATACAGTATTTGGCCAAATTTCAGAGCAAGTTATCTTCATGCTTACTTTCAATTAATGCTTTCAATGACATTTCTTTATCTACTGAAAGGCCTGCAAGAACATCAGGATTAGTTTGCAAAGCCATCAATTTCGTCTATTATCCCTGTGCTCCCTGCATACACAGGAAGGATAATCATCATCGTGTGACCATGTAGTTTAAATATGTTAAATGGGATCTTCCTTCACCCAGTCCCTCCAATGTACTGCCTTTGCTCCTGACTTGCTCAGGTGACCCAGATCACAATCTATCCCAATATACAGTAGGAAGCAGGCAAATGAACATAAAGGGAACCTGAATCCTAGAGAAACCAACTGACACTAGCTATAGCTGCTATGTCAATGTACCAAAAGAACTGGGCGGTCTGTGTTAGATGCTTTCACAGTTCTACCAGTTGGGAGTTAGAACTCAGTTGTTCTGCATCCCTGCTGGCTGAAACTCTGCAAGAAACTCATAATTATCCTTGTAGGGGCATCAAAACTGAACCTGCAGGTCCACAGCTGTCCCAGGAAAACAAGAAATAACTTACTTGTTTGATACATCAAATTGATCAGTTCTGTAAGCACAGAATTACAGATTGCACAAAACTCCTTAAGATGTAAGTAAAAGACATCATCTCTAAGTTATTTTCAGGCTCACTCAAATCCTGCACATAATCAAGCAAGTGTCTGCTCTAAGTCCTTTCTCCTTGTCTGCCTCCAGCACATCCCTCCACGTGGACAGGTTTCTTAGTGTAACTTTTGGTGCCCAGCCTCAGAAAGCCATGTTAATAGAGATAAGCACAAGCAGCAAACATGCATCTACCAGACAACCTCATTACATTACTGACATCACAACCTACTGAAAAAGGCAAATGGGGATTTGCCTCAGATAGGCACACTCTTCTGCTCTCTACAAGCTCTTAACTTTTGAAGCATTAGCTCAGCAACAAGCTTTAGAATTTAGTCTGTTGTCACTTGCCCCAGTCACCTGAGGTGCAATACTAATGACATTCCTGGGCTAAGAGTCTCCATTCTGCCTTACACTTACAACAGTGGATAACAGATTTCAGAGAAAACATCTGTCCTTTCCACAGTCTACCTACTCATCTGAGCCCTTTTTTACTCAATTTTAAGGCTTATTACCATGAACTACTTTGTTATTAAAGAGATGCTTCCTCTGTAAAGAAAGAAAAAACGACAAAAGAAAAAACCATTATTAGCATTCTGAAGTACACTACTGCTATCACAGGGACTTCACCCCAGACTTTGTAAAAATCATGCAATATATCTGAGCATTACTGGAAAACAAGCAGAGGTGTTTCTATCCATCCATATTTTGGCATAAATAAAACAAGAGGAATACTGCAAGTGATACAACTATGTTTATTACTGAACACAACTAGAACTGGATTACCTTAGCTATACTACCAGTATATCCTGGAACCAGAGTAAGATGATTCTCCTGTTCCCATAAAACACTTAGTTGTTGTTTTAAAATATGAATATTTCTGAAAAAGAATGAACAACACTTTAGGTAGTACATTTCAGTAGTCTTTTTGATTAAAATGCATTATTAATACTCCATAAGGACTTAGCCTATACAATAGATATTGTCACAAAATCTGAAAAATTTTGATCCTTCTACAGCAATTGTATAGCCCCTGACACGGCCATGTTCTACATGTAATAAAACACCATTAAAAAAACAACACCAAAAACTTGACTATCCTTAAAGTAAGCTTCCAAACACTATCTGTGTCTTAAGAACAGAACTACTTTTAAGTACTTTAAAAGCTTTTACTCTCAGATTCTGAGTACAATTTTGTTTTCTGTAGGCAAGACAAAAAATTTTGTCTTCTGTAGGCAAGGTCCTATTGATCAAAATTAAAAAATACTGACACAAAATAAGCTAGAGAAACACATTTAAATATTTCCCAACACTATACTCACCCATCCTCTGCCTTTTCTGTATGTGCAGATAGTTCTGACCACCATCTTTTAATGACAGCCTGAAGCCAGTTTAAACCAACTATCACATATCTGTAACAACATATTTTACATATTATGCACTTACTCTTCCCCAATATCTACAGGACAGATAAAGTGTCGAGATAAACTGGCAGGCAATTAAGAAAGCAACACATTTTCCATCCTGGAAGAAGAAAAATCTAGACAAATTGGCAAGTTTAAATACTTGCCCACATTTGCAATTTCTAAGTGGTAAACTGAAGTTCTTGTTGAAAAAGTAGACATTCTTCAGTTATTTTGCCCCAAAAATGCTGCCTTGATTTGAAGTTTTAAAGCATACTAAACCCTCAGTGCTATTCTGTTTTACTGTTTAGGATAAAGAATGCTGCATAAAGGCAAAGCCAGTCCCCTCCTCCAAGTCCTTAATCTTATAGAAAAATTTTTGTGCCACTGGTTTGTTAAAGCATGAAGAGGTTTACAGGAAAGCTCCCCTTCAGGTAGGCATTCCTGAGAAAGGCAAAACTGTGAGAAGGGGCAGAAGGAACAAGAATCAGAGAACTAAAGGCCATTAATTTCCAGGGCTCGGCATAGCCAGGAACTAATAAAGTTTAGAAAACACCCAGAACTGATACTTACTCTTCATATTTGCTTTTAAGCAGAGATTTCACTAAAGGCAAAAGATCTACACAGCAGCCAACTGAAACATACGGTTTTTCTTCCTGTAAACTTAAAAAACAAGATGTTTCAGAAGTGCTTGAAGTCCAACATGGTTATAGCAGATTCTAATCCCCCACTTTTTTTTTTGTTTGTACCTGTTTGTAAGTACAGGAAGGCAGTCTACTACTACTCCAAGATCCTGTATCCTAGAAACATTCAGAATAAAGTCAGAAGTGTTACTAAAAGCGTATGCTTCCACTATGATTTAAGAAGTTTAACAAAGTTACAACATTTAAGGAACTGCTGAAAATACTGTGGCATATTTGGGATTGTTACAATTTTAAGAACATAAGAGACGCTTATTTTACCTCACTAAGTAGGCTACCAGTTCACTTATACTTCTCCTTCTCCAAAAGGTTAAAGCTACATTCAGCCTCAGATTCCTGCTGAAAAGAACTTGAGCCATAGTTTCGTGGTCCTGAGAAACCTGTATGTTTTTGAAAATGTAAAAGAAGTTTGCCACAAGTTGACAGCAATAAGGTGCTCTACTATATTAATCTATTACATAAAAATACACTTTTCTACCTGTATGCTGATTAGTTTGTTTTAGAAATTTAGCTAACAATGGTCTTAAAACCACAAATTTCCCTTAGAAGGGGACACAAAAATTAAACCTACTTTACACAAAAGCTACAACAATAAAGTTTGCACCTATTTATCACCTAAAGAGAGGGATCTAATAATTAAATAGAGCATTCACGAGCATCAACCTGTAATTTTTATAAACTGTAACAACTTTTTACTGATATGACTATTATTTTTGACACAATTTAGACACAAGTAACTACATATTCCAAACTCTGAGAGAAGAGGTTCATTTCTAAAAGTTTGTTCTCTGAATGACGTTCATGAATTATAATTAAATAGACCTTGGATCGGAATGAAAACTGCAGAGCCACTCACATCCCTGAGACAAGTTGCACAGTCACCTGTGGCCCGTGACCTGGTCCCTACTTTTTCAGAGAATAAATCTTCCCCAGTCTTCATTTCTTTACCTTTCTTTCTGCAACCTCTTTAACTATTCTACTGCTCTTTTCCCAAAACCATCAAATTAAACAATGCAGGAGTGCCACAGACTTGCACCTCTAGCCCACTGAACTCCCAGGACTGTCTTCATGGCAGCCACACTTACAGTACATGAAAAGACAGCATGGTGATAGTCTTTGATCTTATCCTCTCTGCCATGCTTCACTTTAAAAACATATAGGCTGCAATGAGTAACAAAAATCTATTGTTGAAGAAATGGAAACTTCAACATTAAGGGACTTAAATGGCCTTCACTGTCACAAAACCCATTTAATTTGAATGTCTGACCTTTTAGCCAGTTTCAGAAGCCTTGGAAGCATCTACTTTCCTCAAGCAACCTTAACAAGAAATACAGTCCCACACAAACACTCAAGTTAGTTTCACACACGAAGTTGATATTGCTATTGAGTATTGTCCAATCCTACCTCAGCAATACACTATCACTTTCACACTTCTATAAACATGCATGTGGCCATGTGCCCAGTCAGATCATGAAATCTAACCAGGTCAAAACTGGCACAATTTTAACCTGGTCTAATCTGGCAGATCTGAGCTTCTGACTTGACACAAACATGGGGAAAACTGGCAGGACTTGTTTATTATTGAGAACTGTATCACTATAAATTGACAGGCACCAACTGTAAATCACAAGACCTGCTATTTAAAGAATTGAAGATAATTAACTTGCATGAAAACTATCACAGTTAAATACCAGGAATACCTTTATTTTAAATTAAAGTTTCTTCAAACTACTTACCTCTGAAAAAAATCCACTGTATTTGGATGAGGGGCCTTCTGTTTGAGATGAGCCAGAGTCACTAGAATTCAGCAAGTGTGTACGACTGTTGTGAAGTTTTGCTGGCAGATTCCCTGCACAAGCCAGTTCATTTTCTTTATTTGCCATGTCACAGCCCCTAGATTTAGGGCACAGTTTCTTTCTGTAACAAGGCTTTGGAGTGTAACAGTGAACTTTTCTTTTACAATACACCACTTTGAAAAGAGAGAGGGGACTGGTCACCGTTTTTCCAACTGTTATTCTGCAACAATAAAGCACTATTTTAGTGAAGGTTGCTCTACACCTAATCACTACTTTATATTGTTAACATATACCATTATGATTTCAGCAGTCAACTTTGAGGTTATTGATAATTTTTTCCCCCAATATATGACATTTGGGTTATCAGAAGTAATATAATACTCTTATATTATTATAAATATTCAATTATAATAATGTCAATATTCCTCTTTGTTTTTATTAATGCAGAGACTTGTTATTGTGGAAAGGAACACAAGAACCAAGAACTGTCAGTAAAATCAAGACCTTTCTTCCATTTGTGTCTGCTTTGGTGTTATAATCAATTTCAACTGCTTCTTCCTCCCTACTTCTCTTGCCCTTGAAACTTTGATACTACACAGCACAGCCCTCCTACCTGTTTGTGTATGAAGCCAGCTGTTTTGGAGATTTCTTACCCTAGGAGAAGGGAAACAGAGAAGAAAAAAGCTTTATTACTAAAAAGGCTCTGATGCCTCCACTGATACTACTTAACATTAATAGTAACATTTACATTGTGCTCATCAGCAAAACAATGTTATGATCTTTTTTGTTAACACTGAGTCATAAAATCATGTGAGTCGTAATACATCATTTCAGTAAGTAAACAGACATAGAGGATATTGGCAACATCACCACTGTTTGAAGACATCTTACAGTGAGTTTACCTCCCCAGTGCTTCCTTGTTACTCCATTGCTTTACTTTTCAGCCAGTAACACAGCTAAGAGGTTATGAAAACTCCTTTTGACAAGGAAGAATCCAGTGAAAATATATGTGTTACCAGACAATGTGGTAGATCAGGCTGTACAGTTACATGACAACAGATCCATTTCAATGCAGGCATTTCACCTAGCCCACCTCTCACTTGTGCCACGTAGCTGTCTTGGCAAGAGATAACTTTTTCACAATAGAATTCCTATATTTAAACATTCTTGGCCAGACTGCAGAAAAGCAGGTGTGAGTAAAACTGTCTCAGTACCTACTGCTCACTTGGTCTATACAGTGCACTCACGTGGGCAGCCACTGCCTGGGCCTGCTATAACACACAGTTTTCACAAGGTAATTGCTGCTCAAGATAAAGTTCCATTGCACATCTAAACCTGAAGAGCCCAGTAGTGCTGTGCTTCTAGATTTACACTGCTCAGAACTATGAACTTGTTTGAATGTTTACTTGGGTTTTGTCAGAGGACACAAAATGCCATAACAAACACCACAAACAGCTTACCTCCTTCATGATCTTTTTAGTGGAAGAAGAGATTCCTTTTCTGCGGAGATCAATGGAATGACCTTCGATATGCAATACTTTCTGTTTTCTAACATTGTGAGCTTCAGATGCCATAATCTCTCAAATCCCTGTTCTCAAGGGAAAGATATTTAGTTATACTTTCTAAAACATTCAGTAAACTTTCTTCAAATGTAGCTGGCAAAACCAGGTAAAAGAATTCAACTATTTTCAAGATCTCTCATCATACAAACAGCCCAAGACATCATCCTTTAACAAATGTTAGTTGGAGGCCTTATCACTAGTAACATGCTGATAAGCATTTCATAATCTGTATTTAGCTTTCAAAAAAAAGACATAAAACCAAAATCACCCCTAGTTTTGTACACCTGCCCTGAGGGGTGCCATACAAACAAGAATTCAAGTAAAGAATAAGGCAATTTATGAGACTCTTTCCTCAAACTATTAATTTTATCTGCCACCTAGAGAAAAATAATTGGTCCCACAACTGTTTCCAAGTGAGAAAGGCAGATGAAAAAATAATTCCCATTTTTCAGGAAGAAGGCAAACTTCATCAAAATAACAAAGGTTAAAAACCAATATGGAAGTAAAAGATCTTCCTAATTTATTGGCAAATGCATCTCCACCCATTTTTTTCAAAATATGACTTTGGCTATTTTTCATACTAAAAATCCAAACTAAAGAACTTTGTCTCTGGAAGAGGACAGATATTTCTACAAGCATCAAGAGCAAGACTGAGACATCTGTGCATATGATTTTATCTTTTTTGGAAGTGATCAGAAAATCAGAGTCTGGATTCAACTACTACATCATCATGGAGAACTGTTCTTAAAATATCTTAGCTAGATATCCTATGCGACTTTTAAAAACAACTTCCTGTAATATTATTTTTTACCCTGAGAGGTGAAACTCTGGTCCCAGTATGAGTGTTCCAATCTCTCCTCTCCACCTTTAGCAACAGCCCTATTTTTTTGCCTCTTTGTAGCAGATTTATCCCACATTATTTAAAACACCAAGTATTTAAAACACTAAGACACTGAGCACTGAAAAAGCCAGATGGAAAACAGCTTATTAGCCATGAAGATCCTTCCATACAGCACCTAAAGGCCATCAAACAAAACAAGCAGGTGGCAGGCTCCAAACAAGGTAGAAGCTGTTCTGTAAACATAAAGCATATTAAAATCTGTATCACAGGGTACAGGGAAAGGAAAAAAAAATCAATGTTTCAATTTTCTTTAGAACAGGATCAGTACTAAAGAATTTTCTTTGGCATCTCCCTCAGAAAAGGTAAGATTTACTGACAGAACCCCATACTCTGTAAGATGGGACTACAGCAAGCATTGCAAAGAGCAGCATTATTTAGGGCAGGTCTTGTAACAGATGGTGGTCAATGCATTTTGAGATATAAGACTGGCTTAATATTAGTTCATTAACTCGACTCTTTTCCACTCTGGGGGATGGTTATCACAGAATAGTTACCACTCGTAGTTCTCCACACTTTCAAATCCTAGTTCCTCCATACCAGGCCTATAAATAAATAGTAAATAAGGGCTTTTTCCCCCTCTCCTGAGGTTTAGGAAAAAAACCCTATAAACCCAAACAAATTCTCCTCTGCTTATCAAACTGGTTGAGCCTTTGGGCTCAAAATGGGCTGTACATTAAAAATTGAACTTTGAACACTACAGAAAGGCATATGCTGAACAACTCAACTTTTGTTAAAAATCCCAACCCAACAACCCCAAAATCCAAACAATCCAGCCTTATCCTGGCCAGTGACAAAGGCAGAAAGGCAGGAGAACCTTTCTTCATTGCCTGTTTGAAAATAATGCTGAGGGCAAAGCAATAAACTCCAAAAGAACAGGGAGAACAACCTGCAACCACCAGAGCTGCACCCCACAGAATCATCTCATCAGAAGCTAAAAAGTCTGTAATTTCTGCTCCTGAAGAATAATTTTTATGACTACTCCTGGACCACACTACCAGCTTACAATTCTTCATGCCTATCAGTGATCTCTCCTCACTTTTGCTTGTTGAATAAATGATTTCAATCTACCTTCCTCTTTCCCACAAAGCAGTGAGCAAGAATCTGATTGCCAGTATAGAAGACAGCACTGTGTAACTAGAATGTTTTTGGCTTAATAGAAGTGTAAAATATCAGAAGGTTAGAAAGAAAGGTCTTACCAAGGAAATTCAATTAGCATATGAGTATTTAATATTGGGCTCCAGAGAGCCTAAGGCAACATCTCCTAATACCTGAACTGGAGGTTTCTGAACTGGAGAGAAAGACCCTAGAGGGGAGGAAGTTCCCAAAGACCCTAGAGGGGAGGAAGTTCCCTACAAAAAGTTGCATGTGTCCAAGAAGCAAAATTAAGAGAATTACACACTTGGGCAAATGTGATCTGAGACCATACCAGCCTTCCAGCTGAATCAGAAAGAGACAACAGCACTACCAATTTTTTTTCTTAAGGACAGGTAACAGAAACCCAAAAGGTCAACAGACGATCAAATATGAAGGAACATCTGATGAAGTAAAGTAGGATTCTTATGTACACAGAAGTTTTCATAGTTTAATCTGTTTTGTGAGGGTCTCAGATTATGCAGAAGCAGCAATGAACATACAAGTAGTAATGAAATAGCTGTGTTGTTAGCCAAGGTGCAGAACCTCTCCCTTGGAGCTGACAAAGCACCTAAAGAAATCACATGTGGAAAACATAGTAGTTAAAGACAGCCTCAAGGAAGATCCAGACTGACATCTCTGTTGTGCTAATTAGTAAACAATGTAATCAAGAATAGAATTAGTGGACACAAACAAATAATGTACTGGGAAAGATTCAACCTGGCTGTCATGAAGGCAACACAGCCTGAAGAACAGAAGGCTCCAGGGTGACCTCATGGTGGCCTTTCAGTACCTGAAGAGGCTACAAGAGAGCTGGCAGTGATAGGCCCAGGGGGAGTGGCTTCAGACTGAAAGAGGGTAGGCTGACATTGGATATTAGGAAAAAATTCTTTACTGTGAGGGTGGTAAGGCACTGGAACAGGTTTCCTAGAGAAGTGGGAGATGGGAGCATTCAAGGATGGTTAGATGGGGCTTTGAGTAACCCAGCCTGGCAGAAAGAGTCCCAGGGCCAGGCAGGGGAATTGAAACTAGATGTCTAAGGTCCCTTCTAATCCAAATCATTCAACATGGATAAAGGACAGCTAAATGATAGAGTCCATTTGAGTTTCCAAAAAGCTTCCAGAAGTCCCTCACTTAAATCTTGAGGAAACTGCAACCAAGTCACATGAGGGAAACCTTTTGCATGGAGAAATACTTAAGGAACAGCCATAAACTGTCTAAGCAGTTTCCACACTGCAGAACGTCACTTCCAGATCCCTGCAGAAAATCTGCATTGGTTTATGCTGTTCGATATATTCATAAATTACTTCACGAAGACTGTTGACAACACAAAGTCGTATCAGAGTGTGAGGATGAGGATGACTGAAGAATCAGAGGACTGTGAGGTACCATAGGACAGAAGCAAGGAATACAGGTTAACATAAAGCAAAGCTTGTCTATCTGCAGGCATGAGGAAATTCTGGGTTCCCACACAGAATCACAGCCCCTGAGCTAATAACTGCCACCCACAACAAGATCTGGATATACAACAGTGTATGGTAAATCATTTGGACTGCTCAGTGCTCTATATGGATCGATAAATTGTTAGAAAAATAAACAGAACACTGTTGTGACTGTGTGTGTGCATACATATATATATATATATATATATATATGGTGAAATTTCTGCCTGCGTTTCAAATACTGAGTGCAGGTTTAGTTCTCTTTTCTTAAAAAAGGACCCAACCCCAAAAAGTCAAAAACCTTCGAGTAAAGTAAGAAGGAGCTCAGACATAGGGAAGTTTAAAAAGGCATAGAGTAACTTCCATAAAATCAGCAACTGAATAGATCAGCCTTTTCAATGTGGAGAGGAGACTACTGATAGCTGAGAGGGGAAATAAGACAATGGCCTCCAAAATGAATGGCTTGGAGAAATTGCACAGAGATTGTTCACTGTCTTGCCCAATATAAGAATAAAGGGTCAAAAGACAATGGTTGAAGATTGGTTCAAAACTAAAAATAAAAGAGGATAGCTCTGTGCAAATTATAATCAAGTTGAATTTGCCACAAGATATCATGGATCCAAATGTTTATGTGGGTTTTAGGACAGACTGGGCAAATTCCTAAAAAAAAAAAGAAATAAAACGATTAAATTCAGATACACAATTCAGGTGGTCCAGACAGAGCAGAACACAAGCAGAAAAATTTGGCGTATACAAACCCAACAGTGCTATAATAAACTTAGTCAACATCTTAAGAACCCAGCTTCCAAAGGCTTAGTAACACCTAACAAAATGTGAGCTGGCCAGCAATTAAGATGATGAACACTATGGGATGAAAGACACTTTACAGGGCTCTTCACAACTTTTATTTCCTCTCTGCTATCAGCTATCATCTAGGGATAGCTAATTACACAGTACACACCTCTGTTATTTGGATATAGACAGACAGTTTTAAAAGTGACATTAGATACTAATTTGTACAGAGTCAAACATATACCTTAACGTTTTCAATTTCTGAGTTCTCCTGTGTGATGAGCACAGCTGGTTGTATTTGTTCAGGACAGTCTGTTACACTGTCTCATGAAGGCCAATGTAACTCTTTTGCTTTAAGAATTTTTTAAAAATAAACTAAGGATAGAACGCACATTCCTTCAGCTCTGCCTTAATCTACTGTAAAAACCTAAAGAGTTTTACAACTGTAACAAAGTCAACTGCAAATCTGAACAGAGACGTATAAGTTTTTAAAGATGTTAGGCTCAAATTCCACCAACTTTCCCCATTACATGGGTGATTTCCCACAGCAGATGACAGACAACCTTCCCTTCTACCCCTTTTATTCTCAATTTTCATTAAGCAGAAGGAATAGCAGCCATATATTCTGATAAGTAAGCTGATTTGTTCCCACAGTAAACAGACAATACCTGTGCAGTTTTCTTGATGGTTCTGCTATTTTCTATCTCTAACCACTCCCAGAAGCAATAAAACTCTTCAAGTCATACCAGAATCGAGCAAAGAAAGTCAGCACTAACAGGCTCTCTAATGCATATCTATCCAATGCAAGTATTAACAACTCTGCCACTCCCTCCTATCCTATGTTCTGGGCACGGTCCCCAGAGAGGGACAAACTCTTCCTGGCATGTTATGTAATCTACACATGTATTAACATAACATTATTTTCTTACAGAACACAGACTGGAGTACTTTGCAAAGAAAGCATAAAATACGTAGCTATCTTAAGTCATCAGCAACACCTTTCAAAACCAACATTCTTCAACTCTATTTTTTGTCCAAATTCTTAGCAACTATTTTTCCTGTAGCATTCCATGTGCACTGGCCATTGCAAATGTTCCTGTGATTCTCCCCCACCCTGAATTAACTCAAATGTAAGTTCAAGGATGACAATATTAAACTCAGATGAAAGAGTTAATCAATTGTTACTCTAAAGGAGAGGAATTCATGCTTTGAAAGCATTTCAAACAGGTATAAATCAGGGAACTGGTCAGTCTCAGATTTAAAATGTTCACAGGAAACCTCCAAGAACAGTTATTTTAAATTTACTTTCAGAAGGGTAATTTGTCTACAAAAGTAAATTTGCACTATCTTATGATGTAGAAGTGATTTTGTGAGCTTGGCATAATTTAATTTCATTTTAGTTCTGAGAAATGCTACAGAATCCATCTGGCTCTGTTTCAGAAGACTTCCACATACTTTAAATATGAAACAGGTTTCTTTTCAAAATCCTTTTTTAAGTAGTTTATGTGCTGACAGTTTACCAGGTGTCAAATGCTGAATTCTCCTAAAAAAAGAAAGCAGAGTTCAAGATTGTAAGAAGTACATTACTGCAAAATTTTTCTGCAACAGCAGGACGCAGTTTTTTAATGTGCAATACCTGTCAGGCCATTTATTCCAGTTTAACATTTCCTGTGTTGATCAAAATCACAGGAATTTTGTTAAATACACAGTAACGACAAAGATTAATTGAGCAACTAATTATGGTAAGTTAACCCATACCTAAGGTTTAGGCTCATTTTCCTTACATATGGAATTTATATGTGGCCCACTGGCAGTCAAGATGAATCTCCAAAAATGACTACAAGTCAGAGTTCATTCAAGTTGAGTGAGGGTGAGCCCAGGTGTGCATTAGCTCTCCTGGAGATAGTCCAGGAGTTTAATAACTGAGCCTTACTCACCTTTTCCAGAAAAAAGTCAAACAAGTATCCAGTTTTCTGCATCTGGAGGTACCATTTACAGATATTTTAAGCTGCCATAAAGTAACAGGACTTGCAGTGGTTTAATCCCTTCTAAAGTCATCCTTTGCTAATGAAAACTTACTTTTACGTCTTGATTTTCACTTACGCACACTCTAGGAATAATAAGGTCAGAAAAGTTCTATAACATTATCTGAGAGTTGCTATGTAGAAAATACGTTTCCATTACACAAAAGCTCCTATATTAGTATTTTACACAAACTTTAAGAAACTACTCAGAAAATTAGATACAGCAACTTATTTTTGTTTATTGCTCAACCCAAAGAGTTTAAAAAAACTGCAACAAGAATTTTGAATTTAAACCTAGAGAAAGACATTGTAAAACTCCTCAAGGTTCCACCTTAGTGGAGGTGTGGGTACCCACTACGTCCCCACTTGGCTGAACAGTCTGTGACTATGTTTCAAACATGACTTTTTATGTTTGTGACACTCAAATACACTTCTGTAACTGTCTGTTTATAATATTTTAAAAACTTTCTTATAGCCAAGCTCCTTACCCTGGGCCAACAAACACATAAAAATAGAAAAGCTTATTTAAATTATTACTATGAAAACATATTGACGAAAGAAGCTTCAGAATTGGGTAAGAGAATATATATATATACACATACATATACTAAATAATATATATGTAATATATATCAGAATACTCAAATATACATTTTTAGCATATTCACATAAGATAACTTAATAATAGTATTTTAATATATGAAAATAAAAGCCTGAGTTATGAAGCTTAGGAATTCAAATAAATGGTCATTTGAATTCAATGAAATAACTTTATACATAGAAATTTTAATCAAAACTACATGCCCTGTTAATAGGAAATTTGACAAGATGTTCTTTCAAATCAAAAAGGCCAAAGACACACCAGTCTGCCCTTTGTTAGGTTTTAATTCTACTAAACACGGGTAACAATCCTTTTTAAAAATTTATTTCGCTCATTTCAGGTGGAGAACAGTAGGAACAAAAAACCAGGAAAAGCAAAATTCATGTTCCAAGAAGAGATGGAAGAAAGCTCCAAATCAGAGCACGTTAACAAAACAGAAACAAAAGGTTTCTAAAACTGCTTCCGAATCTCTCTCCTTAACAGATCTGCCTATTCAAAATGTTTTTATTTTAGATCTGCATGCCAAACTATTCCAGCACAACTCCGAAAAAAAATTGAAAGCTTCTGAACAAAGTAATTAATGCAGGATCTGATCTTCAAGCACTGAAAATTCCGCCCCCCTTTTCCTCCTTGGAACCTCGCACACCCAAGAAATTAAATCCGTCAGCAGGCCTCACACCCAGCTTGTTTTCCTCCCTTTTTCCGCAGCACCGGAGCCTCCTTCGCTCTCCTGGCGCGTCTCTGTCGCTGCACACGCGTGTTCCGGGCCGGGGCTCACGGCACCATCTTAGACAGCCTCAGGTGCCAGACCTGGCTCGCCGGAGGCTGCGGCAGCGCCACAGCCGGGCAGGGGCGCCGGGCGGGGACCGCCTGGCAGCGGCACGGGAGGGGACGCGCCGATCGGCGCCCCCGCCCGGCGCGGTGCCTGCGAGCCGCGTCCGCTCACGGCGAGGGAGAGCGCGGCCCCGCCCCGCCCAGTCCCGCTGCCCCGGGACCCCCCGCGCCCCGGACTCACCCGCAGCTCATGGTCCGGGCCGGGCCGCGGGGTCACTGCTGCGGGGCCGGGCGCGCCGAGCCTGCGCCATTCAAACCCCGCCGCGCTGCATGCCGGGCCGCGCGCGCCGCGCCCCGCGCCGCCGCGCGTGCTGAGACACTCCGCGGCGCCCTCTGGCGGCCACCGGCGCGACGCCCCCTGCGCCCCGCCCCGCTCCGCGCGCCCTGCCCCGCCCCACGCGCCCCGCCCCGCCCCGCGCGCCCCGCCCCGCCCCGCGCGCCCCGCTCCGCCCCGCCCCGCCCCGCGCGCCCCGCCCCGCCCCGCCCCGCCCCGCGCGCCCCGCCCCTCCCCGCTCCGCGCGCCCCGCCCCGCGCGCCCCGCCCCGCCCCGCTCCACGCTTCCCGTCTCGCCCCGCCCCTTCCGCCCCGCGCGCCCCGCTGTGCTGTGCGGTTCCGCATCCCCGCGGCACTGCGGGCGGGCACGGACGGGTGCGCTGGTTGGTCTGTGGGCAGCGCTCCAGTTGGCTCAGAAATCCGTGCTCGTTCCACACCCCGCTGGGCAGCAAGACCTTTCTGTCCTGGCTCCTCTCGTGTAGGAGCAATCGTATCCAGTTTTGGAGAGGGTATCTCCATTTCAGTGATGGGCTCCTGGAAGAGAATGACACTGCCTTTCCATAGGGAGGAATGCATGTAGGCCCAGTGTTCAAGGTGCAGATGAAAGGCAGCCCAGGGCAGACAATAACCAGCAAGACTTTATGTCCTCTTGTGTAGAAGGGAGATTACAGCTGAGTATACCAAGGTACACTGGGTAAAACTCAAGTACATTATAGCTGAGTGTGGATAGTTTTAGTATTCCTGAGGCTAGAGTCTTACTAAGGCTCCCTCTTTGATCTGTTGCAACCTCTCAGAACATACCTAAAGCCTATGTGAAAATTGGCTTGTTTCAATCATAAATGGAGGGAAAGGTGAGATTTATTACGCATCTCTCACTTTAGTCCCCTTACCCATCAGAAACTCTGACCTGAAGTGTGTTATTTTCTCATGCAACCTCACAGCATCCCTGTAAAATACAGATTTAACCTGACACTATTATAGGCATATAAGATTTGGCAAGGCTGAAACTTTTTTACCTAGTCTTAGTGTCAGTTTTGGGGCATGAGAGGACAGGCTTTGACAATTTATATCCTTTCTTCAATAACTTAAAGGACAATTTAAATTGTAACTTGATTACAAAAACATTTCCTGAATGTCTGAACAAGTCCAAGACTATCTGAATTTAATCAGAAGCTACGTTACCACTTTTTGTGACCTGATTTTCATCTTACAGTACCATCAGACTTTAAAGCAAGTTACCCCATATGATACCAGTATATGACACCAAACTGTTATACAAAGAAGGCATCTGATAGCATTAAAAATGAAGTGCAAATATATAACCAGCTCCTTAGGTGCTTCATGTGAAAAGTTTCATAGCCATATTAATTTTAAAAATCATTAGAATCTTTCACCATCATCATTCTCCTTTTCATCCAAAATGCCCTAGTGATTAGAAGTGCATTGTTATCTTCCAGTCTAAATTTATTCACATCCTGTTCATTCTTCTAGTGCCAATATTACCCTACTGTTTATAAATCTCTTGACTTTTATGATATCTGTTTGCTGTAAGAGAATAATATAAGAGAATAATTTTATCCTCTCCACAATTTCATTTCACTTGCCTAGCAGGCTTGAGTCTCCTATTGCAGGATAGCCTTTCTGTTTGCTTAATCATCTTAATGTCAATTCTACCTTCATTTCTGCAGATGTTACAATTTCTGCCCTGTGTGCACAGTCTTCAACATACACATGGTTCTCTTACTCATCTGAACATCTGTGGATATCCAGGTCTATATGGTCACTAAGGGTTTTTAAGAGGGTTTTCTTTGAGCTGTGTGTGCTGGTGGAAACTTATCGAAGGAAACAGATGATGATATGTTATTTTAGAGAAAGGGACAATTGCCAGATGATGTACACTAAAAATACTGTGGCTTTCCAAAACAGACCTTTCCCGTGAAGTTTTCCAGGAGCACAGCTAGATAATTGCCAGCTAAATGCAGCTAAGTTGCATGTTTATGCTAGACAGTGGCAGAAATGGCTCATGTGCTTCTTATGTGATGTGATCTTATGTTTAGCTTTAAAGGGCAGAGCAACTGGTCTATCCAGTCAAGGTGCCAAATATTTTTATTACTGGGTCTGGTTATTAAACACATCTTCTGAAAAGAAGCGGTTCTGCAAGTCCATATAGAGGTCAAACTTTGTAATGAAAATGTGATTTCCGTCAGGGCCCAGTTCTGTTTCCATAAGCATACAAGCTGTACACTGGGTACATAGCAATGACCATGGACCATCTAGCTGCAACTACCAACAGATTGGTTAGGGTTGTCCTAGGGCTCAGCTGCAGTAATTTCCATTAAACATCCATGTTTCTTTTATGTATTTTTCTTTGATTTTGTTTTTGATATGCATACTTGCAGTTGTTTTAAATTACTATCTAGACATGGAAAAACAGTTCCCTTAGCTAAACATCCTTATGCCCTTTCTAAATATATTCACAGAATCATAGAATATGCTGATTTGGAAGGAACCCACATGGATCATTGTGTCCAGGCCCTGTCCCTGCACAGGACCATCCCCAAGAGTCACACCATGTGCCCAAGAGTATCATCCAAATGCTTCTTGAACTCTATCAGGCTTGATGCTGTGACCACTTCCCTGGGGAACCTGTTCCTTAGCCTATTTTCCTTTAACTTTTTTTTTTTTTTAATTTGTGAAAATAGAGGAGTGCTAGTATATCACACTTTTAGGATATTGGTAACGTGTTCAAGGTGTGCATTAAGAAAATGCTACTTTACTAACATTGCTTATTTTACCTTCTTGAGTCAAATTTGGTCACAGGTAACACCAGGGAATTTTGGCAGAAGAGCGACATCAGTCTTATTCTTGAAGCTGAACAAAATGTTGTGATTTCTAAATAAATATTCACAATAAATTCAAACCTCAAGCAATTTTAGCTGCTGTTCTAATATAGAAAATTGTATACTTAAGGAATTTCTTAATAATTTTAATTTTTTGGCAAGCCCTAATTATGTATTTTCAAATTAAAGAATTATCTGTGAGAGATTCCAGTTTATGTAACCTACCCTAGAACAATGCTATTACTGTGACACAGTGCAATATGATAGGGTGACCTTATGGACAAAAGATGAGTATTTTCAGTCCTTAGAAACGTCATAGTTGTAAATGAATTAAGCAGGTTGTCAAAAATAACACCAACCAAGAACTTGTACGTACATATGACACAACTTTCTATACCTGCCCCAAGTGAAGCTGCGTGAAACATAAAGTGAAGAATGAACACTAAGACATCTAAGATAACACCAAGGAGCTGTGCTCACCCTTTCCCTTCTCTCAAGGGCAGATCTTACACAGTTACCTTCATGGTTCCCCTGCAAATGAGGTCTTTGTGCAGGCTTGACAGATTTGAACAGTCAAATTTTCCAGATGGGTAAAAGAGTCTAACTAGATCAGGTAATTATGGTGTAATAGGATTTTACAAGATCATGATATGTAATCTGAATCATGTTTTTCTGGAGTGGAAAGAATAGAAATCCAAATACATGCGGGCCTAACGTGTGGAAATGTACACATATCTACATTTAAAAATAACCTACTCGCTCCTTTCTCTTGTATTCTCATATTTTAAAAATTTATATTGTTATTAAACTCATTTGCATTTTCAAAGAATTTCAGTGATTAAGTCTGGATATAGAGGAGCTCAAGAATTCTGTGAGTTGTTTGCTTTGCAGTTATCTCGAACTACAGACTATATATTTGGTGCCATCTTCACAGATGTAACAGTAGCTTATCTGGCAATTTATAGTGGAAACCAGAAATTTTAAAAGTGATTTTGGATGCAACACAGAAATCTAATGTATAAAAATTAAAAACTTGAATGTGAAGCAAAACAAAATACTTGGCAGAGGCAAAGAAAATGGGAAGGATAAGATAGATAAGTTCATAAAAACTGGTTCTACTGTTCAGAGCTGCCTAGGGTGTTGTGACTGTGTAGTGTTATACTGATAATATGACTTTTATCTGAAACCTGCAAAGAGCAAATGTATCTTAATGTTTCGTGCCTTTTTTTGTTGTTTGCACTTCCTTCTTATGATGCCACTTCCCTTTATTTCCAGATTTCATTTCTCACAAAGAGCCTACTTGGATTTTCTATTTTTCCTGATATTTTGTGTGCAATAAACTTTTTCTTGCATAAGTAGTTCTATCCCAATTGATGTAGTTATTTTACCAGACTGGCTCCTTTTTCATTCCTCCTTGAGTAGAATTTAAAGTTAATGAAGTGTACTGATGGGGATCTTCTCCTAGATCTGCCTGGTAGATGTCTGGGATGTGCAGTAGTTGGGACATTTGAGGGGGTGGTACTTAATTCAGGATTATTAACTGTTTAATCTTTAGCCTGCAGGTTGGAGACAGGATGGCTCAGGCAGTTGGTAATGGGATAAAGCTTTTCACCTCTGAATTGCCAACTCTGGGCCAGATTAGTAGGACAGAACATTTCCACCATCTGCTGTCTGGTCAGTGACCCATATGAGAGAAATCAGTAGCCATCCCTGCTACTGGTGAACAGCTTTACAATTAACCCCCCTAAAAACCCTATGTGAGAATGATCGCACCACAAACAGCTCCAAATGAGCATGAGGACTAAAAATTACTCTAGAAACCTCATGATCAGGCCTCAGCACACTGAAGGGAGCATAGGAAAATTTGTCAGCATGACCTGTTAGGAGATGCTGTTTCCCTGTGAAGATTCAGTTTACAGAAAGCCAGCTTTTTAAAAAGCAAACAACTGATAATTCTTGGCTGAAAATGACAAGAGCTTGTAAGAAAAGTGATGTGATTTTTTTGTGATGCAGAACAGCTGATCTTCTAAATGCAAATATCCATCAATAATATTTCTGGTTGGCATATGAGGCAATACTCAAATAGGACATAGTTCAGCTAAAAGAGATGATCTATTCAAACATGTAAACTTTTTCAGTCTGAGGTAGGTTAGCTGACTTAATGAATAGGAAATTACAAATGAGTGTGCCAAGCTGGGATTGTCTGTACACAGCACTTCTGGACACCACATCCGTTCCCTGTTTTAGAAGAAAGGTCAGATGTAATTACAGAATCTGTGACTTGGGTTAGTGTATGAATTTCTGTAGTTTTCTGAAGCAATATTCAATCTGAACCGTAGAAACCCAAGTTAAATAGTAGAGACAGAAAAAAATCATACCATAATATTGAAAAAATGGTTATATTGAGCATTATCTGTTACAATAATCTTTACTTTAATATGGAAGTAATAAAACAATGGTAACAAGGTTAGGGCCTTGCCTAATGTTCTGAAGCAAAACTAGGCCTTTAGAATTATCATTTTGAGAGAACCTAAACACCTAGCCCTTGATAATGAGATTTAAGAAAATGTATGAAGAATTTAGAATCTGATTTTCTGGGTTGCTAGCACTATTTGGTTGTGTTTGAAGTCAGGCATCTGGTGTTTTCAGACCCACAGATCATAGCTCGGTGACACACACGCGGCAGTCGCACCGGAGCGCAGGGAGAGCGCAGGGCGAGGATGGGCAGGGAGCGCCATCGCCGCCGCCCAGCAGGGGGCGCGCCCGCCCCGCGCCCGCCGCGCCGCCGCTCTCACACCCATCGTCAGTGCCACTTGTCGAGGCTTATTGTCTCTGCATAGCTTTGCTGAAAGTGCTGTGATCTTACATTTGTCAGTGACTGTTTCATAACCAACCCCCTTAACTGGTTTATGTTTAGTGTTGTATACCAGTGGTTAACGTGTTGCTTTTTTCGTTATGACCTGTGGATCTCCCAGGCATCATAACACTGGAATAATTTTTCTCATCCACAATATTCAAGAAACAAAGCCTGCAGATTTTTTATTTTAATAGATGTAATAGTCAATTCTCACGATTAACAGCTTAAAAGGGCAGTAGGCTTTTAAATTAAACAAACTTAGCTTTGTACAAGGGTGGCATAAGGTAAAGATTGGAATTAACTTTTCGTGCATGTGGCAAGAATCTCCAGATTTCAGTAACAGGCTGTGGTGGCTGTGATCTCACCTACGGTTTGTACATTGGGATTGCACTTTCACAGAAGCTACGGAGTATATTCTGGGATACAAAGAAGTTGGCTAAGATGTCTTACCTCAAATGTGTGCTTTCTTTGTTAGGTCTTCAATCTCAGAAACATACAAATATTTTGTAAAAAATCATTGGCTCTGCAGACTCAGTTGCTGAATAGGAAACAAATACAGCAAAATCATGTTGCCTTCACTTCCAACTATTTTATTTAACAATTCTTATTTCAAAAATTTTACTGAATGTATTAGCAATTTTTTGTGCTGCCTTCTATACCTTCATTCCATTTAATTTAATTTATTTATTTCTCTGTTTAATCCTTCCATGTCCTTAAATCCTTTGCTTCAGCTTAATCCTTCAAATCCTATAATTACTCAAACAAAGCATTTTAACCTTGTAACCTTCCTGGACTCTTGCCTATTGCTTATGACATGTAGGTCTCGCTTGACTAATGATGTTTACTGCTGCATTTTCTCTCCTAGGATACTCATGGAAAATTTCATGCCACATAGCTCCTGTTTATAGCAGGGCTCAGTGTCACAGTACTGCTATGAGCATTGCAAAAAGATTGATGACTGTGTTTCACTATTAGAACAATTGCTTCTTTTAGTCAGAATTTATGGTTGACATTGATGTAATCCCAAATAATTAATTCCAATACAGCATAGATTTTTTATTATCCTGATTTCAACTAACTATTACCAAGTTCATTGTGCCTCTTCAAAAGTATTTTTTCCATACTTTTTATGGTGTATAACCTTAATTCAGGCATCTAAAAGTGATAGCACTTAATGATACTGTTTTGGTTTGCCTGAATATTTTTCTAAACACTTAATGAACACATTGTATTCATTTCTCTTAGGAAAATCTGAATATTAAGATGATGACAGTAGTTTATGGTATTTATATTTTTTCCTTTAAGTTATATTTGTAAAGAAGTAGTCAAACTTTCACTTACTTTACTTTTTTTGAAAAAGTAATGTGTAGATCAGGTTCTGACTAAAATTAATCAGTGTGGGTATTTTAATAGGAATGATATTTAAAAAGATGAAGAACATTTTTATATTATAGTATTAAGGGGAAAAGGAAATAAAGGTATGTACTGAAAGCAGATGACTTCTTGGCAATGGTGAAAAAAAATGATAATGTCTTAAGGGACTGGGTTTTAATAAGGTCAAAAAGGTGCAAAGGAGAAAAGAATATAGAGACAGAAAGAGACTGGAAAGGTATCAGAGTGGTATCAAGAAGAGGGATATAGAATTAGGCATCTGAAAATACAGGAAAACAAATACCTGGAATGTGAATAATAGAAACAAATTAGCCTGAAAGAAGAAAGGAACTATGTGTATCTGTCTATTAGTTTTGTATGTATTTAAAATGCTGTATTAATTTTCACTATTCTAACTGAAAAACCCCCACAATCCTGTTTTTAAACTAAAGCACCTGTGTTAAGGAAAAATTCTAAGTTGTTCTGAATATTTTGTCTAGTGAGAAAAATATGGTTATTGGAGATAATGGTAAACAGAAATCAGTCATGAAATCAGCATCTTTAGTCTGTGTTCAGCTGTCTTGGAGGGTATGTACACATGCTTATACAGAGATGCATAGAGAGAGCTTGAATCCTGTAAGCTCAAATAGCAGAAGACTCTCCCAGTTACTGTTTTTATGACCTGTGAGCAAAATTCACTAACCAGTGTTTGAGCCACAGCTTCTGGTCCTCAACTTTCTGCCTTTTATGTACAGGTAATACATCACATATTTTTGCAGATGTACATTGAGTGGCTTTTTTCTAATGTACACACATTACCTTAAACTGCCTAAACAAACCATGGAAACAAGCTGGGATGACTTTTAGGCATCAGAAACTTGCACATCTGGGCCTGACACAGATTTATGGCATCACCTTTTCCAATTTCTCTTTAGAAGAGGTTCTGCCTAAGAAAATAAGAGTTCTCCTTGTAAGGCATACTAAGCTCGGCTGGAAACAATGGAATTCCCGGAACTATTTTCTCAATACGTTTTTTTTGAGAATATTTTTTCTTTGATTGAGTAACTTAGACTAAACTATTGAAAATAAAAATGTTTGTAAATAGTTTTTTGGTGTTTTTTAGAATAACCAAACAGCCTCCTAAATCCACATCCTACACCACCCAGACCCCTAAATTCCCATCCTACACCAAAAAGGACATGGTTTTAGGTATAAGAAGAGAGAATAAACATTATAAGAAATAAGATGTGGAGAAAATGCATCTCTGGGGAAGAGACATTGGGAAGACTTACACCATATGACTTGTGGAGGAGACATACACATAAGCTCGGATTTCCTCCCAGTGAAGTCAATGAGAGCAGAGTTGTCTCATGCCAAAGCCTACTAATTAATGAGTATTAAGAAAGACACAATACCCAGCACACGTTTCTTGTATTCCTCAATACAATGAGTAGATTAAAGAAACTATAAAGCAGCAATTAAAATGCAGATGCTGTGGCAAAATGTGTAGGCACAGATAATACGGGGGTTTTTTTAAACAAGCTAACATTGTTGGAAAAATGGGGACATTTTGGGACACACACAATTTTGTGCATGCGAACCAAGCAAATAAATGTCTGTATCAGCACAGATTAATTGTGCAGTTGAGTTCACCTCTACAGGATGTTACTTAGACAAACAGCACAGTATGATATGATATGATATAACATAAATGAGAATAGGATTTCAGTTAGGACTAAAGTTAAAATGTTACAAATATCATTTAAGGGACAAGGTTTTAGTTGGTAGAAATGTGACGAAAATGGCACCATATTAATACTACTGCCAGACCCATTATTTTCCTCTTTCCTTTAGCATTTGTTGCTGCAGACAAAAATACCATAGATTTACTGAAAATAGCCTGGACACTACAGGCTATTTAAGGGTATTCAGAGTGACTGCACTATCTTTGAGCTTGCTGTTTCTTGCATGAAATTATTACATCTGTGAAGAAAAGCTGTAAGTGAATTAAACTATTTTAAGAACCAGCTATACTTGTTCACAATGTGCAGTATTGAATCCTTACAGCCTTTTTAGCAATAATCATTATAGTCATTAAGCACAATGAGCACCGGTGGTTACCATTATTAGAGCAACAAAGCATCATCATGGTTTCTTCATTTTAGACCTGCTTTTTGATGTTAATAAGGAGTAACTCCTTAAGTAAGCAACAAGTTCTGAAATATTTTTCTCTTTTCACTAAGTATAAGCCACAGTACTTAACATGCAAAATCCTCTGTGTCTACTTTGCAGCTTAGTCTTGCATGAATCCTAGCCCTGTCTTCATAACTCTTCCATGTTGATTAGATACCATCTTCTGCTTATCTTTGTTGAAGCCTCTCAAGATAAAAAAACCCAAACAAAAAACCCTCACAGAACCCCTCCCCCCAAAAAACCCCAACCAACCAGAAAGCCAACTGAACAAACAAAATGGAAAAAAGGAAAAAAAAAGGTAATTTTTCAGGGAGTTTTGATTTGATGAGTTTTTAAACTTTTACATGTTTCCTGCAAGTGTAGGCTAAGACATGAACATTTTGTCACTTTTCTAAATAATAGGGAGGTAGTAGGTTCTATTTTTATAATTTAAAATGTGGGTCCATTTTTATCCTTTTTGTGTCTGTTTATTGTTCTAAGCTGCATTTTGCAATATTTTCCATTTTGCTTACAATTTTTCCAATTTGGATTTAAAAAATTGTATGTAAAACTTGCAGGCTGAGTTTTTTTCTTTAGGTAGGAGAAATCAGTCTTTAAGAAATCTGATGTAGTACTTTCACATTGTAAGTTGCATATTTTGTTCGTTACATGCTTAACTTCCATGAGATACAGATCTGGAAAATCTGTAAATAACATTATTTTTCTTCCTGTGTCTTTTATTATATATTTTTGTATGTTTTTTAATCTGTATAACCAATTTCTATGTATCTGTCATGCAGATTGGCTCTGCAAAAAGGGGTGGGAGAGCTGCTAAGGTTCTAAGAGGCTGTGTGGGAACCTCTATAGACACTCCACCTTGCAGCATCTATTTATTTTGGTTGGTTGCTATAAGGTTATTTATAACTTTCTGCATTTAATGTGAAGATTTGTCTCTTCCTCATTTGCATTTTAATATTGTGTCTCATGGTGTGTTTAATGTCAATGCATTCATACATTGTCATACATAGGTGTATTACTGGATCTCAGATGATGGCTCAGTTCTTATCCACAATCATATTTTGCAAAGCTGTCATTCTTTTGAACATAAATTCTGTGACTCATTGAAGAGAGGCTTTGTGGAGACTTCTATTCCTGTTATTTTATGGTTTATTTAAAAACATAAAGATTCAAAGCAGATTGTTTCTGTCAATCTTTGTTAAAGAGGTAGGACACGTCTCCATTCAGGGTTATCGACTTGGTGCCATGGATTCCATAAGAGACAATTTTTTGTAACTTAAATAAAACAGCTATTCTCAAACTCAGAATCAAATAGATTACATAAGCTGTTTTTAAACTGCAGTGGAATTAAAATGTGAAATGCAACCTAAAGTGTTGTGGTTGAGAAGGTTCCTATCCAACAGCGAGCAAAAAGAGTATGCAGCTTTTAGGCTACAAATGTATATCTAGGCTTGCAAAGAATGGATAAGGCAAGGAAATGTCATTTTAACTGCAGTACCATACCCTAGCAATCTCATAATTCTCTGTTCTCTTGTGCCTGTGTAATGTTCATTTGTTTCTAACTTCCTTTGAAGTATAGAAATTTTATTTCTGGGCCCAAATGATCACAGATATGTAAAAAAAAGCTGGTTATAACTCTAATTTTAATTACACTTTACTTCTAAACTTGTTATTCTGCATCACTCCACGTGGTGTCTTCATGGACTGTAAATCTTTAAAAGCAATTCAGAAACCAGTTCACTTTGAATCCAACCTTTCATTCTTCCCTTCCCTCCCATGCATATGTGTATTAGCACACAGCTCATGTCTGACCCATTTATGCATTTTACAAGATTTAAAGCTTTTTACTTTGAAGACCAGATTTTTTTTTCCCTGAAGGAAGGTGACTTAATAAATGAATAATTTAAATGCCTTTATGTGGAAGTTAAGACTGTTATGAGAAGCTGATACTTTTTTAAGGCTTTAAAGTGATTCTTTTTTACTTTCCAAATACTTACGTTCAGAAGCAATGTTGCTCAATATGTTACTGTAGGTGAGATTCCCATGTAAGTTAGTGGAATGTAGCAGGTGAAGAAATCCACAAGAAGAAAGACAGAGGACTGGAGTTTTTCAGCCTGGAGAGAAGAAGGCCTGGTGGGGGGATGCAGTTGCAGTTTTTCAGTACTTGAAAATGTGGCTGTGGTGGAGTGGGAGGTGCTTTCTTCTCAAGCATGCACAGGGACATAACAAGAGGTAGCAGGCACAAGTTGCTTCAGAAGAAAATCCCAGTGGATATGGGAAAGATTTTCTTCACCATGAGAACAACTAAACTCTGGAACAGGTTGCTTACAGAAGTGGTGGAATGTTCCCCATAGGAATTACTAAAAACTTGGCCTGGATAACATGATCTAAATGACTGCTTTCAGGAGAAATTTAGACTAGATATATTACTGGAATTCTCTCCTATTTTACATGTTTGTATTTTACATGTTTGTCCTATGTTGATCTTTAATTTGTGTCTGCTCCTGTGAGTACTGTGATTATAGTGGTGATGGGGGTAGTCCATTGACAGTACATGGAGTCTTCCCTGCTGTGATCAGACTGTGTGTCACAACAGGTAGGCTGGGTAAGGGCTGAAGCTATCATATTCTACACATTTCCCTGGTGTTTGTCCTGCTTGAATCTAGATATTAAAGTAATTGAGCATTCAGAACTATTTTATTTCAAAACTCTACTTCAAGAAGTGCCCATAATATCTACTGGTTCAGAGCATTTTTTCACCCAGAAAGTGGTAACATGGATTGGTGCACTTTGTAACTGAATGGAGTTGAAACCCACTTTACTACTTTCCTGAAAAATATCTTAGTCATCAAATTATTGACTGTGCTGGTTGGAGAGCCCTTTGTTGCTCTTCCAAAACTGACTGTGAAGAAAAAAGAAAGTCTATGCTCTGTTACAGAATGAGAAAGTCCAAAGAAAGTATTGTTTTTTAGGGAGTATTCTGGCACTTGCAAGGTTTTGGTCCCTGTTTATATCAACATTTTTGTTTTTTCTGTTAAGCATACATCAACATTCAAAATGCAAATAAAAGGCATAGAACACAGACATGCACACCCTGTCCCCACAGCTTGACTCCCACTTTCCTGGTAGTATTCTGACCCTGTAAGTCTCACATTCCTTCCTATATGGAATCATGGCACACCTCCAGCAGCAGGGGAGGACACAGTAGTGTCTAAGAGGAGGCAGAGACCTCTGAGTCAAAGCTTGTAAATATTGTTATTAAGATTGTAAATAGTTTTATTGTAATAAACCATAAATTAACTTAAATGAGAGACAGCAACTTTTAAGGAGGTAGAGAGAATTTTCTCTCCAGGTCTTTACTGGAATGCAAAAGTAGCTCCTGCTGCTTGCAATGAAAATGTTCCAGTTTCTTAGGGAAAGAAACCTACATTCATGCAAGATTCTTCCCAATACTTCATCCTTTCCAGTTACTTGTGGGATAAACTCACAGCAAAACTGTAATTTTGTTTACCAAGATCTTAAATCCTGCTGGGAGCTGGAATAAAGCACTGTTCATAGTGAAATAAATGACGAACCTTTCACTGCAGTAACAATAGTAGCTTAAGATTTTATGCTTGGCATCTTTCATATTATGTTTTTGAATTTTGGTCATCAGCTGGTGCAAAAGTCTATGTACAGCCATCTCTCATTCCTTTTGTTTAATGAATGTATATATTCTATGTAGTATAAAAAATTTGAAAATTTTAATTTTTTTATCACCTCTTTATCATATGAACAGAGTTTTGTTCCAACTGCTTCAAGTAAAGTCTTGAGTATCTATAATATGATTTAAATATTAGAGTTGGAGATGACTCCCTTTTTATTCTATAGTTTTGAGAATTCCCAGGTCAACCTTGCTAATATAGAAATAAGGTGTAAAGGGTCTGAGGCATTAATAAGTGCCAATGGTTCATAGCTGCTATGTTAAATTTGCAGATACTTACAGAACTCCAATTACAGAACCCCAATTCCATGACCTCAATTTCTGAAACAAGTTTAAAGCTCCACTTTAGCAATATCAGAAAGAAACAGAAGTGAATCCTAAATTCTGTTAAAAGAGTAGGTAAGTAAAGTATGTAAATGAATAATGAGTAATGATTTAATTACTATAGTAGTGAATTTACATTTTAGTAAATTACAAATGTGGTCAGATTTTAAGAGAATTTTCACAGAAAACTTCTTGTGAAGCATTGTGTAGAACAGTGACCATTTTGTTAAAAGCCTTGATAAAAAGCCCAGTAATTTTCATTCAGTGAGAATTTAACAGTCCAGCACCACATACATTTCACAGTTCTGTTTTTTCAGAGGAAGTGATTAATTCTCCCATCTACTGTTTATTGCATCTTTCAATAATATCTCAGAAGTGTAGAGATGTTACACATTTTCACAACTCTGCAAAAGGAGTCATTATTAACCTTATTTAGGAAAGGGGAGACGCAGATTTAAAGGACTGTATTCACGCTATTTACTGTGATCTCAATTAAAAATAACAATTAGTGGGACAAGCCAATCACTCTTCACACCCTGGCTGCCAGTTTTGCCAGCAAAAGGAAGCCAAGATTATGTTACTATGAACTTCTATGAACTACTGTGAATCATGGCATGATTTCTACAGTGAACTTGGCATTAAACATTTCATATGTTTAGACATGACTTCTAATAAGGTAAGAAGCTTTTCATCTAGAAGCATGCTCTACTGACAGTTTGTGAAAAGCTCAATTTAATTGATTTGTCAGCACCGCACAGGAATTCCTAAGTGTGATGTGGGACAAGGATGAGCTTGAGAAAAAGATGTGGTTAAAGGCCATATCACAATGCAGTCAAAACCAATGGTAATTTAAGCAGTTCCTATTTCTGAAGCAATTGATTATAATTCAAATAATATTTTCATAATGTGTTTTTGTATGGATAATTTCTCATCTCAAAAAGGAGAACTCGAAGGCCCTAGAAACTCTCTAAGTGCAACATCACAGTGAAGCAGTAGTCCCTTTTCCTATATTTCTCCAAGTAACATTTAAACTCATTGATAAATTTAAAGAAGGTTTCAAATAGGTACAGAAGTCTTAAGGATACCACATGTTTTTTAAGTGTTGTGAAAATTTGTAGCAGAACAGAGGCAAAGGACCCACAGCAGCACTACTATGTAGTGATATGGTAGAGCAGACACTTCTTACCTTGCCACATGTCCTACATGTGTATCAGAATGAAGTATATCAGAAAGATAATAAAAATAAATCCAAAACAAATGGATGGATATAGTAAGTTGTTATTTTTAACAATTCCTTGGTCTATGCAATCACATTTGCTAATCCAATTTTTATCTTTACTGATTGAATCTTGTATATACTAATCCCATCTTTACTAACTCAAACTTCCCCCTTTTTTATGGTTTTCTTTTGCTTTGTTTTTTACTTACACTAGCATTTCTGCACTTGTGACTTTTACAAAACTTAGATATTGCTATTTGTATTTTCTCCATAATGATGTATCTGGCTGACTATGAAGAACATTCTGAGTGTCAGCATAAATCCATGACTGAAGGGAAGATGAGGATTTCTGTGCTCAGTGGCATATGCAATAGTAATAGAAACATACTGAATCATACAAGAGTTTGGGTTGGAAGGGACCTGAAAAAGCCATCTAGTTCAACACTCCTGCAATAAGCAGGTTAATCTTCAACTAGATCAGGTTGCTCAGAGCCCCCCTCCAACTTATACCTAGTCTAAATCTATCCTCTTTTAGTTTAAAACCATTACCCCTTGTCCTGTCTCAACAGGCCCTGCTGAAAAGTCTCTCATCTTTCTTGCAGGCAGCCTTTATATATTGAAAATCTGCAATAAGGTCTCCCCACAGCCTCCTCCAGGCTGAAAACCCAGTTCTCTTAGTCTGTCTTCATAGGAGAGGTGCTTCATCCCTCTGATTGTCTCCATGGCCCTACTCTGGACTTGCTCCAGCAGGTCTGTGTCTTTCTTGTGCTGAGGGCCCCGGAGCTGGAGGCGCTACTCCAGGTGGGATATCACAAGAGTAGAATGCAGGGGAGAGTCACCTGCCTTGTCATGCTGGCCACCTCTCTTGTGATGCAGCCCCTTAGTCCCCCATTAGCTAGCTTTCTCCTAGCTTTAAATAAGCAGAATGGCATGGGGAAGGTCTCTCTTTTGAGTGATAGGAGGAATAAGCACTCCTAAAATTGTTAGAGATAAAAGATTGTTCAAACAATCTTAAACATCATGTGGCAGTAGCCTCTCTGGTCCACCACTTTTTCCTTTTCTTTTTGATTTGTTAGTTGGAAAATTCCAAGGACTCTTGAAATGTTTGTGGTTATTTTGGTATTTCCTTTTAAATTGTGTTTTATAGATTACCTGTCCAACCCATATAACAGGTGCCTCTTAGAAAGACATTAGACTGTATTGTGGGAAGTCAGCTGGGACTTAAAAAAAAAATAAAGGATATATTGATTTATACTGTTGCGCAAGTAAACTCATCTTTTGTTTTATATACAGCTTAACATAAAACTGTTTGAAGTGGACCTAACCTCACAATACTCTGGAAAAATAAAGGGATCAGTATGGAGCTTTTCAGATAGCAGTCAGGGAAGTAACAGTCTTCCTGCTTCCTGCCTAACAAGTCCATGCTTTTTTCCACCCAATTTCCAATACATATACACATGTTCTCAAGAAACAGCATGGCTTATAGAATAGAGGGATCAAGTTTTGTTATGCAAGCTTTTTGTATTTTCAATGCTGTAAAATCAACAATCAGCTTTCCAGGAGAAGGCTTTAATATTTAAGTATTTCTAGCTTTTCCTGTTCTCTCTTCTGTCTGCTTTGCTTCTTTGTTGTTCCTTTTGTGCTGACTTGTTCTAACTTTTCTTTGAAATTAACAGCTATGTCAAGGTGGGTTATTTGGATGTTTGGCCAAGTGATTGGACTTTATCCCTACTCTCCACCTTACAACTTGATATTTCTGCAAAGTAGAATGCATATTTATGATAGAATGAGGTGCACACAACAGGGTTTTTTAATTCTTTATCTTTTCCTATCTTTAAGTCTGCAAAAACCTAAGGAATTTTTCAGTGCAAAACAGAAATCAAAAGAATGATAAAGTCTTTTTTGATGACAGTTACTTTGGAAATGGAGTCATAAGTATTGTTGTTAAACTTGACTGTTTCAACACATTAATTCACATGGGATTTCATTTGAATTCCATGTGGCAAAACCAGTTGTGTTTTAATAACAGTGAAAGTTGATTATAGGTTTGTTTTTTCTATCAAGTAGCTGGCTATTTTCATTGATGATTTGTAGTTCAAATAAAATCTAGTGACTTGCCTCAGAAAGTTTGAACACCTCTTTTAAGGCTAAAAATGTAGAAAGTCCTCTGAAATAGTCTTTGATGTGATTTTTCCAGCAGTGACAGGTCAAAGTGACAACAGGGGACTTTCTTTGGAGAAGTTAATGACTCTTTTCCCATTCTGCTCTCATTTATAGTTTACTTGAAATTCTAGGAATCTTACCTGTCCACCTATTGCCTTTTCTGTAAGGCAGCCCCCATGGCTACAATCAGCATGGGTCTTATAAATCCCTTTTATAATGAGGTGTGTTATGAAGTAGCAGAAATTTGTATTGTGAACTTAATGAACGTCACTGCCAAACCCACGGAGAAAAGACAGCAAACACAGGGAAAGAGCCAACACTTCTGACCCCCTTCAACTTCTTAAAATTGATATTCTACACAAATTTTATGGGAATATTTGTATTTCTACTCATTAAATAAATCTTAGTGAAAATAGGAGACTGTGATAACTGTTCCATTCATATTTTCCACTACAATTTTCATTGCCCTAATTTGTATCAACATCTAGGTTTAGATACAATGAGAAATAGAGGTACAATTTTACAGCTCCTGAGTACATTAAATTTTGATTTGCACAAAGGTAAGGGCTGTTTTCTTTTTTGTGTGTGTTTTGATACTATGGTGTAAAACAGCAAAACAAGAGCATCTTTAAGATCATCAGAGGGGTCCCACACAGGCCTAGGTTAGTATTTTCATTCATACTAAAAGGCTTTCATGATGGGCTTGATATGGTTGTTTCATTAAGTCTTCATTTGTGTGGAAATTTTTGGGTCAATACAGAAACCACTGGTAAAGTAGATGTGAATGATTTTGTCTGTTTATTTTCTAGTGTGTTTTGATAGTTGCTTTTGATGTGACAGGATATTGTTCTTTGAAAGTCCTTGTTGTCCTGCCCCTTTTGTGACCTTCAAACAAAGTCAAAAGCTTCTTCTGTGATGGTGCTCTCCTCTAGGACAAAACATAAATACTCCTTCCTGGAATATTTGCTAAAGTACATGGGATTTACCTTTCTAGCAGCTTGTCTCATGCAGAGTACTTAAAGGAAGGTACATGTCTTATTTCTGTTAGATATTCCTGAAGCAAAGATTTTAACCTCTTTATTTACTTCACTGAATTTTCAGACAAGTAGCATAGTTCATTCTTTGTCTAAGACCCTTTAACCTCATTTTTTTCAAGTGAAGTCAACTTGTGTTTCCACACTGAGGCTGAAGGATTAGATTAAATCCTTCATGGTGTACGTATCTTTTTTCTAATGCATATTGAAATTTGTGGTTCTGTATTGTATGCATTATTTTCCAACTGATTTGATAACTTACTCAAATATATGGTAGTTCTTAAAGCAAAACTTTATTACTACACTTAGAAAAGATGTAGTCTTTATATAGACATTGTAATAGCTGCCTAAGCAGAATTTAAGCAGAATTACAGTTTACAATTAATTTTTTGAGATATTTTCAAGCACAAAATGCTTGTCTTATTCTGCTGCCTTTGAAATTATAACTAAAACTGTCACACTCATGGCCAGTACACGAAACTTTTGAAAATTGTATCTTTACAACTTATGTTTTAATATAGGAGCCTTTCATAAAACCTCTCTATATTCAATATGTGTATAAGGAGAAACTCATGACTAAAAGAGTTCTTCACATTTTCCAAAATGCTACATTTAATTTTTATAACCCTAGAAAATAGTCTCTTTTAGAAATTCCTGAGGGACAAATATTGCAATGATCTTAATTTAGTTTTATAACACCTGTCCTTTGAACAGTTGTGAAGAAAAACAGATGTTCTCCTCTAGGTTATCAGCAGCATGTAATGGAATTCCAAGAAATTGTTTATCTTTTCATTCTCGTAGGCACCATGATTTACAAATTTATACTCAAAGAAATGCATATATAATTCTGGCATTCTAATTTACTGAAAATTTTGATAGTACCAAAACATATTTTGGGAGCACATAGTTCTCTTTTTGTACAGAACGATGACTCATTTTAGCCTACTGCAATTGTAAACAAGAAGAAATTGTTCTAAGAGCACACATGCCTTCTGCTACTGTTCATTTCAACATTTAGGACAGGGTGGAGCACCCACAGACTTTTCACTGTCAAATCTTTTCAATTGCTGGAATTCTCTCCTATTTTACATGTTTGTAATAAAAACTTTACACCTATAAGATAAACTAACTTCTACAAAACTATTATATTATCCACATATTTTTTGTTCCAAGTATTTTGTTCATCTTGTGAAATCAAGACTGACTTTAGGACGGAAATCATGTCTGAGTCTGCTGTAGCTGGTTTAAGTAATAATAAATGTAATCTGTTTCTATCCTGGAAATATCTTGATAATTTGCCTTTGATGTTTTTATTTGTTAATAAAAGGAAAAGAAATTAGAGGCCAGATTCAGTTTAGTCTCATAATTTTATTCTATTTTTTTTTTGTGTTCCTATTTGGATACCCAGCATTGGGCACACAATACTTTGAAGGAACACAAAAAAATTAGAATAAAATTATGAGACAGAGTTCCTCCAGAAATTTAGTGCAACAGCAACTTTTGCTTATGCTTGACTGGATTCAGTGTATTGGGTTTTAAGATTTTCTATGATGCAGATACCATTCTGGCTGAAGAGGTAAAACCATAATAAGCCAAATGCATATGGAGGGTGAAGGAATACCTTTTTTTTGTCTAAAAAAAATCTTCCAAAAATGTATCAATTCCAACTGACATTGTCTTTCTCAGAAGAACCTAACTCTTAGAATTATTAGAGATGCATTGTTCAAGAAAAAGCCCTGCTGCCAAGTCAGTGCTTGCTATCAGGAGCCACAGCCATTGTGATAATTCAGTCTCTGCTCAGATGCAGTGTGATGGAGGGGACAGTCTCCTTTAGGTGATCTCTGGAGGTTTCTTGATAGAGCTTCCTCCTGGAAATTTTATAGGTGTGTACCTAGTCCTCTTTCCTGGCTTCAGGGAAGGCCGGATTTTCACTGCAGTTATTAAATTTTGAGCTTGTGACTGTAGCTATAGTTATAGTCAAGTGTTTTAGTGAGAATAACAATACAAAGTTAGCCAAGACTGGTTTGTGATAAACAACTGAGGGGACTTTTTTATACTTCAGGTAAATCAAGTTCAGAATGTAGTCATTCTCCACTTAAGTCAAGAGCGAGATACCCATTGCCTTCCTATGTGCAGTTTCAAGCCCTGGGGAAGGTAATAGTCAGCTCAAGGAATTCTAGTATAAGATATAAGGAACTGAGGGTAACAGCTGGCAAATAGTAAATAATTTAATATACCCCTTTCTTACTGCAAGCCTAGTTTTCACTGCAGCTGATTTAGTCAGGAACAATCACAACAACATGTACCAGTATCTGCCCACCCAAGTGAGCAGTCATTTCAGGAGCAGCAGTTTTTCAGTATACTTATTTTTCATGACATGTTCTTAATCTTGTCAGGTTTGTTTCCTTCTCATTTGTTTAAGAACAGAGGACAGTTCACGTGACTGCCTGATTTTTCATAGCTTTGTATCTGCTTCGGGAATAAAACTTAGATTATTTTATTTACAGCTGAAAGGACCCAAATTCATATCCAAATGACCCTGTCAAATTTTAGTTCTTTGTTCAAAATGCTTCTGTTTTGGCATTTCCCTCTGTGATAATAAAATTCACAAACTTAGATATTTTCAAGTGTTTTGCTGTGAATTGTGTACAACTCAGAGAAAACATTTTTGAGTTTGAAAAGCACTACTAATGTAGATATTTTATAAGTTGGGCCGTTTTTCCTCCAGGAAATATAGGCTAAATCTCACCACTAGGAATAGTTGTAAATTTCACATAGTCATAATAAACCAAATCTTAGTAAATGTGAAAGTCTAAGTAGTTGCATTTTATTTTTTCAAATCATTGTTTTGATTACTTCTGGACTATAAACAGCAATACTAAACAAGTTCCACTCCATTGAAACATTACATATTTTATGGTATTGTGTGAGCTTGAAAAGACTTCGAGAGGTCATCTAGTCTAGTCTGCTGCTCAAAACCTGTCTAGGGTGCTCAGCTTTACCACTCTTACTGCTTATGGCATGAGAAGAGCTGGATGTTCTGGTGAGCCATAGTTTAGACACCACTGGCTTGATAATAAGAGCAGCACATTTGTTCTGTAATTAATCTTGGCTTCCCTAGTTTCTATGGTCCTTTGAAGGTCTGTTTCTTTGAAACCTGGTGCATACCTGTGGTCTTGACCAAAATCATGCAGAAAATACACAGTTCAGTTGCATATAAAATTTAGAAAGCTGACTCTTTGTTCAAGATGTTTGCTCTCTGGACTGCTTTGAAATTCTTTGAAAAGATCCTTATGGAATTTTGTCTGAGACTTGTGCTGAGGCATCAAATAGGAAAACCTCGGTGTACAATAGAAATAATTGCTGCATGATGTCTCTGCACCCTAAGGAGCAACATGTTCAACTCTGTACTTACCTGTAGCATTCATAAAACATGAAGAAGAGATACTTTATGTTGCCCTCCTACCATTGTTGGTGATCTGGGAAATTGATGTAAAAATAAAAATAGATGAACACATTTAGATACTAATTTTTGGTTTTGTTCCCAAAACAGGCCCTACAGTGTTAATAAATATTAATCTGAGCAAAGTTTTACATTGGCTGATGATCAAAATGCAGGATTAACACTGCTTGCTCAACAGGTCTTAGTGAGAATTAGTTTTATCATTTAGTAATTGCATAAAACATAATTTTCAGACTGAGGAAAGTTTAATTTTAGCACTTTTATTATAAAGAAAAAAATAATTTCGTTACTGCTGCACTTAATAATTTGTTAGTCAATGGTTATTTCTGCAATTTTTTTGCTGGTTGCAATGTTTGTTCAAAAAGCACCTCCTCAGGAAAGGATATTCAGATGGGGTTTTTTAATGTTGACTTGGCAAAATGTGAGAGATGAGGTGTGGGTAAGGATTAAGGGACCAGCTGCCTTCTGCAAAGACTTTGAATGGGGTTGTGGCACTGGCAGCTTACAGGGTTCTGCTCCAGCTCCTGCATGGTATGGGAAGAATTGTCCTTCAGTGTGAATTATTTATTCCTCAGGAATAATGCCTACCATCACATTGCAGGGAGAATTTTTTTTAAAAAAATTTTAATCTCAGTTGAAGAAATGAGCAAAAACATTCACTGTCTGGATTCTCTGAAAAGTAGATCTAGACATCTGATACTAAATGTGTAGTTTTTTTAACTATTCTGTTTCCTTTGAGCAGATTCTCATGTGAGGGTTTTGCACTGAAAAAAATGGTGAGGGCTCTACTTGATTACAGAGAGCGTGGTGAGCCCTTCGTGTTTTCACGCTTCATATTTTTAGGGTCTTTCTTCTTTAGCCAAAACCTGAAAGTTCTATTCACATCTCTCTTAAAAATCCTGGGAGAAGTGGTAGGCATAATTCCAGCATCCCCTCTAATCATACCTCAATGTAATCTCCAGTAACATCAAAGCAGATGGAGGATGATGACAGGAAAAAAAAAAGAGTCAACTAAAGTTCAGTTTCTGAATGGGCTGTGTTTGCCTTGACATTTGTGTGTGAGGAGGAAGGGGGTGGTGGTGTCAAACTACTCACATCGAAAAGTTGAATTTTTCTGAAATCAGGTCTGTATATGTCCGGATAATGAACTTTTCAATAACTATTTACCTTCCTTAATGTGAGGGGAAATAGTTCATGGAGGAATCCAAGCTAATGATTTTTGGCCTTTAAATATCAGACACCTGAATTTCAGTTCTAGAAGCAATGTCCAGCTTTCTATGTGGCATTTTTAGACAAATTTGCAGCAGATAAATCACTTGTATTGCATCTCTGGTAGCCAAGTATGGACTGTATTTATTGAATTGATTTGTGGAACTAGAAAGCAACTATTGCCAGATATCACTTGCAGGAACACTTTGAACATCAGTCACAAACCATATACTATGTCCAGTTAGGGCAGGTAGGAAAGGACATTATCCTTTGCATAAAAGCAATAAGCATTAATTGAAGTCCATCTCAAGAAACAGCCAATGAATGCTGAGGCCATAAGAATGTTGAGTTCTCACCACGTCTCACATCTCTTCTGTTCACTCTAACTCCTGGTGAATTATTTATGTAAATTCTGATGGGTTTGCAGAAGACTTGTAACAAAGTTATCACTTCTAACACTTCAACTCCAGAAAATAATTTCTGTGAATCATGTCTTGGGATTTTGCTCCTTCCTTGGAAGGAACATATCTAATCAGAAGATCATAAATTATTTTCTTGTAGCTCATAGCCCAAGAAAGTGCTTTTTAGCTTGGACTCTTGTCTATCTCTTTTGTATTTCATCAGACAGTCTTTCCCAGAGGTATCCTAATCAGTACCACAGCTAGTGCTCCTGGATATGTGATTACTTAAATGTTATTTATCAGGGGGAGGGACTGGGGTTCAAAAGAAAGGCATGGGAGGTATCATACTGTTGTGCTTTCTTCTCACTGTGATACTTGCCAAATTCTAATCCTTCTGATGATAGCTATACTTACAAAAACTTTTTACCCTTTTCTGTGTACAAACCTCAGACAGTGGAAAATGTCAGGAACATTCAAGTAAGAGTTAGTTTGATGCACTAAGAATGACATCCTTAGCTCTGTATATTACTCTAGCAATTTAGAGAAAGCCAGTTTTCCACTATAGCATTTTAATTGAAATCTATTGAAAAATTTATGTAGGAACAGCTTCACTAACTTTTGTTTCTTCCTTGAATGCAGCAACTCTTGCTGAGAAAAAGCAATAATTTCCTATTTATCACCTGCAAATTTATTTGCATGTACCCAAGTACCAGCTGTGTAGGAATAAACTAGTCTTAATCACAGACATGAGTTGAACATAGTAGGTTTTCTTTCCTCCCTAATTACATCTTATGACAATCCTTTTCTTCTAATTTTTAATTTTGTCACTTGATTTCCCTAAAAGTGGAGTAACGATCTGTTTACATCAATTTACATAGCTGTGATGGATTAATATTAAATAGAATTTAACATTAAGTCAAATGAAGGATCTTGGAACTTTGAGCAAATCAAATAGACTTGTACATTGTCTAAAACATTCATGATTTATACACCTAATTGTAGCTCACTGTGTGGCTCCCTTTGTGCTTCTTTATCACATCTCTATACAAATCAGATGTCTCATTCAACTTGCTAATGCACAAGTGCATAGAAATTTGAGGTGTCTCCAAGTACAGTTTAAGCTTTCACTGGCTGCAGGTAGAATTCTGTGAGAAGACAGGTAGTGAAGCAGGACTAAGTATTTTCAAAGCATAGATTTTTACTTATGCAGGTAACTGGTAGCTTACAATGAATATCGTAATGGCCACAAGAACATGAATCAAATCCAAACAAACAATCAGATTTAACTCCTACTTGAACTACTGGCCAAACTATTTGATTTATGTTCATGATAATGAATTTCTCTGGCATTCTTTTAAGCAAATATTAATACAATGAATACTTATGACTATAATGTACATTTAATGTTCTAAGTGTTCAAGGCTAGACAGCTGTACTTGAAATAGATATTTGTGAAGTAATAAGACAATTTGGTACTTTCCTTTTACAAATAGCTTTTCCATTTAATTGACCATAAGGTCTTCTGGAGCATTCTATTATAGAGTTCCTTTACATTTCAGGGTACAAAGTAGACAAAGTGTGTACTGAACCTTCAGCTTCCATTGTTTGAAGTCAATGCAGTGGTTAAGAAACTGTATTGTGAGGCTGTATTCTGGTTTTCCATATTTTACATGTTGTTTTTTAAGAAGTGTGCATATATGAATGTTTGCACTTGGTCACATACATGTAAATAATGTTAAATGGGTTGGACATGGCCAGTTTTACCTTATTTTGTAAACTGTGAGTAGCTCAGACTAAAATTAGGTCTTGTCAGTGAACATTAACCAGTACAGGAATCACTGGTATTCATCCTGGCATGTGCAAGTAAAGTATATTTCAGACTGACAAATATCTTTCTGAACTGAAAAATTAAAAATAATAGCTATTTTTTTTTTGTGGCAAATTCTGCAATTTGTGTTAGGTAAGTGCAAATTTCCAGGGTAAGCTGTTACAACAATTCTCAAGTGCTAAAAATGATATAAACTTCTTGAATATAAATTTGTATTTGTGATTTGGTCAAACCTCTAAGCTTGATTTATCCTGACAGTTCTAGATTTATTCTTAGAATAGTGAAATATTGCATTATATGTATCTCATTCCTCAACTGTATAAAGCATTTGTAAGTTATAAGGAAGCATAATATTGTCATTTCTTGTTTCCTTTTGTAAGAATTGTTTAGCTTGCTGAATATATTTTCTATTTTTAAGGTAATAACACCAATTGATCATAACACTCAGTGCAGCTTTGGACCCCATTTATCAAAAATGGGTGGGGAAAAAAAGGTATCTGATTTTGAAGGCACTTCAAAACCAGTGAAGTTGCTACAACTTTGTAAAAATTTTGTAATAGTGAGGTGTATATCCTGCCTGTCTGGAAAGACCAGGAAGGAATGCAGTAACTCCAGCACCCTGAAGTAGCATATTGATAGGAAATCACCATGTTGTTGCAGGAAAATCTATTGTTTATCAATAGTTAAATAATTAGTAAATATATAAATAGTTAAATGATATTGTTAAGTATTATTCTCTCATCTTTCATGTTCAAAAAAATCTATCAGAGGATCTTGTGATACAGTAGCATTAAGTGTTTTTAACATAGCCAAATAAATTAAAATCAAGAAGCTCCATCTTTTACTCATTTTCCTCTTTACTGGACATTTAGTATCTTTTAATGTTTTCATTCTCCAAATATTTACAGTACAAATGTGAAAGTAAGATTAGCATTGATAGGTTACATAAAAATGTTTTGCTATAACATAACATCTGTGCCACTGTACATAGTCAATTGTAGCACCTTTTCTTACTATTTAAAAAAAATTAAAAATAATTGAGTCACACAAAATAATCTACAGAGCCAGAGCATTTGGTTCCAAATAAATTATTTGTAGAATGCTATTTCTGTGGTATTTAAGAAAGCTGAGGATTTGCAGTCTTTAAATAGCAGGGACTCATCACGGTATGTGATATATACTGAACATAGCAAAAATTAGAATGGCATTACATCCCTCAATAACATTTGCTTGCATTTTGGAGTTGGGGGATGCCCTTTATATGAAGTCATTCATGTTCTGAATCTCACAGTCATCAAATCATCCAATGTATGATGGAATAACATAATTGTTCCCAAGATCACTACCCTTCAATGGTTCATACTATGTTATTCTTCAGAAATAATATGAGGGTGGGAAAACATTGGAACAGGTTGCCCCAAGAGCTGGTGGATGCCCAAACTCTGAAAACAGTCACAGTCAGGTTAGACCTGGCCCTGAGCAACCTGATGTAGTTGAACCTATCCCTGCTCATTGCAGGGACTTGAACTACATGGCTTTTAGTGTTCCTTTCCAGCCCAAACTATTTTGTGTTTCTATGGTTTGCTATAGAAGTTCTTCAGTGGAGCAATAATAAAGTCCAAAATGTTATTCTAGAGTGAAGTGTTGATGAGAAAATTCTTTTCTGTGTTCAGATGTATGGCTTTAAAAGCCTGCATAAATAATAGGAAACTGAGAGTAATGGCAAGTAACACTTCAGAAAAAGGAATGGATAAAATTTTGGAAGTCCAGCTTACTCAGCCAGAACCAAAGGTCTGGTTTAATTAAAAAAAACAAATAGTCTCTTGATCCTGTCTAAACTGGGTCTTATTCCATAAGAAATTGAATGAACATCACCCCTCTGTGCCAGAAGATAAAATACTCTTTTCTTTTTCCTACTAGTTCTATTTAAATCTATGAGGAAAAGAGTTTAACTCTTGGACACCTGAATTTATACCTCATCAGATATACTTTGTACACTATGATTTCTTAGTTTCTTTTCTTCTTCATATACAATGAGATGATCATACCAGCTTGTTAGAATGTTCATATAAACTTGTTGATCTGGAGTTTCTAGGACATAGAATAATCTTATTCTTCCTCATGGGTAAACATGTCATGCTTGATAAGGCAGTATGCTTGAAGATACAGATTTATGAGGGAATTTTTTTTTTACGTTAGATGGTTGAAGGAAAACAATCTGAGCAGTTTCAAAGCCCAGCCAACATAGCTGCACATTATGCTCATAATCAGCACCAAAAAAAGTGTCTCTGTGGCTTGAACAATGTCAAATTTTAATGCTGTAAGGGTGCTTTGAGTGTGAAAGTGAGTCTGTGGCTCTCACTGTGCTCAGTTAGTTGTTGGGCACCTCTCCAGCCATTCAATTCATGAAGTGGTCTTCCGTCTGCTTCAGGTGAGGTGCTCTAATGTCTTGGTTAGTACAGGATGTGTGCAGTCTCAGCCAAAAAATTCCAGTTGTCTGACATTTGCTTTTCTGCCTTTAAATAGCATTTGAAACACATCTCCTATTAAACGACCTTCTGAACATTCCTCTTACCGCAGTGCTGTGTTGTTGAACAAACTAAACCAATGACATCACTTGATGAGTTAAAGGTACTCAGCACCAAACCATTCAGGAAATACTCAGACTATTGCAGAATCAGGCCCCTAATTACAAACTTATGTGCAATGTTCTGGTTCTCTTCTGCTATAGATCTCCCATTTCAGTGGCAATTTTCTTTTTCTCAGTGATCTACCTCTGTGACTCTAAGTATTCTCCAAGGACAGAGCAGGCTGTTGCAGAACGTGGGTCAAGGTTCCATAGCTGAATTTCACATGCAATTGATATTACATGGCTGTGACAGAAATAGTATCTGTCTTGTAAAATGCTATTGTTATCTCTATCTATTAAGATGAATAGAGCAAAAACTCATTTTTATGCTAGACTGCAGAGTAATGGGTCTGACAGTCTAGAGATCAGCAAGCAGCCTTTTGGGAGTTATTTCACAGAAAACAAGCTTTTTGATGGTTAGACACAATATTTTTTTTATAAAATCCTGGATAAAATAATGACCAATTTTTCTGTTCTTTAACAAGACAGTTTCTAAGAAGCTTTTGAGAGTGACACAAACTGATTTGCAGCTATATCTCTAGAATAGCTACCCCAGAAGTTAGAAATACTGTGTAACTAAATAATATTATTTTTAAAATAGGTAAGTAATGCATCATCATTTTGATGTAGGAAGATAGAGGGTTGGTCAGCTATTACAAAATTATTTTCAAGTTTTCAAGCACTTTTTCTCTAGGACCAACCAGCAACAGAACTGTGACTTTTCTTTTGGCTTCTTTCAGAACCTATCTCTTTGCAGACTATGATTTCTGGCATAGCTCTGGTAGTTCATGCGCTGGCAAGAGGAACAACCAAAGGCTCTGTTCATTCTCCATACAGTCCTGCTCCCATTTCCTGACTGCACAGCATCCTGTCTAAAAGTGAGTGATATGACTAGAGATAAAGAAAATTGCGGCCTGTTGTAATGTCTGCAGAAGTGAAGAAGAAAGAGGCTTGTCATGGAATGCCATATTTGCCTCTAAATCTCTGGCATTTACATACCTTGTAAGCAGTTGAAATCTCTAGGAATCACTGTAGAAAACTGTAAATATGAACAGTCTATACATCTATATGATTGTATTCTGATACCTCTTAAACACCACCAAATACTTTGTTATATCCTTTTTCAAAGGGTTGTCAATTTTTATAAATGTATATATTTATTTTCAAGAGATTGCATAGAGGGGGCTTGATGCATGTGGAAGTTGCATTTGATTCTGTTAATGTGAATAATAGAAACTGAGGGTACTGTGGTTAAAAGCAGTATTTAAAAACTACATATCTTTCTCTCTTTCCCTCTTTCCTAGCCCTTTTGTAATCAAATACTTGGAAGTAGAACTCTTAATACTATAAATATATATCCCTAGTACCCATTTTCTACTTCCTGTCAGAATCCAGGAAGGACTTCTGCTGGAGATTCGAATCAAGATGGTGCAAATATTAATTCTTCAGTCCTGTTACATGCTATTGAGGTACTGATGGCTCTACAGGTATATTGAAATACACATGGCTCTGCTTCAAGTCTTACAGCAGCAGGAGAACACCATTGCTGCAGGAATGGGTTTAGCTGTATTGTCCCTCATGTGTTCTGTGACATGATTCTTAAAGGAAGCACACATTTTCAAAGGGTATGAGCTACAAAATACTGTGTGAAGATTTTGTCCGGAATCCTTTACTTGACACTGATTCTTCAAGCTCCTGTTAGAAATGGTTAGACGATCCAAAGTTTTATATTCTGTCTTCTGTAATGACGTGTTATTTTGTTACATGCACACAAAGAGAACACAACTCTTACTATGGTTCAGTCTATCCCATGCCTGTTTTAGACAATGGAACATTTGCAGCTGACAGTGTTTTATATTTTGAGATATCTTAACCTAAATATGTTCCTAAATCCAAGGAATTGTGCAAATTGGACAAAAAGTAGCAGAAATTAAAATGTCTTTTATAAGCTGTTATCCTATTTTCATTCCAACATTCAAAGGGATGAAACTACCAAGAAATAAAAATATGGTGAATATGTGATATATAAAAATTGCTTTTGAGTAGAATGATTTTAGGAGGGTTCATCTGATTTTTTAAATGATTGAGTAAGGGACAGCTGTAAACACAAATGAAATATAAAAATTATCTCTAAAAATAATTAAAAACATATTTTGACAACCTTTTCTTTTAAAAAGTAGAAAATTCTTCAAAGGTTGATTCTAATTCATGAAGCAGATCCATCCTTTTTTGTTTTGTATGTGTGATCTTTGTCAGTTCCTATTGCTGAAAGTAAACACAATAACTCATAAAAGCTTTCTTGTGTTCTCTTAGTTTTCCAAGAAAGAAAGTCTGTCTGACTTCTGCCTTTTAATTCTTTGAATTGTTTATCTGTCAGAGTGGAATTACTTCTTTTAGCTATATGACATTTCAAATCAAATATTAAGTCAATTATCTTCCAGGGTACAGTGTCTACTTGTTACACATTTCTGTTATCCCAGAAGTTATTTCATTTTAATTCAGAAACTTTGCATCTAAAAATGTTACCCTCATTGCTCTCTTTCATTAAAACTGCTTATCTCCAGAGACATTGAACGGCCTGGTTTTTATCATGATAATTATGTTTCACTGGTGAACAATCAGTTCATATCACTTTGCATCTATCACCTAAGCTTTAGAGTTTTTCCAAATGAGATATTACAAAATGTAACAGGAATAAATGATAAGATCACACACACATCATACTAAGCTTCCCGATCTACCTTTCTGCAAAAAATAATATTTCACCTGTCTTGTGTATGGTACTCTTGCTGTTACCCAGCTGCTTAAGGTTATGTTTCAAAATTATCTCTTTTTTATTGTCATAGAATCCCTGCATTTAATTCTCATTAAGATGCCAATCTGTTGAGGATACAGGCTTCAAGTTTATTAATAATAAGCCCATAGGTATTCTAAATAAACTTTCAGTTAAAAATATTGAACATTTGTTTTTGTCTGATTGGCCATTTTTTCATAATTATAACTGTGTTACTGTATAGTATGACTGTAATTTAATAACATTAGATATAGTTTTAGTTACCTGTCTCTACTTTCTCCTTTGAGCACACAAAAATTTAAATTTTAGACTTTTTGGTATTTCTCTGTTTTAAAAGACTAGAGAAAAAGTAAATAAAAAAATTTTTTTAAGTATTTGGGTCTTTTTACAGAGATTGGCAAGTTATTTTCTTAAGTTCTGTAGTCCCATGTTAGTTCAAAATAAAAGAGGACCAAATGATATCATTGTCAAATTTAAACATTGTGTCAGTCCTGCTAGCCTGCTAGGCCAAATAGGGGTTTGTATTTCTGCAGTGTCACCTATCCCAGAGACCTTGAAAAACTGTATTAATACACACAGCAACTACTACTGAGAGCTTAGATAGCAGTGTAGTGCTGTTGAAGAACTGGGACTAGCTCTTGCACCAAAGACAGCATCCTTTTACAAACTGAATGCACAAAGATCCGAGCACATGAAATCTAATTAAAAATGCTGAAAGCCATAAGGTTAAAGGATTGAATTTACTGAGTACCCTTTGATGTGACAGCTCAGGTTTTATATATTTCATCCTGGATTGTATCCAATGTCAAAGTGCACTTGCATGGAACAGTAAATCTTATAACTGAGTTAAAACTTCTGGTGTCCAAAGTACAAACTAAAAATACTCAATTTTGGAAAGAAATAGTCAGACTAAGAGGGGATGTTTCAAAAAGGAACAAACTGGAACACAGGAATAAACAGATTTAGTGAAACCAATGAAAATTTCAGCATTTTTCTAAAGTGACCTTGCTAAAGGTCAAGTGACCTCCCAAGCGGATAGTTGAACTTTGTGTGTGTACATTTATGGTCCATACTCACCTACTTTTACAACTGGAATGAAATTTTCCATTATGAATTTTGTCTGGTTTCCCTACATGTGAAAGTAGGCAGGTCCTAACTATGTACAATTCTGTCTAGGAGGCTCCTAGGACACTTTAGAGCATAAATAATACATTTGTCTGAAAATGATCCAAGTTCAGACAGCTGTGTGTAAAGGTTCCCAGCCTATTTTTGAGAGAGAAATAAAAATGAGACTAGTTTCTTATGATTTACTAGTGATACTTTTAGTAAATTCCAGGTCACAGCAATAAGAGATGGTATATATTTTAGCAGTTACGGGCTGGAGCACATAAATGAGAAAACTGTTCAGAATGAAAGACTAAACAGCTTTATTACAGCTATGAATCTCACTCAGTGATAGTTGATGTATGGCTACAGAAGTTGTTTTTAAGAGACAGAGTGCTGGACAGGAGTTAGGAATCATCCTCGGCTGGTTTCAAGAAATTCCATGGCTGTTTGATTTCCATGTAAACAACTCATTAAAGATGAATTGCAAGACTGTGGTTTCTATGCTACCTCGAGACTGACAAAATTCGGAGCCTTTGATGTCTACAGTGCAGTCTACTGGGACCAATAATGGCAGAAACTGAATTGAAATTGTGGTATAGAAGTAGGCAAGGTGATATGCCTTAGCTTTACCACAGCATAACCTTTCCTTTAACCCCTGCAGAAGACGAGTTTCATTTATTTTCTGCTGTTAGCCTTGCCCAACAGAGCAGAAAAGTCTAGCTTAGCACTGCAGAACAATCAAATAAAGCTTCATTTTGAGCTTTGAGAATGAGTCTATTTTGATTGTCAAAGAAAAGTTGTGCAACTATATCTACAACAATGAACACTTTAGATGAAGGTCAACTAGTCTCTTTACCTTCTAAATCTGGTAGGAGTGTCAAAGACATGTGGAAGGCACATTTTCCACATTGCCTGGCCAGCACATCTCTAAAGTGACTTGGAGATAGCACCTTTGAAAGTATTTTAGCATTTCTTGTTCTCTCTGCAGAGGCTGCCAGCCAGTCTACAACAATGCCAGTTAAGGATACTACATCTTTAGTAGTTTTTGGTTGTCTCCACAAACAGAAGTAATCGTGCATTGATTTGTTTATATTTTTCCATGTCAAGCTTATAACAAGCCATGCCACCATAATGAAGTGGAGATGTCACCTTTGTTTTCAACCTGCAAGCAGTTGCTGCCTTAGATAAACAAGGCTTACTGTTCCTTCTGTTTTGTCTTAGATGGTCTTAGGCTGGAAGGCTGCAATAGAGGAGGAAACCACAGAACCTTTGTCTTCTATTAGGAAACCACAGAGATTCAAACCACTAAAGTAGAAGGACACAAAGGAAGGCAAAACTAAGAATAGCCCCGGCAGCACTCCATGTGCGGATTTTGTGGGGCATGAGGCCTTCTGAAGAGCACACCTTTTGGAAGGCAGCCGAAGCTCCTGTCACTTTCCAACATATGTCCTTTAGCTCAGAGATACTACCAGAGCAGTCAAGTATTTCCTTCAAGACAGTCTCTGAGCCAAATTGTCCTCTTTGTCTGGTGCTGAAAATGTTGTTCTATCTAGTCTGTACTGCCCTGGTTTGTTTTACATTTTTGACTTCTGAACTAGATTTTTCAGTCTGCAGTCTGATCACTTTAGCAGAGTTTATTTTGTGAAACTGGCACCTTTATGCCTCTTTTGGGCAGCAGAGTTGTTCACTTCCTAGAGTCTGAACTGCCCTCAAAGCGTCCTTTAAGTGTCCCTGGCAGTGAAAGCATAAGGATTAATTTATGAATTTTTGACTAATAATAAATAATCTTTATGGAAAATATTTCAAATAAGTGAAAACATTTCTCTCTGACAGACTACATGAAAAAATATTTAAATTCTTTTCCTAACCTTTGTGTACTTGTCAGTTTCCCACACGGTTACCTAACGAAAGGGACTGACCACTTTTGGAAAGTGTCTAACATATTGTATTTGTTGCTGAAAAAAATCACTTTATAGCATTTTTACTCCTTTCTAAAATAGTATATTATCTCATAATCAAATTATTCAATCATTATTGACAATTCATTATTGTAAATTTGTTAGTTTTATATATAGTGACCTTTTTATATAAGTGTGTGCTTGTGTATGTGTGTGTGTGAATAAAAGTGTATTTTTATATTTGTGTAAGTAACAGAAAAATATTTACCATCTCTCCTCATAGTAAATCTCAAAGCACATTATAAGGTATAGACCCTCTCCTTTTCGGCAGAAATTGCAGCCTCACTAAACGTTTAACAATAACTATAGAAGTAGAATGAGGCAGAGCAGTTAGTTTTGAGAGAAAAAGATTAACTATACTTAGAACAGTCATGTATCTTTCATACAGCAGGTGAATGCATGTGCACTTTGCACCTTACTGCAAGGCAAAACACTGGGCAATACCACATCGGTGGAGCAGAGATGTCCTTGGAAAGTTTTGGAAGATTATTCTTTCTTTTGGGACAATATTATTTATGATCTGTAGTTAATATACATTTATTTCCTAGATTCTGCAGCTTAGTTCCTTCAGAGATCATTTTTAGTGCTTCTGTCAGATGTTGAGATCAGCTCTGTGTATTCTGGGGAAGCAGCATATTGGAAGTGCAACCTGCTGTTGTCCCTGAAAGGACAATTTTGTCTCAACTGAAGAACTTACCATTGCCAGTGAAAAATGGGTATTGTGAAATAATATCACTTGTGCTATAGCTATTCTTGCATAGTTAGAATGTAATTTAAGCTGAAAGCAATGGTCCAGATTTTCAGAAGCTTTTCTCTCCATACATCAGATGGGGAGGCTCATTCTCCGTAGGCAGCTTTCTCTGTTTTGTTTGCTTTGTCCAGGTATGCTTGGAGATATTCTTTAACGTTTTCCAAGTTGCATCTTCAGCCTGATTTATAAATGAGGTGATTTTTCTTAAAGTAAATTCTCTTTTACAGAGAGAGTGCATCCACAAAATCAGTGGAGTTATTATTGTTAGAAATGTCTCTCTGCTAACATAGAAATAGAGAAAAGATAAGTCAGTTCCAAGTTTTCCTTAAGATAAAGCTTAATGCTACCCCCATAGCTTCTGTTATGTCTTCACTGAGTGTGAATAAGCTTTACTAGATGATATTGATCAGAATTCAAGAGAAATTCTTTTGTACTAGCTATAATATCTTTGTTAAATATTTGGCTGTAAATAATTAAGGTTTTTTTATCTAATTGGAAGCATTTAAAATATTTTAAATATACAACGTTTAAAAAATTAAGATTCTTGGTCACACTAGGCAGTTTACTTATGTCTGCCAAGCTTCAATCATACCAGGTAAATAGATTCATCTGTATGTGTCTTTGCAAACTCAAGCACACAAATGCATAACCAGTTTTAATAACACTCCTTTCTGCTATGCCATGCACCACTCTTTCAAGACCATTCCTTACCAATAATAAATAGGCTTTCAGCCTTTGTTGTTATTGTAAGTTTATTGCACGCTTATTATTGGCCTGACTTGACTCCCTAGGGGATTCTGCTCTCCCTAGGTGAGTCTCTATGTAAAAATCAATCTCCACTGTGACACTTGAGCTGTGTAGCAAAAAATACTTGGAATAGATAGTTTTTCCTAATACCTCCTTGAGAATTTAGCCTTGTTGTGAATCTGTCCGAGAAGCTGTGGTAATGTAAATGTTAACAGAAACCAGACAGCAGTGTTTAGAGAGTTATTATGAAATTTAGCTTCTGTTCACACAGTTCTCAGAAAAAACAAAACTTTCAGTTGCTGAAACTGCAGTCTGAAGGGGGTGAATGTTTACCAGATTCTTTGTTGCTGGCCAAAGAATCCACAGAAAGCATATTCCATCATATGTTTACATAGCAAATCACATCCGCATACAAATGCTGCTTTCATTGGTTGAACTCTGGATTGTGCTAATGCATATTGAAGTCAGTGGAAATTTTCACATGGATTGCAGCAGGATTTTTTTCAATCAAGGTTCTAGCTCCACCTTTAGCAGTTAAGCTAAAGATGTAACTGTAAATTATAAGCTCACAGCAGGCTGAGATCTGTGCAAGACTCAGTATTGTGACATGATTTTTCATTATCATCCTGCAGTAAAACAGTGAGGAATATTGCACACTTTCTGTACAGAAATTCTGACAAAATTTGTTTTCCCTGTAGAATAAGCCTATGCATACCTAAACTGCTGCAGAGATGAAAGTTCCTCTTAGTATGCACCAATTGTCCTGCTTAGAAAGGATGGTTTGATTTGGCTTCAAATGACATATGGATTATTAACCACACCTGTGGCAATTTCTTTCTTAAAGATTTTTTTTCAAGCTCTACTCTACATGAGAAAGCAATGGAATTGGGTTGGGGTGGGATATAGCCTGCAGATCAGCTCCTATGTTTTTCAGAGGCTGGTTTGGTATGGCAATTTGAACAAGGAAATTACTTCAACTGGTAGTGGAAAGCAGCCTCTGTATAATCCTGTGCTGAGTTTGTGCAACGTGTATTTCTTACATTTCTCTATAGGGAACATGAAAGGTTGGGGTATTTCTTCCAGTTTGAGCCATGAGTATTTTGCTACATGAAGATGACAAAAGCAATGTTTCAAGTAGTGAGTACATTATTATTAGATGGGATTGCTGACATCAGAAGTCAACTGATAGTAGAATCATAGAAAGGTTTGGAAGAGACTTTTAAATATCATCTATTTTCATTCCACCTGCCATGAGCAGGGACATCTTCCACTAGACCAGGTTGCTAAAAGCCTCATACAACGTGGCCTTAAACAATACCAGGGATATGGCATCCACAGCTTTTCTGGGCAAGCTGTTCCAGCATGTGTAATACATATCGTTCTCTCTGGTAGGACAGAAAGGGTAAACAGAGATTGCTGGATATAAGGATCAATGGAGTACAGACTTCAAGGGAAGTTAACAGACAGTGTTGAGAGCAGTTGGCTGACTCAAACGGCCAGTGGTGTTACTGGGTACCACCTATTCACTGGTTATTCAAACTTTATCACTGTGTCTCTCCATAGGAAATTCTCACCCTCATGACGTGTTAGGGAAATGCATAAAGAACTGCAGGTTCATGTCCAAAGGGTCAAGGAAGACTGAGTAGGGCAATAGAAAATGCTTTTCTTTTCTGAAGAATTTTTGAGATTTTAAAAGATATTTTTTCATCTTTAGAAGTTAGCAAAAATCCATTGTAGGAACTTTGGGAAATAAAAGATTCTAAAAACCCTAAAAAAGTTTTTTGCATCTGGTTCAAGTCAAATGATGTGTTTCATTTAAACAGTTTATATTTTGAATATATGAGTATTTCAAATTCAGACAAAGTATGACATAGTCACAAAGTGTTTCTGTATATAAAGTTGTTCTAAATTCTTCTAGGTATAAAAGACAGACATAGAACACAGCTTCAGAAAAACAGTCTGTAACAGGCTTCTTGGGGCTGAACTTTGCTCGCAGCATGCTCTAGGGAACATGATGACATGCAGTGACCTTAGTCACAGCGAAACACAGAATACATTTTTTCAAAACAAGAAATAGTGGTAGCTGTGCTGTCAGTTTCTATAAATGTGGGAACACAAGCTGTGAATCAGTCTTCTGTCAAAACAATCTCCTAATAAGCCACCAAGTGCATGCTTTTTGTTATTCCACTTTAAATATTCACGTAAATTTGTACAAAAATGGACTCCGTACTTGGACTTTCTGTAGGCCCCCATTTTGTGTTCTGTATAGTTATTTCTCAAAGCACGAACACTAAATTGTACATCTAAACTTCTACCTCACAGCTTAGGTAAAATTAAGGCTAAACTGGATTCGAAACTTGAGATCATACTCCTCTGAAACTGAAATCTTAAATTAAAACCAGATCCAGTTTTATAGGCTGGCTTTCTTTTTCCTTAAATTGGGCTTGTTTGAATATCTACTTTTTATTTCAGTATTTTGATTTTAAGTCATAAGTTAGGTTGGGCATTGGATTTAAAAAAATCTTAGTCCATGTCTGAGTTTTGTCACTGACCTAGCACAGGATGGAATGTCAGTTCAGATATTTCAATCAGGTGCAGAGCTGTCTTAAAAATCTCTAATTCATGTCTTTTACACTCAGAGAGCAGTTTAGATAGGAGATCGCTTCCTCAAAACGTTGTTGGGGAAACAAAACACATTGTATAACAGGATTAGGATCACTTTGAAAGTTTAAGCTGTTAGTGGTTATTTAAAAATAACCTTGTGGACTTGTAATTGAAAATTCCAGTTGTATTTTTAACAGTAGGTGTTGCTGTAGGAAAAGAGAACAAAGCATGCAAAGCAAACTGAATTCACAGGAACAGCACATTATTGAAGTGAAAGGGCAGCCAGTATGCTTTACTTAGAACTACTTAAAAAAGGACTGTTTGCACTTTTCATGATTTGAGATTTGACACTGTAACCTTTTCTTGGTTCTGATTAACTGCTTGTTAAAACAGTTAGAAAATGTAGCATTTTGAATATTTTGTCTGATTTTAAAATACACACTGAGAACAGAATTCTCCTTTCACTGAGTATTGATACTCTAGCTGCATGAAAATTGAATGAGAGACACATATACACTTCTGAATACCACTGAACTGGCTGGTGACGCAGCCAGATGATGTAGCCAGATCAGAACAAAAGGTAGGTTTCATATTAAATATTTATGGTGCACTGCTTGCCCTTGTGTCTAGATAGTAGATACTCCTAGCAAAGTTCAGAAAGTCCCTTTAGGTACCCATTGAGTTAGTAGCTAGATATAGCTTGAGTGATGCTAGTCCTTTCCAATATGTGTATATAATTGACTCATTTGTGTTGCAGTGGTTCCTGACCCTGATCAGAGAGAACTCAATAAGCATACAGTGTATGCACAGCAAAAAGCCGTGTCTGTCCTGTAGGCCTCTGCCCTTGTCTTTGAGGTACTGTGATAAACACTGCAGTCTCTGAGGAGCAGCAGAGCTCAAGAGAAAAATTGGTACATTTGTTAATTTTGTGAGTCACTAGAGTGACAGCTAAGAGACTGGTGGAAGTGTGTTTCTCTGAACAAGGACAGCTGAGCTTGTGTCAAGTGTCACCTGGTGCTAGAGTGTGCTCTGCTTCAGCCAGTGCTAACAGATGATAGGCCTTCTTTTAATCCGTGCTTTTTCTTTCAAGTTTACTCCTCCCGGCCCCCCATCCCCCCCCCACTTATATTACAGTTCAGAACTTCAAAAGAGAAAAACTATTGCCATCTGATGTTTGGCAGGTTTGGGTGAAGGCTGTGTGTTGTAGAACAGGTCTATGGAGGAGCACTATGTGAGTGAGGACAAGCTGACCTGCTGAAAGCCCAGGAGCTGCACTTCCCTTGCACATTGTGCCCTGTGTCATTAGTATTCCAGCTACTTGCTTATGGGGAAGGACAGTTTCTTCATTTCTCATTCCGTGGAGGTACATAGAATTTGGGATCTCAGATGTTACTTCTTACCTCACAACATTGTGATACTATCAGCAATGAGTTCTTGGTTTGCTGGCATAAATAATTCACCATGATATGAAATCTTTATAGAAAAAGCAGTGGTTTGAAGTTAACAAAAATGCCTTATAAGCATATAATAGTAAGCACCAGACCCTCAGCCCAGCCCAGACTATTAGAACCATTTGACTCTGCCAAACTGGATCAACGACTCAGTAACGCTACAGATTCCAAGGATTTCATCAAGTTAATAAAAACTTAGGAATAAAGCAGAAAGATGCCTTTGATATATCTAACTGGAGATTTAAGCAGTGATATCTGCAGAGGAGTAGTCAGGGATGATGAAATGTAAATTGCAGTGTATTTAGAAGTCATTTGAAAGTCTCTTTTTATGGCATGAGAGACTTTACTACACTGAGAAGTTACTGATGTAAGGTCATCTTGTACTAACCCTAAAACAGGCAAAAGCATTTTAGCTATGCTTAAAAATGTATGAAGTTTATATATGTGATGTTCAGGGTCTAAAATAAGTGAGCAAATGAAGTTGTTCATTGTTGTGTGGGAATACTTTCCGGTCTCCCTAACCCACACTGTGCAAATTTAGATAAATTAGAAGGCTTAATGGTTTAATTACTAATGTCTTCCTTCATGGTTTTGGTGCTATTAAGGTATGAGCAATTGTCCTTGGAAGAAATTAGAAAAATATTCATTTGGAACAGCTAAAAAAAGAGTCAAATTTATTGAAAAAACCTGAAAGAGAGTCAAGGAAGCAAAAGTAATAGCACGGGCAGATTAACAATGAAAAATCTCATTATTTAAATTTGTAGTAATATTGGTAGCAGAAAGGATCAACAAGTATTTCAATACTAATAAATATTTTAGCCAAAGGGTTGAAGATGTAGTGGGACCTTGTGAATGGAATTGAATTCTTATCCTAATATTCTATGGGTCTGTTCTTTCAGGGGTATCTTGGCACCTACATGGTAAAGAAAATGAGATTTTTTTTCTTCTTTATATCTTTCAAGTATGCAGCTGCCACCTACCTCGTGCTCCTCACAGCCCCCACAGATTGCCACTATTCTCATGCATGCAGTAACATCATCCTGCTGTGCACTCTGCTGAGGGGAGGAGCACCTCTAGCTGAGGTGCAGAGCAGAGCTGCTTCTTGCTTTTCATCTTTTTTGTTCAAGAAACACTAGGAGACATCATGAAGTTAAAAAATAACATAGAAGAGGATAGAAAACTAGCATCACAAATCAGTTGTTAGCATTAGCTCATCAAAGTTCAGATTTAATTTTGCATACCTTTACCTACTGTTTCTGCATTAACCAAGGTTATACTTCACAACATCTGCAACCACAAAAAGCACATAGACAGAATAATAGGGAATTCTTGAGTTAGGACATATAAAAATTGTTTTCAAATGAAGGAACAGGATTTTGTTTTCTCCTTACTGAAGTCATGCAGTCCTGAGTTTACTCTACATTTTGGCTACATGCAAGAGAATGGAGGATAGCAGAAAGCCTGGCCAAGCTGAGATAATGACTGCCAGCCAACAGTGAAGTTTCTTGTTCCAGTGGGGTTTTCTGGGTATATTTTTAAATACTGCATACAGCTCTGTTACACATCAGCCTTTCCTTACAAGATAAATTAGAGTACATTCCCATGCTATGCTTGATTTTAGAAGCAGAATGTGGGCTCCAGTGCTGTGGTTGAAGATATATTTGAAAAGGTTGCTCAAGGTTTTACTTCAGTATCTATTCTGATCTTTTGAGTAAATTCTGTAATTAGTTTTCATGTAAAAATCATACAAAATTCACATTTTGCTCACTATCTTGAAATATAGAACTCCCTGTGAGGAGCAGAGAATTGGAATTGATGATCCTTATGGGTCTCTTTCAGCTTGAGATATTCTGTGATTCTATGATTACAATTTTCTGGAGTCCAAAGGAGCTATGTTTGAAAACAATTCTATTTGGGAGTCCTTACTGCTGGTGCTGCCTATACATGTAATTAAAGAAACCCTTCTTTCCAAAACTAGCAGTGGAAGTTAAAGAGGAAGTGAGAGAAAAGAAAGAGTAAAAACATGATTCCCATAATAGACAAAAGGCAAAACAGAGAATATCTTGCTTTTCCCAAGACTATGTGTACAGTTGACTCACAAATTCTCTCAAATACTCCCTTTCAAGCAGTAGGAGAACCTATGAAGAAGTAAAACTGCTGAGAGATCAAAAGATTACCTTTACAACATTGCTCGGGCCCTATTATTAAAAGTACTATGTAAGAAAATAAAGGGCCTAAACTTCTTTCCCTCACTGATAATAGCAATTAATGAATTTAAAGGAATTGATTTTTATTACTTGCTTGACCCTCTACCCAGTAAGGCAAATTCACAAGTATTTAAAGTTCTTCCATATAAGGACTGGATTCTTTTGAAATTAAATGATACAAAAATATGAAAACAGTCTGCATTTTAATCAATCCTTTTTTTTAATATAGGTTTATTCAGCAAATTGGCTACCAGTTGAGGGCAATGGTTTCCATACTACGATTTGTGGTGTATTCAAAACAGATGAAAGCATCTCAAAGCCTGCTTTGTCCAAAGCCAAGAACATTTTTCGGCAAGAAGTCTGAACTTGTTGCCACATAAACAACATGAGCGATTTAACTTAGTGTCTACATATTTTGGACTGGCAAAAACTGCTGAAAAAAGTAAAGCCAGAGAGCAGACTCTAAGAAAATAGGAGAAGAGAGAGCAAGAGAAAGAGGGAGATACTCACACATATGTGTGAACCACGCACACAAACTTACCCATTCTGGCAGTTGTTGGAGTGTTTGCATTGTGAGACTCTAAACAAGTAGCAGAGTGTTTTGGTCCAGCTGGGGAATTTCTTACACTTTTTATTCTGTGAATTTAGGCACCAGTCTAAATATTGAAGAAAACATATTTGTATGCTTTCTATTGGCTGGGCCTAAAAATAAAATCAAGCCTTACATTTCTTCAGGTTTGTTTATGATGTACATATTCAGTGAGACACCTTCCAAAAAACACAAATGTGTACTAGAACTGCGAAATATAGAAAGGTAAAGAGAATAGATAATAATCTTAACAGCTACATATGCGTATATTTGTGTGGAAGGGGTCAAAGATTTAATTTTGGACAGACTCATATGCTGAGCCGTTTGGCCCTGAACTTTACCCACATGATTTTGTTGTAGAGATTATCATTGGGTATTTTCAAATCTGCAGTTTCTGTAGACACTGAAGTTCTGTCCTGAAAGTGCTCATGGAAGTAGATTGAGTACAGCATTAAACATGAAAAGCTGTGCATAAGTCTGCCTTTTGTCATGGATGTCTCTTGGTGTCACTGAGCTGTATAGGTGTAACTCTGCAATTTTGTTTCCTTATCTGGGGTAGTGTGTCTGGTTAAAGTGTACATAGGACTGTTTGCTTGAATGTCTTAGTTTGCTTGGCTGTTCCTCCAGCAAAAGTGGTGAGGGTGACATGAAATGAAAAATTACTATGAAAATGGTCAGACATTGCATCAGAAACAAATTTGGTTTCTGTTTTGTGAGATTTCAAAGCCTATATGTGAGAAATACAAGATAAAGAACAGATTGCGCAGGAAAGTGAGTTCCAAAGGTCATTGACAAAATCAAAACAAATTTCTCATCAAAAAAAGCTAGGACTGTCCAGGAGTGCTGCTGTTTGGTTGTACTATATTCTTAATTGCAGAATTATTTTTTACTATATGTCTCACAATTTGAGAACTATGAGGCACACAAACCGTCAGTACATTTGTGAACAAGCAAAACTGGTTTTTTTTTCAGAGAATGAATAAATAAATTATGTACCCTAGAAATACTTCAGAAGGAGGACTATTCTACATCCAGAAAAAGGAAAGACATTAATTTCTGATAGCAGATAGTAAGCTGCAAAAATTCTAGCCATGTGAGCAAAGGTGGTCAAATTTAGGCATCTTCATCAGACATGGAATTGCATATGTCTGCAGTGAGAACATGGTGGAAGATTATTCAGAACTGCTTCACTCGTGGTGAACTTGATTCAACGGACAAGACTCCCTATTAGAGAGAAAGCTCAGTGCTTGGTTTTGATAAGAAACAGAGTAATTCATGGCACCATGAGTGATAATTTAATTTGTATTGCTGACAAGATTTTAGAGGATTGTGACAAATCGTCTCCGGCTCAGGATCTGGCAGGATCTGGCTGACCTCTGTAAGGGGCATCTGTAAGGGACAGCAGCTTCAGAGGCACTATTCAAGTGGTTCAGGGCTTCCTGCCACACACTGCGCTGATGATGGATACATATCCAAGCAGCATTTTGGTTCTGTGTTGCAGTCAGATGCAGATGCACAACTCATCATTCACAGCCCATTCAGAATTAAATCTGGATGTGCCATAGAGAAAAGCTTGATTTCAGTCTGGACAGGTACCTGATTTGGACAGATGGGGAAGTGATATCCTGAGATACATGGCACGGTGACATGGCTCTGCATTTTGGACAGCCTATGAAAGGCAGAAATTGAAAGTACTAAAGCAGTTATTATCTGAGCAATGGAATCCTGCAACTCTGAAAACGTCTGTCTAATTAAAATTAAATGGGGCATTTATCTGGCACAATTCCAATGATATATTTAAAATTTTTTTGGTCACAATTATCAAGACTTCTTTTCAGGGCCATTTGTGATTGTTACACATAGCAAATTCTGAACCTAGGTATCTTTGTGGTTTCTAAGTGCAATGAAAGTGTTGAGATGTAGTCATGATGTCCCACAAGTCTTTCGCTACTTCATACTAGTTGGCCAAATAGATCAGGAAATCACCACAAATACAGAAGAAAAATTCAGAATGTGGGGTACAGCTTGAATCAGTGATTCGGCAAAAGGAGGCCGAATTTTTCTTTTGTGTATCTCTGTTAACTGAGAAATATGGACTTGTGTGACTGCACCTTTTAGATGTGCCAGATGATTAGAAAACAACCTTTGAATGACATGGAATGAAAGAGCTACCAAAATTAATAGGATGTTCATTTGATTTGCCAAAGAAACATTCTACAAACATGCATTTGTATAAAACATTGTGTCTTTCTCAGTAATTTATTTTCTCATAGAGTCATCATCACCATGGCTCGGCTTCGTGAACAAAGATTTGGGAAGGGCTGTCCCCACCTGGGTGTGCCCTTCCAGCCTGCGCAGTGTATTTTTTAGGTGAGGCACAGTGTGCACAGAACTGGCCCCACCCTTTAAATCCTCAGGTTCATCTGCCACAACCGAGTGAGCTTGGACAGTGAAGTGAAGTCCTCAAGACTAGAACCTACAGCCCCCAGCATTCCCAGGAGGTCTCCCATCCAAGTACTGAACGGGGCTGACCCTGCTGAGCTTCCGAGATCTGATGGGATCGGGTATCAGGGTGGCATGTACATAATGAAATGTATGCCAATGTATTGTGAAGTACAACAGCAATTTAAATGTGATTTAATGACTGAAAAATGTGGCACTTCATGTCCATAACAAACAGTTCAGGAAGCACAACAGGAGCTCTAAACTCATACTTAAAAAATACTTTGCAGGGTTTTCTATACGTTAACTCTGGATCAATTACAACAAAATATATAATATATACTTAGAAGGATAGTGATTTAATTTTATTGAAATCCATTATTTTATTAACGGCATTAGCTCAAAACTATAGTAAAATTTACAGTTCATTTAATGGATATAATAAATTCTTCAGAATACACCAAAACTTCAAAAGGTTATGCCAGTATTTTCTACAGAAAAGAAATGAGATGGAGTAGAGACATATAACAGCTTTACTCCTCATCCCTATATTTCTGATGTTCAAAATCATACTTTGAAAGTAGCTACATATGAAGCTGGCATTTGAAGACTTGTGATTTTAAGCTGCATTCCATTTATATTAGGTGTTCTGTTTGTAGATTTCTGACACGTCTAATTTTAAAAGTGCTTTACTAATACTGTATTTAAAATCAAACCAAAACCAGGAGCCTTTTAAGGATTCTTTTACTTTGTGCTCCTTGTTGGATTCTTGTGGTTAGAGAATCACATTTTTGTTTCAAATCCAACAGCTCTGTTATGTGAAAAAAAACTAATGATGGGGGAAAACTTGCTCAGGGGTGATTCCTAGTGTATATCAAATGGAAGAAATACTGTGTATAGAGAAGAATGGCTTGCCTAATTTCAGGCTTTACATGCAAAGTAAAATTGAGAACCTGCAATCTGGAAGAAGCTAAACTATACCAACAGTAAGGATTTTGACACTGCATCATCAGAGAAGTATGTAATTTCAACTGATTTAGTGCTGTGTAGGTGGTCCATGTTCATAAATTCTCTGTTTTAATTTTGACATAGGTCTCAAAGATGTGTCAAGAGACTCCTGAATAACAATAAGGCTGGAGTCCAAGATTGCAGCCAACATAGTGAAAGGTGGAGGCAATCAATGAAACTGAGCAGCTTATTAGTTACTGAGCCTTGTCACCTGGTGGTTTTTCTTACCTTGGTGCCAGTCCATCTTTAGGATTAAAAACACAGGCCCTTTGCAAGTGTAATGATTTTTTTAAAGTAACCACTTACTGGTCATTAAAAATCACGATACTGAATCAGAACTGGCCCAGTGCTTCTCAGCAGTGTAGAAAAACATGAACTTTTCTGTCTCAGGAAGGGTCCAGCCACAGGCAAGAGTGGGGACATATGTCCAGGAAGCCAGTTATAGGGAAGGACCTTGGAGAGAAGGGATTGCTGTTCTACTGCCATAGGAAGGGTGGTCAGACAGCCTATGTTTGTGGGAACCTCTCCACACCATAGAATGAGCTTATGCCAAACCCACAGTGGTTTGGAAGCTGCCACAGTGGATTTCCATACCTTAGGTGTAGGTAAAGGAAGCAACTAGGCCAAGGTCATTGCTAACAATGGAGAGTTTGCTGCCTTAAACTCTCTGGTGTTCCTGAGCCTACAGTAAGTCTCTATTGACCTGATACATGCAGTTATGAAGTGGATGAAATCTGAATTATTGAATAGCTTCTCAACTCTCCACTTGCTGATTACACAGTATTTCCTGTAGCAAGATTACTTCTACATCAGATTCCCTTGGAAGCATCTATGAGCCAGAACGTTACCTGCTCTCAGAAATTACTGCGTTCCTGAAGGCCAGAAATTATCAATGAGCAGATGACAGTCTGACAGGTGACATATATTTTTATATTTGCTCCTGCACATACAGGATTTCATCTGGATGGACAGAGGACTGATTTTTTACCAACATCAAAGATTCCTTTGTGAAAAATTGAAATATATGGATGCCCAATGCATTGAATATATTATAACAACACACACTTTCAAAAGTTGGCTTGCCTGTAGATTCTGTATGTATGTATTTAAAGAGAATCTGTAGTTGATTATGCAGTTGAGGTCCAGGAATTTCTGCTTCTTATTTTAAGCTTGAAATGCTGTCTGTCTCAGTGGTCGGGATAAGTCATTTTCTAATTTTTTTGCACCTTTTTCCAGTTTCACAATATGTCAATCCTTCACAAGACTGTGGCTAGGAATTGCCGATATCAGTAAGGGGTTTTAAAAATGAAGTCTAATATAATGTCACAGAGTGTAGCTGAGATTTGGAGTTGTATTCACCAAACAACAACTGTTCTGAGGCAGAAAGAGCCCACCAGCTCAACTGAAATCATAGCATTTCAGCCATTGCAGAGAATGTCAGGCAATGCAAAATCCTTTGAAGAAGATTTTCTCCTCATCTTGGCTGAGCTTCATGTTGAACACTTGGACCTCCAGGCCAGAGGACGGATGTTGTACAGGGAGAGGCCTATTCTGAGAAGGTTTATAAGAAGTCCTGCTAACACCAGAAGGCCTGGAAGAGTAACTGACTTTGTAAGAGAATGCAATATTCTGGTTTGAATAGTCATAACTCTCTGTGTTGAAAACTAGGAGACCAGGATATGCACAATCCCTCTTTCTTCCCAAATTTCTCCCTCCTGTGTGCTCATTTTGCATACTACATGTTCAGAAATGCAAATTGCTTGGAGAAAGAGAAGTACTTGGTAGAAGTTTGTCATTCAAGTGTACGTTGAAATACTTGCTTTTCAAGTGCTAACAAATATCTTTTCCTGAAAGCATATGTACTGTACTTTATTGAACACATATTTCAGAAATAAAACATGCAAAATTATATTTTTAACTAATTGAGATTTCCAGGGGAACAGAGAGCACAGCTGAGCATTAAAAGATGTCCAGGATCCCTAACATAAGTAGTAAGTGCTAATTAAAAAATTACACTTCTGGGGATTTTTATGTCTGGTCTAGAATATTAACTCTGAAAAATGTCTGGTTTATTTTTAGACCTTTAGCATGACAATGCTAGATGACTTAATTTAACTGTGATGTTTCAACTCAGCCCAAGCATGAGAAGTCTTGATTTTCCTTCCATCTCATATGTTGCTTCCAGTGATAAAATTATTAAAGGAAGTAGCATCAGATAATCTATGCATGTTCTTTGACTCCTTGTAGTTGGTATTGGCAGTTGTGGCAGTTTGTGGAAAGCACCTAATTGCTTACCAAGCAAAGCTTTCAAGCAAGTAAACTGAATCAGTTTTATTGGGCAGAAGAGCACGCCATGCAAACCCATTTTGAATTGCAGATTTTCCTAACTAAGACACTTCCAATACTTTAGAAGTAAGCCTGGTTGGCTATACTGTCTGTTAGTCTTGGTGGCCCATAATATTATTTTGCAAACACAAAGTTAGACCTTGCATGGTGTCTGAAAAGGGAGCCTTTTTGTTTCCCAAGTTTCTACACATCAGAGCTCAGAAGGGAACCCCAGAACAAAAGCAGTCACTATGTTCAAAGAAAGATGATATCATTTGGAAGTCATTTGCTCACGGAAGAGATAGGAGGGAGAAAACATCTGTTGACTGTTGGGAGGTTTGCCAAGCCAAACAGGAGCTGTGGTTGATAGTTAGGACATGATAACAAAACCAAGGAAAGTAATAATTGTGTATAGAAGCATACAAGATACATACTAGACATAGTTTTCAAAAGATGACCTTCAAACTAACACAGCTGGAATTTTTCTGTGATACAAATTGTATCTGAAGGCTGGGTGCCTATCTTTTGCTTTGCATGAGGAAAGAAAATGGAAACTAAACCAGTTTTTCTTAAATATTTTATATATGCATAAAACAAAACTCTGTCAGCTGTTCTGCACCTGTACCCCCCACCCTTTTTTTCTCATACAATATTACTTGGAATACTCTGATGATTCTTCTCTTATTAAAAAAAATCCTCAGGTCACAATATACTGAGATGGGGGTAAATAATTAGCAAGAAATGTAAGTACTAAAATTAATTAAACAAATTAGATTAATGCCCCTTTGTTTGGTAACATAACAATGGCATCTCAGACCAAGGAAATGGGCATCTCTGTTTAGTCATATCTATCTGGCCATCTCATCAGTAGAAAAATCTTTCTTGCTTTATTTCAACACTCCACCTGTGGTCCCATATGGTATCAGAAAATGCAGAAGCACAAGAAAAATTAAAGCAGGAGAGTCTCTTAAATAGACCAATGTGTCTGATTAAGGATTTATGATAGAGTTACTCTAATAGGCAGGATGAGTCTCCCATAACTCTCCATGAAATCTTAAAAAAAAAAAAAGATAGTGAACAAAAAGAAATTAAATATAATTCCCCCTGAGCTTTAATACTGTTAAGATTTATTACAAATCATCTAGAGCTGAGAAATAGAGCTTTAGTTCTTTGACAGTATTCCTTAATCCCTGTATCTTCGAGACCTCTCTAGTATTTGTAATGCAGAAATCTGTAGAAGTCCTAACTAACTGGTATGAATTTTGATGAGTTAAATCTTGCTACTGTCACTTCAGAGGTCTTCTGAAGGTCTTCACTGAATAAAGAATATATAAACATGCTTTTAATAGATCCACTGCCATTTAATCTCTTGGGAAAGTTGTAGCCAAATAGAAAATTTAGGGAAAATCCACATTGTCTAAAATCCCAGAGAGCATGAATATTTTAATTTCAGAATTACTCTTCCATCCTGGTAAGGGGGTATTTAGATCTCCTGCATATCAGGACCCATATCAGGACCTAATTGTGTTCCGAGCTTTACTCAAGAAGATTGCTAAAAACAGGTGCTATGAAAGAATACTGCCATGAAAATAGATGGACAGGTTCAAAGAGGCTTTAAGTGTGAGATCAAAGGGACAATGTGGGGATTCAGGCCAGTTACCACTACAGGGATGAAGGTGGATCCAATTTTCCCTGTTTCTGCAGAAGAGAAGTGAGCGTCCTGAAGACACAGAGCCAAGAATAAACAAATCCCAGGTTGGACAGAGACCTAAGACTGATTGTATGATCCTCTGGGTTTTGAGGAATGACTGCGAACTCTTTGTTACCCCTGAGAAAGGCAGGAACTTGATCACCCTGAGTACTTCGAGCAGCCTCTCATTTCCATTTTGTAGCAATTGGAAGAATTTATTTAAAGAAAAACCGCATCACTTAATTTTTACATCTCTTCAAACATGCGTGATTTTATGTAACTGCTGAGTTTTACTGTTATTTTAATTTCTTCACAATGAAATGTTTACCAAATGGTTTGCTTGCAAAACTTGTCATTAACCATAGCAGCATAAATAGCTATGGATAAGCGATCTTTGTGGTGTTTTGAGTTTGCAGATCCTCTAGTATTTTTTCTTTATTTCACAATCCTTTAAACTGGTGAAATATGTCAAGTCTTTCCCCCCCTAATTTGATTTTCTTGCTCAGCCAGGGTATTTGTAAATGGGTGGAATCTTGTGTTACTTAAGTAACAATTCCTGTCTGAAAGTAATTTCTGCCCTATTTGTGGAAGAACTATTCACGCAAAAACAAAACCTGTGGCAGCTTAGTATTCCTATTTGAAATCCTGAATGGAATGAGTGAAAATACTGTGTGTTGTAATTCCTTGTTCTGTTCTAAACATAGAATCTGAATTATTAAAGGGTCCAAGTTCTGGCCTGAATAATTTTCTCCTTCCTTTTAGTAGTTGCCTGTGTTAGCCAGACATAGTGACAATGAACTTTGATCCTTACAGTCATATTTATAAGTCTCCAAGCTGCATCCAGTCAAACAGTTTCAGGACTCATGAAAATTAGTTTGTGCTTGCTAGATATACATAGATCTATTATAAGAATATAAAAATTTAAATGGATTTTGTGTTGTCTCATATGAAGGAGATTTGGAGTGTTAGAAACCTGGAAGATTAACCTTGTGGCTGCCTTCTTATCAACAGTACATTAGAAAAGCAAAAGTACTCATTCAATAATGAGAGCAGAATATACCAAATCACATGCAATCCCTGGCACCAAAGTGCTTCATTTAAATATTAGCAGTCAACTGTTTCTTCATAATAGCTTGTATATTATATACTTATAAAAATATATATCAGAATGCTGGAAAATATCATGTTCATATAAACTTCTGTAATTTTCCCTGGGATATTTTTTTCTTTCTTCCTGTCCAGGTTTAGAACTATCTCTGAAGTATTATCAAAGTAATAAAGGAAATGGCTAAAATTCCATTAAAGTAAGGTAAATATTGTTCTTAAACATTGGATTAGAGTAAATTTAATCCAGCCTGCACAGTTAAGGATTCAGCACTCTCCAAAGCAGTACCTCAATTCCCAGAAAGAATGATTGTAAGCTGAAGTATAATATTCTGCCAGGAAATCACTAGTTCCGAGTTATTAGATTCCAGCCCTGGTAGAGACTGAGACAAGGAGACAGCACAGGAAGCACTCAGAGCTCTTCGTAAGTGTTGTTAAACATTTTTTAAATAGTCTGCTTCCAAAAGTAATGGAGATGATGGACTGCAGCAACTTAACTGCAGGTGCAGAGACCCTCGTGTAAACTGTGATTATTTCTTCTTTTCCTGTTGAAAGTGTTAGCACAAGTATTTAATTTTGTTCTCTAATGCTCAGATTTGAAGTATTTGTACTTCTTACAGTTGGAAGTAATCGTATCTATTTTTTACATGAATCCCTGTGTGTCAGATGCAAAATGTTATGTTCTCTTTGAGCAGAGCCCACAAAATTTCAATCTTCACTAAACAGCTTCAGCCTCAAACAGAAACTGGGACCAAAAAGCCTCTAAGGTTACTGAAGTGGCTATTTGATGCCATACTCTCCCATGTTAAGGAGCTTTACAATACTTGTTGAGAGGATCCTATTGCCCATGTATGTGAAGTAGATGATTTAAACCCGAAAACAGTGTGCAGTGTATCAGTTGTGATGTTTTGGGTTTTTTTAATCAAGGGAATACTGGTCTTATTCTTTTAATTAAGGAACTTCTTTTGGAAAAAGCATCTGTTTAGTGAAGGCCAAGAAAAACATTCTGCAATGCTTTTCTTTGAAAATGGGACTTGAAGTTCAGGTATTTCACGTTATTCTTAGTTTCTCTTGGGTTTCCCAGCAGATGACATCTACTTTTATTTTTCAGGATAAATCCTTACTGATTACTCTTGGGACAGTTCTGCTAGTTACATTTGACTCTTCTAGTTAACATTCAAATTCTGTACTTGCCAGCTCTAACTATCATATGAAATATGACTGAAAGGCTGGTTACATAGGATTATAACAATTTTATTTCAATCCAGTTACAAGTTGGCAGCTATTGTAAAATCCCATAATATGTTTCCTATCACAACTAACATTTGTATTAGTTTTAGCAGGGGTAAAGGACTATATAGCATCCGCTATGGAGAAATAATTAAGTCCCTTTCTATGATATGACTACATAGGAAAGAAAAACAAGTTATTTTTCTCCCTGTCCATAACAAATCAAGTTATTGATGGAATCACACACTGGTGTTTATGTAACTCCAGGTAATGCTATCAGGGACTAAGTAGGGTCCTCTTAATGTTCCCTATTTCCTCTTTAATAACTAGTCCTGAAACTGCTCTGATGATCATTACATTCACATGAATCAGAAGGATCTTAAATAATATTTATTTATATATATTTTTAAATATATTTATATATATTATATATTTATGCAAGTGTCCTGCATTTCAGACTTCTCAAGAGATTTACTATCCTTGATGGCAGTCTCTAGACAAGTCTGTGCCACTGTTTGGCAGATCTGATTTGTGTCTTAGAATGGGTCATGGAGAAGTTTGGACTAAAGTTGCAATTCAGTCCTTCTGGTAGACTGAAATGTAAGTCCAGAAGTGTAAATAACAAGAGTGTGCTTTCATATAGTAAATTCAGGAGGGACAAATTTTCAAAATCCCAGTTAAACCAGAAATACATCTTTCCATAATTTCCTTTTCTCCTCAGTATTTACTTCAGGGATCCTATCAATTTCCCATCACAGTAACCATCAATGGACAAAACTATAAAATACTCACACAGATACAGTTGAATAGCATATCTTTCTGACTAATGTCCACTCTACATTTTTTTCACTGGAATCTTTATCAGAAATTGTAGATTTAGTAAAGGTAAAATATTTGCAGAAATTCTAATTTTTGTGAATGTTAGTTTCAAAAAACACTGGGAAAAACATAGCTATAATTTTCTTGTTGATCTATGGAGTTTTTAATGAGAAGAACAGCTGAATAAACTTTTTTGCTCTAGTTAGTAATATGCTATTAGAGGTATGAGATGCATCTCCAATGTAATCTTCATTAAATAATCATGTTGTTTTCCTCAGTATTAAAATTCACACTAAAACATTTGGGCTTGCCAGTCAAAGCAACAGAAAATAAAATAAGGATCTTGCAGAAAAACAGATGGCCGTTTCATTTTTTTTTGATCCTGTAAAAAGATATTAGTTTTGAAATTGTAGCTCTGGTACCTCATCTGTCAGGTTAATTTCACCAGAGTTTTCCATTTCCTTCTGTTGAAAAACATTAAAATGAATTGATGTGAATGAAAGAAGCTAGATCTCTTTTTCAAAAGTTCCAGGATTTTGAATGTCCAGATATAGCCTTCCTAAAGTGACCCGTTAGTTAATTTTGGTTAATGTCATAAATGTTCTTTAGGACTTCTTAATACTAGATTGCATGTTGTAGGCTGTTTATTCTCTTTCTATACTCATCTAGCACAGGACACTGTCCATGCATTATCTCCATCTCACTCAGGTGGACAAAGTTATGAACAAAAATTTATTTCCCACAATTGTTCAGGTCCCTTTAATAAGATTAAGAAAACAACAAACAACATGTGACCTGAATTTGAATACTGGCAGTTGCCCTGGATGTTTTGCTGAAACAAGGGCAGAGAGAAAGCCAGCATCGCACTGCCAGTCAGGGATGTGCAAAAGTTGCAACGGTTGCCAGCCCAGGTTTGGTTTGACCCTATTAAGGTAAAATGTCATATCTTGTATCCCCTTAGGCGGATTTCCGATATGGAAGAAGCAGAAGACCTAGAAGACCTGATTGCTTGAATATTTTTACTACTTGAATTTCATGTTTTGAGGCTGATGCACTCATCTGCAAAGTGAGAGACCAGAGACCAGCTGTGCCCGGTGGGAGCCGCGCCCAGGGCTCTCTGCAGGTGCAGCTCCGTAGGCTGAGAGGTCGCCCCGGTGCTACCACTCAGGGGGCAAAAGGACGTCCGCGTGCAACGCAGCGGCATTCGCACCTCTGATTTACAACAGCTTTACGCTGCATTTGAAGAGAAAATGCTTATTTTATCTTTTAACCCACTGGTAACCCACTGGTAGTCTTTGTTTGCCAACTGCAGCATGCCCCGAAGGCCCGCAGCGCTGCCAGCTCCCGCCTGGCCCGTGCTGTGCCTTCCCACCCGTGTCCCGGGCACCGCTGCCGCCGGACCCGCCCCTGCGGGCACCGCCGAGGGACAGCAGAGGGTGCCCGCGCACCGCCCATCGGGGCCGCGACACCGCAGTCTTGCAGCTCCACATTCCCGCAGCCCCCGCAGAACCGCAGCTCTGGGTGCGGGAGCAGCGCGGGCCGAGAGCCCGCTCCGCAGCAGTTCCGACGGCCGGAGCCCGCGCCCGGCCATCCCTCCCCTGGAAACTCACCAGGGACGCCTCAGCGCAGTAACGCCAGAGGGGGCTGCTGTGTGAGGCAGCCGGAGCACCTTTCCTGGGGCTGCCCGGCCAAGTAGCAAACGGAAAACACCTGAGGAAAAACTGCCTTTTTAGGTCTTAACTCCTGATTTAATAGTTTTAAAATATTTCAAGTGTAGATTTCAACAGGTAGGTTGAAAAAAAATGCCCTGTCTCTGCACAGGAGGAACTGGATGCAGAAATGGTTCTGCATTGGTAGATTTATTTTTTTTAAGTGTATACTTAGATCTTTAAAAATGGTACACTTTTAAGCCTGTATATGAACAACACTTCTATCAGTGTTGATGGGTTTCCCTAGGTATTTTCTAGTGCTAAAGTATTATTTGATTTAGAGATTTAGTAGTTTATAATGAGGAAGTCACAATATGGCACTTTCAGTGTCTTGGATCTGAAGTGAAATAATCTCAAGGACAGTAGGAAATACTCTGTCAAATACTAGAACTTGACTTTCTAGTACTATAATTTTCTTTTTAAATACCATGTTGTCTAGCAATGTGGTAGATAACACACTCACGGGAGGCTTTGGAGAAAAACAAACAAAAAATCCCACCCCAAACCTCTCTTGTTTTCTAAGCTTTGAAACCGTTTGCTTGCTTCCAGCCAGGTTTAATTCTGACTGAGAATAATGTTTTCCGTTTTGGAAGTAGATGTATGAGAGGTTTGTTATTGAGACATTAGAGAGAGAGAGGGAGAGCCTGTGGTCTGAAACAAGATTCAGGGCTCTAGTTCCACATCCTCCACAATATTTACAAGGCAAATAATTTACATGTAATCTGGCTTTACTCAGTGGAGCTCCTCCTGATCTATACATTGCAGCAGAAATCAGAAACAGATCATCTACATCTGTTTCTTGTTTGGCACATGGGAAAAATAGGAACTGAAACCTAACATCTAAACTTCAATTCATATATTTTAATGCTTTAAATGAGACATAGCTCCAGTAGGACTGAGTTGTTGCTGTGGAGTTGGGTTAATTAATTAACATCCTTTGCAGACACTTTTTAAAAACCATAGCTACAGAAGTACAGAGCTATTGATTACTTCGAAGCACCTTCAATAAGCAGTGCCTTTCTGACTTGCCTCAGTGATCAGTTTTAAAAACCATGTGTTTTCTGTGATTTGGTCTCAGATGCAGTAAAGTTGCAGCACTGGCTTTGAGATGTACCGTAGCAGGGTTTGTGGCCTTTCCCAATGACATGGTTATATCATGGTTATAGTTTTAGATGTTAATATATAGAATAAATGATAGGCTCTGAAGTAAAGCCCTATAAACATTGAGCATTGAGGGGATGCTAACATCGTAATTAACCAGAAGGACAAGGCTCCAGAGCTTGCTGGTTGTCACCAGGACATTCTGTAATTATAGCTTTATCCATGGTATCTTCCTGTTTAACTTTTTTCCCTTTTTAATTCAGAGAACTAGTTAACATTTTTAGTAAAAAACAGATTTCTGGTAGAGGAATATAATGTGACAACTAAAAATTGTTGCTATCAACGCTGGTATTTTGCTGACCCTAAATTGTTATCTGCATCAAATGTACTTGACTGAGTATGACAGTTCTGTCAACAGGGGATTAATGCCCAGCAGAAGGGGTTTTTTACAATCCTACTTATTCTTGCACAGAAGCCAGGGGTGGCAGAGAAGGTAATTCAGGGCATTTCAGTTGAACAATTCTCTTTTCTAAAAGGTTATGACTGTATTTGCAAGGTATTTCAGGATGTAGTATACTCCCTGCCTCAAGCACAGTAAGACCTGGGTTCACTTACTGCATGAAATGGAAAACATGGATGGGGCATATCCAGACTGGTGGATTTGCAGAGTTGAAAGAGTAGTTTGGGGACTATAGGCTTCTCAGAGCTGTTCTGTTGCTGGATGCTGTTTCCCTGCATCTGGCCTTTAAGAAGCATGTCCAAACATCTGTACTTGTAATTAAGACACTTTCAGAGGTAATAAGTAATTACCTCTGAAACAAGGGATAAGTAATGAGGTCAGTTCAGGTCATATCTGATATCCTGCATAATACATATATGGGTATTTAACTTCAAGATGAGATTTCTGTGTTAATTCAGACAGAAAGAATTATAGAATAGAATCACAGTATATTCTGATTTGGAAGGGATCCACAAGGGTCATCGAGTCCAAGTCCTGGCCCTGCACAGGACAGCCCCAAGAATCATACTATGTGCCTGAAAGTATTGTCCAAACTCTTCTTGAACTCTCTCAGGCTTGGTGCTGTGACTGCTTCCTTGGGGAGCTTGTTCCAGTACCCACCCACCCTTTGGGTGAGGAACCCCCTCCTAATATCCAACATAAATCTCCCCTGACACAGCTTCATGCCCTTCCCTCAAGTCTTACTGCTTTTATGTCTTTTTATTTTAGTTTTATTCTTTATGACTTTTAGCTATTACATATCTTTCTGTGATGCTAACTTAAGTTACTAATTTTAGAGAGAATTTTGTAGGAAATTTTGGAATTTTTTAAATATTTGTCCTTTTCCTGTCCTGTCAAACTACAAGATGCACATCAAATGCTCTGTAGTTGTATTATTAATTCATTACTTGTTTTTGAACACTGTTAGGAACAAAATCTGTGAGCAAGTGTGGTACTGCATCTTCTCAGGAGACTTACACTTAGTACCTTTAAATGCCAAAAAATATTGAAGAGTTAGGTTTTGTAATCCAGTGTTCTTGAACTGGAGTTGTGTGAAGCATCTCTAAAAATAAGTATGCATTTTTGGAATTATTGCTGACTTCAGTGCTGTAAAGCACCTTATCATAATCTTGCCAATAGTGACATTAGCGTTTGAAGCAGACATACGCTTGAGTTGTTTTACCCCAATAAGCCAATATTATTTGCTTTCATCCTCCATATACATCCCCATTACATGGTATGAAGGAACCTTTTAAATAATAAATACATCTAAAAGAACAAAAAATCCTGAGATTTTTAGCAAGTAGATTTTTTTTAACTCTTCTTTATCTGTTCACACACAGGAATACAAAGCTACCTGGCAATCTGACTATAATTATCACTTTGTTGTCTGCATTGTGATTCATATGAAAAGTGGACTGGTAAGAAAATTCATCCCACAGAACAAATCTGTGAGTGTCTCTGTCAGAACAGGTAAAATTTCACTGTGTGAAATGGGAGATGGTAGCATTTGTGCCTTGACTGGCAAGGAGGTGTTTTGCTGTCCCTGTCACAAGAGTCAGGGGACGCTGGAGCCCTGCAGGTCTCCATCCATAGGCAGTAGCACAGCTAGCCTGAGTTCCTGGCGTCCAGGATTGGAGAAGTGGAGTGTTTTGGTCACCATTACAGCAGACACCCATGAAACACGTGGTGGACTGGAAACAGTTTTACAGGGTTGCAAGGTTTTGTTTTATTTCCATTAGCATTTAAATCTACTTTACCTACTGTATGGAGAGAAGATAAGTGCCAAGTTCTAACAATGCATGTCAAACAAACAGGTCAAGATCCAATTAATTGTATGGATGCATTCTGCCCATCCCTCTGGAGATGGATGTGGCTGTAATATGGGCACTTTAGGTGGGAAGGAGGAGTTGTATATGTAAGGTTCTTTGGAGCATGCTCGTGGATTCCTTCTATAGGGCCCTACCCATGACTTGCAGGTGTGGCTGGGGTGCTGCTGGAGCCGTTGGTTTGCATGCAGTGCCTCTCAGCTCTTGTGGGGGCAAGAAATGCAGAACTAGCAATTCAAAGTCCTGTAACAATATTGCATGAAATATGAGAAACGGCCCACAATTTAGTGAAAGTCAGAGAGGTTGTTAGTTGTGCTTAGTTAATTAGAAACAAGTAAACAATTACCCTTTCCTTTGAGGACACGTGCTGTGATTCGGTTTGACAATTTAACAGGACTAAAACCCCAGTGTAAAAGTCCCTAGATCTTGCTACTTTTGAGCATTTGCTTAAAACTTACATGAGGTAGTATAGCATTCTCACAAGCTGTTTCATGAATCACAGCCTCATACTTTTAATTAAATTTTAATTTTAATTTAAATACCCATGGCTGTAGCATATCTGTGACACTTAACATACAGGCCTGTAGATGTCCGTAGCAGTGAGAAGAACCATGCAATATGCTAAGCTAAATTCTCTTCACCTCTGTTGGAGGGGTCACATGGTGATTTGCCCCTAAGTTGCCATTTCCCTGTATCTTACACTTTGCTGTGTGCTGCAAAGATTGGTTCAAACAATGATCTGATGTCTGATTCCATTGTCCCAGCCACAGAAACAGAGACCCTGAAAGTGGTGTCTTGTTTTCTCCTGTTTTGGAAAAAAAGATTTGCCAGTTTAGTTTTTGTGACAGGAGCACACATATTCTGACTGTCTTATTGAAACAGTAAGCACTGTGCCAAAGCCAGGGCCATCCTGAGGAACGCCTTCTCTCCCCCGGCTTTAGTGGTTTGTGTTAAATGAAGTCTGGATTCACAGCTATTCCACTGGGGTTTTTAAAAACCTTTCCTAAAATCATCTTCTGCCACTTTTGTACTTGCTGACCTGATGCCCTAAAATTATAGAGCTTGCCAGGGCTTTTCCTACTTAGTGTAGTCTCTAAATTACTCAGTATTATGCCTTTCTAAAGTACAGTACTGTAATTACAGTGCAAAACTGCATTAATCCATGATTTATGGCAAACTTTCAGTGAACAAATAGTAAACACTGTATCATTTTGTGTAACTGTGCATTTCTCTGTTCTTCTGCAAAATGCCATTCTACTCTTACCAGTATTTTCTATAGTGCACAGAAAATCAACTTGCCTTTCATTCATTCATTCAGTTAATCCCTTCACTGTAACTTGAGGCAATGGCAGTAACAAAAAACCCAAGGAAGCAGATGGAAAAACCAGTTTAAAATCTGATAGAGCACAAGATCTTTCTTTTCATAATTTTTGTGATAAATTGAATTAAAACTCACAGTGGCTTTGCACAGTATTCACAAAAGGCCTTTTTTGGCCTTCTGGGGTTGCCAAGTGCTAGAGATCCACATTTCATTTTTTAGTACTGGCCTGCCAAGTTATATAAAGGAAATGTTTGCCTTCAGTGTTGTTTTTCCTAAATTATTTGGAATGCTGTGTTTTAGTCTCCTTTGGGTCTATTAATTTTACAGAGGTTCTGTATTCTGTCCCTTCTGTTCCTCTTCCAACGATAGCAAATGTCTTGCATCCAGAAATCTTTTCTTCAGTCAATGCAGATGGATCTCTCAGTTCCTTGATCCCTAATACCCTTCATACAACCTATGCCTGCATTCTTCTGCCAGGAAAAAACCTTTTAGGAATCTGTGTTTTCCATGCTGTTTACCTTCATCCTTGATTGGTTTTCCTTCCCTGACTCATTTTTCTCTGTCCCCTCGGTTACAGTGACATAATACATGCATAGCAAAAAAGGGTTTCAGAATTTATAATAACAGTTAACTACCTGACTGTTAAGACAGAAGTCTGGACTGGCAGATGTGAAAATACCCTTTGTCTGTCAAGATAAAGGTGACAACTTTTTGTGGAGTCTTCTAGAAGTGAAATGTTGTCTGCCTTTAAGTGAAGAAGCAGAAAGCAAATGGCTTGACAACTCATTGTTTTCAAAAGTGAAAGGCTATGTAAATTAATAATGGAAATGTGAGGTTTAATGTACCTTGTCCAAATCAGATCTTTCCTGCACACATTTATCTAAATGTTTTGCTGTGTTTTAAGTGGCTGCATGTATATACTGAATGGGAGAAATTAAGTTACGCAGAGCCATCACACATGGTGACACAAGGGATGTTATTAATTTCTATTTTCTGGGAAAAAGGAGTGATTCAAGAGAAAAAATTCCTGAGCTACACTTAGTGACTGAGAAAATAATTTGGCTATTGTGTTTAAAAGGCTTATTTCACAGCATTTTTCACTTAATGATCCCAGTTTCCAAAAGAAACCCATGCTGCACTGGGACTTCAGGACATATGGGATTCTCATCTTTGTTGCTGAGTCCCTCCTCTGTTTTAGAAAGCAGCAAAATAAACAGATGTGTGGCAGGAGGTGGACTTATGCCATGCCACAAACATCCCAGACTTAAGGTAGTTATATCTGTGTTAATCTAAGCATCACAACAATGTAAACAATGGTATATGTGACTAACAGTGCAGCTTTGTTGAGAACATTTATACCAATTATACTATGAAGGACGGAATTTCAGGCACGTGCTTGGATTACCTATCCATTTTGGCCCTTTCCTGTTGCTGATTCTTTCTAGCAGTTATTTTTTCCAATTACAGGAATCGTTAGTTTTTTCCTGGAGACACTAGGCCTTTAGTGTAGGTAGGAAAAGAGTCTATATAGTTTACATAGCCATATCCTCACAGGGGCTGCTGCACAGGGTATCGTTAAAAGCTTAGCAAAGTGCATACCAGAGCTAGAGGATGTAGAACATCTCAAGGGTCCCTGTGGCTGTTTAACTCTTTGAAACAAATGGCTCCTTCCAGCACGAGAAGAAAAAAACCCACATTGGCTTGCCCAAGTTGTGCATACACATTCATCCAAATAACACTGAGGATTATGTAAAAAAATGTGTAACATTTTAAGAGCAAGAATAAGAGGAAGGGAAAGAGGCACAACTTATTTATTTAGTTATTGTTTTTGCTAAGAGCATCCTCTACAAGGAAAGATCCACTGCTAAAGAGGACATTCTACTTATGCAAAAAGAGGAGACGGGTTCTTTATTGTTTGGGGAACCTGAAGGTGCAATGTTGAAAAACAGACCAATGTCGGAGAGCACATTTTCCTTCATTGGGGAAAAAGTAGAAATACAATGTTTTCTTAGAAATGTTGCTCACACTTGTGGAGCTAGGTATCCATTTGCTGACACTGTCAAAGATATTTACTCTAAATATGAATGAAATTTCAGTTATCAGTGGAAATTAACAGCAATCACTTCAGTTTGTAGAAATACTATTCTATTTTCAGAATATTATAGTCAGAATAGGCTCAACTTCCATAAAGATGAGACAAAACCAAATTTCTCTGTGGTAGAGATGAAAGCCATCTTGTTAAATTTAGCTGTAAACAGTAGAATAATTCCATCAGCAGTCCTGTGTGTGTGAATTCTAATCTACTAGAGGGACTCTAGGTCCATTTTGGGGAGTCATTATTTCCCCTCCAGGTAGGTATGGGTTCATAGTGGAATTTGAGCTCACCAAATATTTATCCTAGCCTCCTGATGTAGAGGAACCAAAAAACTAGTGGAAACAAGCAGATTTAAAGCAATTGTCTTACATGTTATTAATTTCTTCTTGGTATCCTTAAGTATTTTTTATCCCTCATTTTTCTATTCTTTCATTTCTTGCCCATGTGGTATTGTTTCTCTAGGGTCTCATCCAGGTTCCATTTTCTTCTCACCACACTTGGCATTTATATGGCACTCAACAGAACTTAAGTCTTTGCAGCAGTTAAATGTTTTTACTCCAGGATACAGACGGGAAAGTTAAAGGCAAAATGTAAACAATTTGTCAAAGGCTACTTATGAATCAGAAATAGAATGCAAAAGGCATAGTTTGTGCTTCCCCTGACTTGTGCAGAAATTAAATCAGATATTTATGAGAGGACCTTTCAGAATGAGACTGAGTGCCTGGGAATAAGAATTTAAGGGATGCTGCTATCAGAACAGAGGCTGAGGAGCAATCTCTTCCTGTATGCTCCACAGACTGTTTTTGTTCAGTTAGTATATTTATTTATGTAAAATGCTTCCTTTTGAGTGTGATTATGTTTGAAATACTGCTTGGTATTGCTGTTCTGAAAGGCAGCTTGAGTAACCTGGTAAATGATTTTCTTACCTCTACTCATTTTTGTCTTCCTATTATTTTTCTGAACTGCTTCTATTAATTGGCAGATGCCCATACTGTCCCTGTGTAGAAAAAAATTGCCATAGAAATGATGAAAAAATTACCATTGCTGCACTTGAAAGCAAATTTGTTTTCAGGAATTTTAGGAAGTGAAGGATTTCAGTTCTCCATAGGAAAAGCGCAAAAGCAAGACAAATAAGAGGTTAAACAGACTTCTAAGCTAATGCATATTCAGTTGTATGAGGCAATATGATTTAAAAGCAATATGGCTTTCTGAAGATCTGCAGCATGCTGAAAATTAATTTTCTACTTCTCTTCGACCATGGGACGTTCAAGTAGGGAGCAAAAGCAGCTCTAAAGAAAGGATTTTGTGGTTGCCTGGTGAGCAAAAATATATTAATTGACCAATTGTTTAATGTTATATAAAACTTTTTGCCTGTACTTTCACCTAAACTCTTAAAAATCATGGGTACTTTCTTGCTTAGCATTCATGTCAACAGTGGTTACCCACCTTTTACTAGACTGTTATGGGTTTAGCCAAGTAGGCCAAAAATTTAGGCTTTAAAGTTCAGACTAGGCCTGGAATTGTCAGCTGACTTGAGTTTGGCTGGGCTAGCTAACAGCTGACTTCTTCTAGCCAGTAATGTTGTATTCCATGCCATGTTACGACATCATCTCAGAAGGGGTAAGAGCCAGTGTGTGGGTGTGGCTTGGTCATGGCCGGCCTACAAGCCAGATGTGATGCAACGTCTGTCTTGGAGTAGGCCTTGCCCCTGCTTTTGCTGCTGCTTGCATTTTGTTTGAGTTCAGGGAAGTAGAAATATTTTGTTGTTATACCTTCTCTTTCTTGCAGGGTGTCTTTTAGAGTACTTATAGATCTAAAGTGTTACACTTTGTATTAACTGGGTAGTGGGTTTATTTCTTGTTTTATATATATATATAAAACTTGTGTAAGTGTGTGTTATACTGTAGTTTTCTCTTAATTTTCTCTTTTCTGTATAAATACATGTAGTTAGTTTCAGCATAAACCTGGTTTAGAGGGTTTTTTTCCCTCTCCCCTTTCTTCCCTTTTCACTCTGTCTTGGACAGTTGGTGTTTTGCCAACTCAAACCAAGACAAGACTTAAAATTGCATTTTTAGCAGTCCTTTAACTTTTATTTTTTGAAATTTTCCTCTAAAAGGAAATATGAGCATTTTTGAACATATGAACTAGCACTGCTCACCTCATGTTTCATAGACTGTAATAGAAAGCAGAAAATGGAGTGTTCACACCACAAGCATTAGATGAAGCAGAGAATAATGGTGCAAATGTTTGCAGATCTAATTTGTTAATTTCCAGGGTTTTAATCAAAACTCCTCAATATACAGGAAAATCATCCATGATTCCTTATAGGACTCTGTCACTGATTTATAATTCTGTCAGAAAAATGCGAAGAAAACTGATTTTTTTCAGATAACATTCATTTGCACTTTTCTAACAAGTGGGTTCTTTTCTGTTGAGTTGGAAAAATCTGATTTTTTTATAATCTGAATTTTCCCTTAGGAAGCTTTTATTTAATTTTCTACTATGTGAATCTCCTCTCCAAGTATCTATCTGTGCAATCTCTGCAGAACTGGCTCTTTGGACTGCTTCCTCATCTGAATGCCATGCCATGTGATGTTATTGTTCCTTAGATGATTGAAAATACAAAGAATGTGCCTTTCATATGGAAAATAAAATATGAGCAATTATTTACTACCTAAAGTGTATGGGAGGCTGGGGCTTACTGTTTTTTTCTAACAAGCTTTTGAAGGGTCTAGCCACTTAATGACTTAGAGTAAGATTTCATCTGAAAGGTTGTGCTTATTTTTAAAACTTGACAAAGAAATAGAGACATGTTATTAAAAAGACAATTGTGTTACCTGAACTACTTAAGGCAACATGGAGATGTATCATCGGGATGCTGCTCCTGTGTCTGCATGGAGCACATCATTGTCTAGGACTTTGTCTTGACAAGAGACAAATCATTTGAACTGTTAGATGGATATAATCTCCTACATAAGCACTTTTATTAGAGGAGAAAAAGCACTTGTTTACTTTAGCATAGAGGTCTTTCCATGTAATACACAAACTTTTAAAAGTTTTGTGGTGTTATAAGCAAAACATCTGCATATAAGGTTGTAACTACATTATTTCAAATTTACAATGAAACAGTACCAAAACAATTCCATTGTGATGACAAAACTGAGTTCTGCAACCTCGTATGCATGGTCAGCAAACAGGAGTGATTGAAAAAGCTTTCTGTGCTCCACCAAATGAGTAGTTGGGAATGATGGATTTGAAAGAGAGTAATCCATGGGTAAGAAAGAAAATCACTACCTAGTGGGAAGGAATAAAAAAGGTGTAAAATATGACTCTGCCACAGAAGAAATCCTATAATTATATCTTATATTTACATGTCTATGGAAAAAGGAAGATCTGTTTAATGGTACGTAGGCATCACTTTCCTAAAACAAAGAATGAAGAGAAATAAATAAATGTAAAATAAATGGCAAGTTGAAAGTTAACTATTTCATATTGGGAAAGAAAAATACAAAAAACATTTTTTAACTCTCTCCCTTTAGGTCTCGTGCCTCAGGATCCAGCCCTTCTCATTCTAACAAAGCACATTTTAACTATCTGCATGTTAATGTAGTACATTTTAAATGCAAACTCTAATTGCTTATATAGGTTTATACACAAGTTAAAATAGAAAATTCCAGAAATATTGCCATCAAGAATATCTTGCCCCACTCTGATATCTGATATATTTTTAAAATTGTGGGTGGTACGCCTTCTAGTAAAGCGCCAGGAAAAGCTGTGTTCTGTCTTGGTGCCAGTGTCAGCATGGAGCCATGACTGATGCTTTCCTGAGTCCCTGTCAGCTATGGCCACAAAGGCAGCTCCTTTGGAACCTCACCAACTGGTACAACTTAGAGCAGCCTTCAGGATGTTAAAATTTGTGCAGAAAAAATGGGCAGGCACATGTTTGGCCTCAGACAATGAAGCAGAGAAGCGGCTTGACACTTCCCTCTGAGTCCTTTTGTTTAGGCTGTATAACAGGACTGATCTTCAGACCTCAGCAAACTTACACATTACAAAAACCTGAGCAAAAATGTGTTTATGGATAAAATAATTTAGCTGGTTTTCAATATTTAGTCATAAAGTTCAGAAGGCATTGAGTGATGTTTCTTTTAGAGTGGGTTTGTTTCCACGACAATTTCTAATGTTTTAGTGGTAAGTTATTTCTTATTTTCCCCACAGATATAGGAGTGATCCTATACTGAAATGGTGATTGACACGAACAGCTTTTACATGGCTGCATTCCTGTTATTTATGAATTAAAGAATGTATTTTTTTTTCCTCAAGTATTTGTGTATTTTGTTATTTTGCTTCTGGCAAGTATTGTACAAAGTCATTAAATATGCCTGTATGACACAAATTTGTAGTGATTACTGGTGTCCTAAAGGAAAGATGTAGCAATAACATCCATACTGCAGTTTTAATAGGACCAGCAGACAGGAGAGAGCAGTTAAGTTATTAGCTCCTCCCTGGTCCTAAGGTGAAGAGGCTTTTGATCTTACAATATTATCTAGCTCTTTCAAGGGATTTTTCTTGGGTTTTGGTTGTTTTTTTTTTTTGTTAAATTTAAATATCAGCTTTGTGGAGAAAATGCTTGAGAAAACTGACAGATGAGTTATAGTGAACAACAGCAACAGGTAGAATATACTTTAGAGGGTCCTGGAATGTGAAGCCACTTTCTGCAGTGTCTTAATTTCACATTAAAGATTATCATAGTTTTGTTTTAACTGAGTAGTTAAGTCAGCTTGCTCCTGCATTTCTTATGGCACTGAGCTGAATGTGACTATATTCAGTCCTGAGCATAGGGTCTGTAGATCTTACAAATGAGCCATGTTCTTGTACAGTCATAACCTTTTTTTCTTCGAAAATGAAGCTGAATTTTATGTCTTAACATTTTTTCTTGCCAGGTGGTGCCCTCTTACAATGCGTTTCTCAGAGGGGACTTTGGTTCAGTGCATGGTCCCTGCCAGCTGCCACTGACCAGCACCACCACACAATGCTATTTAAACATTTAAATAACAGTGACTCTGTCACACCGTAACTAACCGCTGGTTTGTTTTCTCCTCAAATTTCAGAAATGCCTTGTTTAAAAATAGAGCTGTATGTTGTTTTCTCTCTAAGATGTTTTAAGCTGGACTGAGACCCCGGAGGACTGCTTGTATGCAAATGGCCTCTCAAGCTAAAATAAATATGACTGGGGGTTTGGAAAATCTAGTGTCCCACTGTGTTGTCTAGTTCACCAGAATGAGTATCAGGTGTTCTGAGATTATTTTAAGTCAATTCAGCATGAGGATTAGCTTATATGCAAATACACAAAAGCATGTATTGCAAGTGTATGAAAATATGTAATGCTATAGTTGTTAAAAGTCAGATAGTAAAAATAAGACTTTCAGTCAGACCTCTACTAAATATCAGATATCCTAACTCTTCTTATTTAGATGGGAGTGTTTTTCCTTCATATATGTGATTTTTTTTTATTTATGGCAAAAACTTTCTGTAAAATTAATTTTTTTCATGTTTGTATAAATGTCTAGAGATAAAACCAAAACTACTGAAAGATCTTTTTCTACTCAGACCAACAGTTTTCTAGAGTACATATAGGATTATAACATTGACAATCTGTAGTAAATTACAGAATACTTTTTTAAAGCTACTTTATAGAAAGTCATGTGTGCCTTCCCTACAGAATATGGCCATGAGTTGGATGGGACAGTGCCACAGTGGATCTTTCCTCTAAGACAAGTCTGGTATCCTCTAGAGCTGAGGAAGATCCATGAGAACTCACTCAAGCAGTGTTCCTTTCCTTAGATGTTGTTTTTTTTTTTTTTTGCTTGAAAGGTATGTATTTGAAATGCTGAAGTTTTTAAACTGAAATGCACTTGTGTTCATCTAGTCAACAAAACAAGTGCTTGTTGATATTTTTGCTGAGTTGGCAGGCTGGCAGTCTTATATAGCATCAGGAAAAAGAAAGCACCACTTGTAATAGCAGATTTAGCTATTTTAAAGTAAAAAGGAGGAATCATACTTCAGCTTAAAAGAACCATCCATGTAATTATCATTCCAGCTGTAAATAAAGATATCCCAACAGTGGTTAGGAAAGGCTGTCTCATTGTACAGCCTTTATGTCCTCAAATAGACAATGATGATGCTCAACATTATTCATGTTGGCCGTCACATCCTCAGAGAACTATCCAAGTGGCAGACAAAAGCGGCCCTTCAGTCTCACAATACTCTGTGCATTTGTTGCATAGTTACTCTCTTAATGTCTTCCTGAACTCTTGCTCTGGTTACAGGTCAGATAGGCAACACAAAGCACTAAAGTTGTAGAATTAAAGTGATAGTCAATTGGTATTTATTTATTTTGACAAGCTGCCATGGGATTTAATGATAGGAAATTGGCTCTCATTCCTTAGGGAAATGGTATCCAGGTCACTGCTTGTCATTTAAGTGGGATGTAGTGGTGTCAGGGAAGGCTTTTATCCGTACAATGCTAGCAGCAGATGTTACATTGTGATGTCAAAGGAAGCAAGCACAAGATTTTATGAAAACAAGTACTACTTTCATTTAAAATGCAATCAAACTAACTGGACCCCAAAATCGTAGAGGGTTTTGGTCAGATTTTGTTTGTCTGTTGGGTTTTTTTTTGGTGCAAGTGTTTAAAAACCCTTCTTCAGATCATGATGTAATGACTGAATCAAATCTTTAAAACACACCAGTCCCAAAATACTTGATTCAAAATTCTCAGATGTTGGACTTCTAAATCCTCATCTGAATTTTAATGTGGTAGCTCAGCTCTGATTCTAGAGGTAAGTGAGCACTATCATAGCTCTCTAACTTACATTTCAAATTAGTGTTGTGCTCCTAATGCATTGAAATTTCTGCAACTTGAAATATCACCAGTAAATTTTTCAGGTAAAGTAAATTTAAAGTAAATCTTCACTAATATTTAATTTACCTAATATCAATCTTGCACTTATTCAGTCAAAGAATCCTGTGATCACATCCAGTGATGTTCAAGGAACATATATTGCATTTGGCATTGATTGGTTATGATACCCCAGGATTGGCTCAAAATCAATCCTCAATTTCATAATTATTATATAAGACATAATTTTGTGATTAATTTGAAACTATTATTGGAAATTGTAATTATGACAATTCACAACAGGAATAAAGCTGTCAAACATTTGCCCTAACTTTTTCTGCCCTGTAGTATTTGTGCAGTGGTGATTTTTCCAGATGGCAAAACTTAGACCTATAATAAAGGTATTAGAAAGCTGTCATTAGAGAAGCATCAGGAGAGAATGCTCTCCCTCTTCTCAGCTCCTCAAAGTCTGGAGTCTGAAGGCCAGAAAGGGACTCCTTTTGTTTCATTTCTTTGGGTATTGTACTTTTGGAAAGAAATGAGTATTTGTACTCAGTCACCCTGCTCTCCCATTAAACACAAGGAATAGTTGTGGGATTGATGCTACTTGACTCACCGTCCTCCATTTTATAGCAGACCTGACTTTCCTTCTGGGTTTGTATTCATTTTGTATTGAAGAACTAATACTGGCACTGTGGAGAAAATGATTGAACTGACATTTTTTACTCACTCTGCCTCAAGCTAAGGCTTTTTGAAGGCTACTATTGTCTTTTGAAAAGAGCTGCTGGGAAATGTTTTGTGTAATGAAAGCCACTGAGTTTTTCTGGATCTTTCTATTCTTTGTGGGTCAAATATTTGCAGTTTTCCTTTTATTTGTACTTTTATGTATTTTGAGAGAAGGAAATACAGTAACGGAGTGTAAGTGCTCCAATGAGTGACATATCTTACTTGAAACAGTCAATCACTCAACAGACAATACTAGGAAGTGGAAAATACAAGTGGAGTCCTTGATTTGATGCAAGGAAAGAACACTTTAGTTTCAGATGAATGTTTCAGTCACAGGACAATTGGACTTTCTAGTGTGAGGACTCTGTCTGACTTACATCCTGTACCTCTAAGAAACATTTCCTGGCGAGGCTGAATTTCCACAGAAACTTTCCATTTGCTCAAGAATAGGCCAACATGTGGCTTGCAAATGCTTCTCACTGGTTGTGATAAAATAATTATTAAAAAGCAAGTTTTTGTATAGTCACAAATCACATTCATGACCTTGAAACTACCCTGTTTTTCTGAATGTGGATAAAGAGTTGTAGTGAGTTCTAGACAAGATATAACTGCTCTGAGACTTTCTTCTTAGAAAGCTGCCATAGTCATGGTCTGTTCCATGACCTGTATCCCTTTCCTGAACCAGCTACAGTATTCATCACTGAAATCCAACTCCACTGGAAAATAGTAATTCTTTCCAGGACACACATTTTTGTTTCAAGGAGATCATCAAGCTGAAGTTTGTAAGGGTTCATGAGATAATGCACAACGATAATTGTGTAGTATTTTGATACATGCACAGACTGGTGTAATAAGGCCATATCCATATAAAAAACAGATGCCACAAGCCTCAAAGCCTGAGTAGCTACATTGGTAGTTTGGATTTAGCCAAATGTCTGGTAATTATCTGAATACAAGAACTTTGTTCTGTGTTTCCCTCTGACTGATATTGCAGTTCAGGTAGCAAAAATTCCCCAACCAATGTATTGTTGAGAGTGGTGCACCTCCTAAAACACACTGAAATAATGACACCAATTTTCAGTGAAAGACTGTAACCTAAGCTGACTACTTTGAGAGTGTTAAGAGTGTCTTAAGTCTAATGCTTCATATTTTGAGACATCTTCTATCTCAGAGTTGCTTCAATGAACATGTGCCCTGTTAATATATTACTTTAAAAAGATGGCTTCTCAAGCAGAGGGCCTTTGACTTCAGTACTCTTGCTTCTGCAGTTGTCTCAGCTCCAGAAATACTTCCCCAGATTAAATCTCCTGGAAATGTGTCAGATCTATCATTTGGTGATGAAAACAGGGCAATAGACTCTGGTTATGAAACTTGATGACTCTTGCTTCATGAGAAAACAGTGTAGCCTCATTTGCTGAATTTATGATTTAAAATGTGAGTGCTTCTAGAGATCACATGCCAGGTTTTGGAATAAATGTGTGATGCTCTTAGAAATATTCAAAAAATAATATGAAAGTTCAGGAGTTGGACTGGATTATCCTCGTGGATCCCTTCACACTCAGAATATTCTGTGATTCTGTGTTTCTAAAGTGACAAATCTGTGAAAACAGACATACTTACTTTATTTCCTTTTCAAATTTTGGTAGCTGTTTTGGCTTCTCTAAGTTGTTTTTTTTTGTTTTTGTTGTTGTTGCAATCTTTGTATGTAAATATTGTTTTAAATGGCATTTGCAAAGGAATGGTTTTGAATTTTGCCCATTTACAATGGAACATCTATAGGCTGGAGTTTTGATGTTTTTGTAAACAAGAGATGCAGAAGACTCGAGAAACAGCAGATTATTACCAGACTGTCTGTGCAGTACTGTGATGAAGCCTAGCAGCCCCAGCCATAAACAGGAACTCAGCAAATAAAAGGAAAAGTTAACACATGCCAGTGTAAGGAATAAATCAGAGAAAAGAACAACTTTGGTAAATAAACAAATACTGGAAAATGTATTTTCCTCTGAGCAGGTTGTCAAGGACTGGGAGGTTCAGTGCTTTCCTCAAATGCATCTTCAAACTGCTGGATGTCAGATACCAAGTATTAGACAAAGTAGACTGTTTACTAGAGTAGGGTTTTCTTTTTATCACCAGTCTCTTGAGAAGGCTATAAAGTAAAAGAAGTGTGTTAAAATCTCTTCTGTATGAAATCCACATCCATACATGCTCTTTTCATGGTAGGAAAAGCAATGGAAACATGAAATCAAGCAGAATTTATGGGCAAACACATGAATAAAGGAAGAGCAAATTAATATAACCTTTAAATACAGAAGCAAAAAGTAAATTCCTGATTTCAACTCCATCAAACGGAAAGAGCAGTAGGAAGTGACCAGTCTGCAAAACAATTCTTCTTACTTTTACCTCTTCTTTCCCTTTAGTAGTTTTTCTTTCTTTCTTTCAGTGGAAAGTGTTGGCTTCTTTTTTCTACCTTGTTTATTTTTCCCCTTTACTTTTGGTGAAAACATGTTTCCTTCCAGAAATCCATTCTGCCTTCGTCCTGGCAGAAACTTTCCACTGCCTTAATATCCTCTTACACTTAGAAAAAGAAGAGGTAAAGAGCGATTTTCTAGGCAAGACCTGTGCTCTAAATCTAGGATGCCCATATGGTTCTTGTAGGTTGTCCAAATGTCTATTGAAGGCCACTCCATCCAAATCCACAAAGATCTGATAGAATTATCTGGCTGTGTGTCTAGTCTTTAAAGGAAATAGTTATTTTGGATGATTCACAGCAACTGCCTTTTTTGCTACTGCTTCAGTAATAAACATTGTTTCAATGACTTTTAGAAACAAATCCTACAGTCCTCTCTCAACAAAACTCTTGTTGACTTCAATAAGCTTTCCTGAGCAAGTTTAGAAAAACAGCTTCAGTATTTGTCTGAAAATAAGTTACCTGAAATGTGTGTCTTTTTCAAAACATTAATAAAATGTGTTGATTTTATTTACTTTTAAAATTATATCTTTCAATGCCTTTGCCAATGCCTTCCCAAACCAAGCAAAAATCTCACCATTGCTGGAACTAAATGTCCTTCAGGCATTTGATTTTTCCCAAGAATGGCAGGGCCAAAATTCCTTTCTCAATTGTTTGTGAACTGGAAAAAATGTGTATTCTGGTTTCTGGCACATTCATAAGTTGGCTACTACTCCTCTGCATTCTTTAATGGTCAGAATAGTTTTCCATTACTTTTTAACTCCTGTTAATAGCACAGCATCAAGGGATCACAGTAAAAGAAAGGTTGATAAAATTCTGACTCACATCTAGCAAATGGAAATTTGGATGGGCTTAGCACAATGAAGGGCTCCTCTTCATGGTTCAGGACGTTACTGTAATAAACTCAGTCAATAGTGTTGTGTGGCTTTTTTACTACAGTGAATATGTATCCAAAGGGAAGATAAAATTTGACACTTAGATTCTGCTTCAGTTCTGGATGCACCTGTCCCTTGTAAATGGCAGAAGGATATGTGACAGCTGCTTATCTACTCTTTCAGAACTGCAGATGGCTTTGGGCTCCACTTCTGGAAACTGAAGTGCTGCAGAAAAGCAGAGAAAGAGGTGGGCTAAATTAAGGGATAAGAATATTTTTCTCAGTCTGATACCAAAGTTATTGCCTAGTATTAAAAAAAGTGATTTTTCTGGTGACTCCTTTGGTGACAGGACACAGATATACACACTCTTTCTGTCATACCCCATGCAGTATGATAGTGTGAAGGAATAAGATGTAGGTAGAACAGCCCATGAACTTGAAAGATTCTGTCTTCCAGATCATGTCTTTTTCACCAGTGCAGATGCCTGATAGAGTTGTTTATCCACAACTGACATTTTTGTCCTTGTTGTATGGAAAACAAAAGATGCTAAAAATAAGTGCAATGATAGCTTTATTAGCTAGCTTGCAGAATAACTTAAGATGTTTGGGTTTCCACTGGCAAAACATAACACCTCAGCAGCCTAGCCCAGAAAGGAGCTTGTAAGACATCGATCACAGGATCACCCAAGAATTCTCTGGAAGGAAAGGCTGTGATGAATTTTATTAAAATGCCTTTTTTCAATTCTGTTCTATACACCACTGCTTCTGCTGAACTTATTGCTCTTGTTTTCATGAGCATGTATCCTGTCTCCCAGCTCATAGAAAGTTAATGCATCACCATTCAACCTTTCTCTTCCCCTTCTGCTTTTACAAATCATGGCTCTTTTTCTGACATTTTTCTAGTAACTGAGATACAATTTTGCACTGAAATAACCATATTATATTAATCTAACTTCTTAAGTTCTGGTTTCCAGAAAGGAAAGATAAATGCAAATGCTACCTTTAAGTTTTTTCCTCCAGGATATTTCTCATATAGTTAGGAATGAAGGGCTGTGCTGAGAAGAAACATTTATTTAGATGACAATTGCTTACCGATACTGGAAAACCCAAGGGAAATTCGTTCACTTTAAAGGTAGCACAGGCACTGATGTTTTCTGGTGGGAAGAAAGAGTCTTCTATACTCAGCGATTTCTCCTCTGTATAGTCAAGTTCCGATGTTAAGGTCAATGAATTGAGAACCCCAGGGGATTTCAAGGTACTTCAAAACTTTCTCAGAGGGAAATGAGAATCATAGTTGGTCATAGATATCTCATATGTTAATTGCTGGGGAGGTTATAAAATCTGTAACATCCCTGGTCACGTGTGCACAGACCTCGTGTGCGCACCTTGGAATCTTTCAATAAAGGTATACCATCTATCTTTCTCCATTAATATTGTTTCTGAGTGTCTGTTTTCACAGGAATTGATGCAGTGCCACAGCCTCCCTGGGCAGCGTGCTCTGGTGCTCTGCCACCTTCAATGTTCTTCCTCATGTTGAGGTGAGTCTGGCACCACCCTCCTGGGACCTGCCTTTGAGATGTTAATGAGCATTAATGAGATCCCCTCTGAGTCTTTTTTTCTCTAGACTAATAATGCCCAGCTACCACAGTGTCTCCTCATGAGAGATGCTCCAGACCCCTAATCATTTCTGTGGCCCCCCACTGTCCAGTAGCTCTTTGTCTTTCTTGTGCTGAGGGGCCCAGAACTGCACACAGTACTCCAGACATGGCCTCACCAGGGCTGAGCAGAGGGACAGGATCACCTCCCTCAACCTTCTGGCCACACTCTTTCCGATGCATCCCATTGGCTCTCCTGTCTCCAGGTGCACCCTGCCAGCTCATCCTATCATTCTGTCATCCACCAAGACTCTCAGATAGTGAACAAAGCAGCTTTTGCAAAACACATGAAGAAAATATATCTCAGTTCTGTGTGCTGTAAACTTGTATATTGTGCAATAGCTGTATCTGCATTAGGAATTCTGAAGCCAGTTGTACTAATCTCTGGTGCAGGACCTGTTACCAATTTCAATTTCCACGGTGCCTTAAAACAGTTTCAGGGGTTTTCTTGCAAGCCTATCCCTGATTTTTGCTCTGTACTAGATGTTTTTATTAAGGGAAGTAGCGGGTTTGTTGAAAGTGACTGCAGGGATTGTCATACTAGTGGGAGAGAATTTACTGGTCAGGTCTTTGCACAAAATGTGACCTATGAATAGGTAGGTAATTTCAGCTTCTGGAAGTTGCTTTACCATCCCAAGTCATGCTTTGATTACAGAAGGACTCTGACTTGGATCTCACTGGCCTTACATTGTTATTGTATCTTGGTGAGGGGGTGTTGATATTTTGTGCTGTAGAGATACTAATGGATGAGTCTCACTTTGATTAAAAAAACACAAACTAAAGAAAAATTCTATTTAGTTTTTGTGACTTGTCTGGAGATAAAGTCGATACTCAATTACTCTTGTTGGTTTAGAAACAGTTACTTTGAACAGCATCTTTAACTGAAAGCCAGCTTCTGAAAGTAGCTGTAGTGCTAGTAAGTTATACCAACTTGCACCAGCACATCTAGCAGTTCCCTTGGCAATCACATAGTAAGAATCTCTTCTCACTGAACACCAAATATTTCTCATTGAAACTGGTATTGTTTACTTGTTTGTGACATTCCATTTTTTCTTTTGTGTATTGCAGCCACTATGGAAGGATTCTTCTCTGCTATATGATCAGGCAAGCCCTGTTTTTTCATTATGATCAGCACCATGATTCTTGATAGAGCTGACATTTTCAAACAGTTAATTAACTTTAGAGGTAAGAAGGTCACAGCCATATTTCTTTCATAAGCAGCAAGGACTGACAGGCACATTTAGGACACAGGATAGACACCTGCTAGGTAGGCTGAGAGCCTGTCCTGTTCCTCCTGTCAGGTTCTCCAGCTCTTTCTCAGCTCTCCATAGATAAAGTAGTGGCTCTATTAAAGTCAGCAGGAGATTGGCCTTTAATTTGAGCTGGTTCAGGATTTCATATCATAAACCTGAAATTAATTTTATGGTCTCTTCCATACATCACTACGGTAAGAAGGAAGTATTGTTTTGCTTCCTGTCCTAGTTCAGCAGGAGGGACCAGCTAACCCTGTGTGGGGTGATCAAAGCTGTGTATTCTACCCCTCTATTCATTCCCCAAGGTCAATGGGCCATTAGCAGCAGCTGCCCAGGGAGCCATTATCCCTTCACA